>NC_042618.1:204274560-204574560 GCF_901001135.1 Rhinatrema bivittatum | reverse complement strand
ACTTAAAAGAAATTCAGTGCAGGGCCTGTAACCTGCGGACTCGAGGCCCTGCCTCCTCCTCTTACATGAGCCTCCTGTTAGAGGCAGGGCCTCGAGTCCGCAGGTTACAGGCCCTGCACTGAATTTCTTTTAAGTTTCTTCTGGTATCGCTGACACCACAGTACAGGAACGCCACCGCTTTAGGTAAGCCCCGACAGAAGCACAGCAGCAGCAGCAACTATCAAAATTTGGTGCTGGAGGCAGTTGCCTAGATTGCCTGTGCCAAAATTCAGGCCTGGTTACCAGCACAATTTCTTGTCTTTGGCTGGCTGCTTTTGTCCAAGGTGTTTCCTTCAGTTCCAGGCACACAGTTTCTTGTCTTTGGCTTTCTCCTTTTGTTTTTTTTTCCAGTTCCATGCACAATTTCTTGTCTTTGGCTTGCTTCTTTCATTATATCTTCAAAGTACTACTTTCACCATTTTCCAGGAAAATTTCTTCCAGCTCCATGCACGCAGCAGCAGCAGCCGCCTCGCCTTTGACCTCCGTGCACCAAGCTTCCCTTCCCAGCTTCCTCACCCCCACCAGCACAGTGGGGGAAGCTGCAGGGCAGGAACAGGACAGGGAAGATGAACTTGAACTGCAGGTCGGTGCTTAAGCCTCCTTTTTGCCTCCCCATAGTCGGGGGTTCTGCTCCAGCTCCGGACCACAGTAGACAACAGTGCCTCTCATCTCTTGCCTCAGGAACTTTTGCGTTGCCAGCACACCCAGCCGAAAGCCCCCGGGTTTCGTGAGTCTCCAGCTCTGTAGTCCTGGGGTAGGCAGCGCATCTCCAAGTTTTGTGTGGCACGCTGTTTTGCCAGGTGTTGCCTCTAGAACCCTTTCATCTTGCAGTAATGGCCCCTTGTTAATTTTATTGCGCTTCAGGCACATATTGGGGGGGGGGGGGGGATGAGAGTGGTAGGGGTGAGGAAAACAGGAAACAGCAGTTTTCGGCTCCAGCTTGTTCACGTTAAGGATATAATAATAATTCCTTTCCCTCACTGCAATCATGTCAGATCCTGCCTAAAATTCCACAGATTTAAAGGGGAAGTGCTTCTAGCAGGCTATAATCACATATGTACTGTAAAGTATGAGCATCCTTATACAACAGGACTCTAGTCATTTGCAGGCTGGCTCATTAACATACTAATTACTGCTCGATGCTTCCAAGCAGTAGCACCAGGACCGACGCGTCCATTAGGCAAACATCGGTGATCACCTAGGGCGCAGAGCCATAGGGGGCACCGAAGAGCAGCCACGTGGTGCCGCAAGCAGGGCCAATCCCGCTCGGTGCCGAAACAGGGAGGGGAGGGGAGTGGCAACGTAAGGGTCGCCTAGGGCGCCCAATACCCTTGCACCGGCCCTGAGTAGCACCAGTTTCCATTCCTGGTTCTGGCTCCTGTTGCTTGGGGTGGGAGAATGTCTGCACGGGTCAGGGTTGTTGTGCACTGGAAAGTTTACTGGCTGCATAGGAATGATGGCCTGACCACCTTTTTCAAGGATTTGTGCGTGCTAAGATGACCAAAGAAAGAGAGTCACGGACTATGGGTCACTTGAGCATGGTCATGAATTATTACTACAAAGTCTAGAAAAGCATGACAAACAATGAGGATGCAGCATCTTAATCCCTACATAGACTGCATCCAGATCTCCAAGACATTCCTGCCCTGCCTGTTTAAAAACAAAAGCAAAAAGAGACATGTGGCCTGAACCAGGGCAGATACGCATTAAACTAAGAAATGCAAATCTAAGCCTATTAAAATAAGAGAAGAGGGACACCACTACACTAATCTGACATCACTGGGCTTTCCAGCAGACCCCATCTTCATCATTGCTTTCAAGCCTAGCCTGGATTGAGGCATAGGCAACTTCTCTTATGGTGCCAGATTTTGATAGGCGCTGTAGCGTTGACTTTGCTGCCACCAACCAAGCCTGCGGAAACGGTCATCTGGGTGCAGAGCAAGAAGCTGAGCTAAATTCAGCACAGGGCCTGTGAGCTGATGCCTGCACTCAGCAACCCTGCAGTGTTCTGCCCCTTGCACAGGAAGCCTGTGCGAGAACAGGGGGTGGGATGACACAGGCACCAGCTCATAGGTCCCACGCTGAATTTGGCTCGGGTTTTTGCTGTGCACCTGGCAGAACGTGAGATGAGGGGAAGATCTGGGCAGGGGCCCCTACCATCTGATTTCGGGGGGGGGGGGAATTCCTCATCCCCTCCACAGACCCCATTGTGGCTCAAAGCCTGGACGTGAATACCACCTTCATAGAAAATACCTCCAGCTAAGCCTCTTTCAGCCCTGGGGTAATGTTCCCTCTTTTGAAAGGTTAAGTGCGCAAAAATATTCTTTTGTGCTTTTTTTTTTTTTTTTTTTTTTTTTTTTTTTAAATCGGTAGAGGTCAAATGTGTGCTACAAGCCAGTATAATGCAAAGCTCAGGATTTCTTGTGCTCAGCTGTTTTTTGCCACTGCATGGGGTTCACGCCCTCTGTGAACATGCACAAGTGCAATGGCTGGGGGTAAGGGCAGACTGACGGGCTGCCTGATCAGCTTCACTAGTCGAGGAGACTCATTTAGTACAGTCTGCCAGTGGCTATAGGCAGCAGAGACTCCTGCACTGTGGTTTCTCAGGGGCTCAAGGGTCCCTTCTTGTTACAGGGTTTGCGGGTACTGGCAGACTCTTGCTTTGTGATCAGTTGTGCTGGTCCCGGAGGGTCCCTTGCTTCCTGTTTGGGTTTCTCGTCTGTACAACACAGTAATTAAAGCACAGATGTGGGTTCTGTTCCACTGTCCACCATCCAAACAAGTTCCTTAACTTCCTAGACTTCAAGCTCTCTAAAGGCAGAACCCTTTTTCCATCTGAATTTAAAGTTGTCTTCTACATTAACCATCCAGTAAGTGTGACTTATTTCATGTTACACTGGTTATCTTAGCTTCTCCTCCCCCTTAGCGATTTCCTCTACAGTGGATGGACTAGCTGGAGAGGTGCATTATCTAGTCCGTTATCTTATCTCCTTCCACTTTTGCTCTCAGCCAGTTGCAATCCCCACCTCAGGCTGCTGAGGAATCATAAAAAAGGTGAGAAATGGATTCTGCAGGCAAGGGCAGAAATTCACCAGTGACAAAATAATGCAAAGAGCCGCCCCCATCCAATACACATTCACAAAGAGGATGGGGAGAGCTGCCTCAAAAACTCTGTTCCTTTCTTCTTTCACTATGAATGGCAGGATGTGATAATGGTTTATATTATACAGATGGGGCATGTTCTAATTTACAAAACAGAACATTTATCCGAGCGCTGTTTCTGGTGCTTGTGCTAGTCACACTACAGGCTCCTCCCTACTTCTCACCTCATGCACAGGTGGATACGTAACAGCGGCTCCCACGTGTGTCTGTTCGGGACCGCCTCGAAGCAAGTAGATCCCGCGCTCTTTCACCGCTATTCTACCTGGCGATTCTTGTAAAACAAACCAAGCGGAACCTCAGATGACACCACAGCCACACTCGATAAAGACCTGCCCCACTCTTCACTCAGTTTCTTTTTCCTCACCTGAAAAAGATCTTCCATTCCTACTTTCTTTCCATGCACATTTCAACCAAGCAGAAGTGCCTGTTTTTCCAGCAAGGGGGGAGGGCACATGGAGACCGGGGCAAGCTGTCTGTGTGTGTCAGGCTGGGAGCAGGGAAGGTTCCCAATGAGGGGGCTCAGGGGTGTCACTGCCCTACACTTGCCTCCAAGGCATCGCTTCTCTGGAGCCTGGAGGGGCTTGGCTTTTGCTTAGTGCTGGGTGAGGTGAAGTAAAGTTCAAGGTGTATGCCAAACAGGTGCTACACCTGCATGCACTTCAACTTGGTTTCATAGGGTTGCAATTATTTTTAGCAGCTGCCTCAACTGTCCAAGGGTAACAGCCACAGGCAGCACACGAGCCTTCCCCTACATGCTGTCCCATCCAGTCACAGGCAGCAGCAGTGTGAGCCTCCCCCACACACTGGCCCATCACAGGCGACGGCAGCGGGAATTTCCTCTCATGCACTGCCCAGATACTGCACCTTATTCCAGCTCTAGTGGAGCCTTACAAAAATACAAGGTCTGTTACGGTTTCAGACCCACTCAAGGCTTGGACACTGGTCAAGTCAAATCTTGTTTTATATGTGATGTGAACACTTGGGCACTGGATTGACACCATCACCTCACTTCATATAAGCCCCTAAGCAGTCATACAAAACAATGAATGCTGATCTGCAAGCCACGGGCTTTGAAACCTGTGCCCATACCCTGAGCCATCCAGGCCTAGTAGTGTCAGGCCCTATGCCTCTGTAGCACCTTTTTGCATCTGCATAAATTCTGAACAAAATCCTCCACACAACTGAAGATTTTTAAAAAAAAGACTTTAAGCTTTGTTTTAAATAATTTCCAATTTTTCCCCTTTTGCAGAGTTCCTCACTGTTGCTCCATCTGTTAAAGGCTGGATGTTTTGTGGCAGTAGATGGGAGAGGCATTTGTGTCCAGTAAGTGCATAATTTCCTGGCAGCAGGGTCCAGGGTCTCCCATTTTGCACGCCGGGTGACATGAAGCAGCCGGAGTCCCATCACTGCCACATGCTCACAATCGGAGTACAAGGGCACAGAGCAGCAATGATGTTAACAGTTTCAGGGCACGGGCAGCGTCAGAACCCACTGCACTATTACCTACTGGCTCCTGCTGCTCGCAGCTCTGTCCCTTCCAGCCCACATAGCACTGGCACCGAAACTGGATCTTGAGGCTCTCAATGTCCATACGGGAAAACTGACCCTCAGCTCGCAGTGCTGGCGACTTGTGCCCGCCCTCCACTGGGGGCTGAACAATGCGGAAACTGGAAGCCGGCAGGTGGAGGTAAGCATTTGTGTGGTTCTCCCGTCGCAGGCAGCGCCCGTTGGCATGGCAGAGCACCTGGCTGCAGAGCTGAGCTGCTGTGGTGACGTTCACAATGTAGCGGCCCAGGTCATCCTCCAGGTAGCGCTTAATCATCTGACAGGTCTCCTGGAGAAGGAAGGAAACGGAGAAAGATTTAAGACCCATGGCCCACAGCACCCTGTGCTTATTCTCTACGATTACCACTGCTGCTCCAGGTGCACTTGCCACCAAACTCAGACCGCCATCACACCTGTCACACATATATCCCTCATACCTATCAGCCTCAGACTAGGCTTAGAAGAGGGATAACAAGAGTCTAAGTCATTCAGTTCCAGCTGTGAAAGCCTGTGCCAGTCCCGACAGACACTATTTCTGTATCATTCCCCCAGAGTTTTTCCAAAGCCCTCTGCCTCACCCTGTGGACATCATTCAGGGAAGCAGACACTCAACTGAATACCTGCAGCCCTTTGGAAGAGGTGAGGGAATGGTGCGATTATGGAAACATTGTGACATAATAATTAGCTGCAGAGGCTAAACGCACTAGTTCTCAAACTGCTTGTAGGGATGTAAAAAAAAAAAAGTATTTATATTACAGTGGGGGGGGCCCCCAACACATTTGTTTGACTAGGGCACACCAAAGGGTTAATCCTGCCCTAATGTACATCTAATTCTTCTTTTCAGTGTGAACCTAGAACACTTTCAAAGTGGAACAGAGGATAAGACTAACCCCAACAATCTTATCTTCCTGCACAGCGACATACAAAAAAACAAAGCCCTGGAAGACCTGTGTGAGCCTACATCTGCAGTCTGACACAGCACGGTTCTGCTCTCTCCAGCGTAAGAGGCATGGAGCAGAGTTAAATTAGGGGACATGAACATTTCCCACACGAGGAAAGGCCGGGTAAGCTAGGAATGTTTACCCGGAGAGGATGCAACAAGGGCTCCTATAATTACCACCTACAAGTGAATTAGCGGTCAGTGTGTGCAACAGACCAGACAACATGTTTACTCTGGGGAATACAGAAGAGAAACAGGGCAAAGTTGAAAGCTACAATATCATTGGGCTGTAAGAAAGAAGTATTGTACTTTAGGGAGATCAAACCATGGAAACTACAGCCCAGCAAGATTCCTAATACAACAGCACTGGATGCTAAAGGAAAACCAGATATGATGGACCCTTGAGACAGCAGCAGATAACAGCGATATTAAACAACTCTGGATGGATTAGATCAAAGATTGCATTATGCCATCTTGGACTAAGATTGCCTGCACCACACCTCCCACTCCAAAAACAAACCCAAAAAAACCCCCACCCAAACCCTAGAAAGATATGGGGCCAATTTTAACATTTTGCAATCCATCTGGGATTTATGCAGCAGAATGGATCAAGGAGACGGGTCTTCGGCAGTCAACACAGCTGGCGTGCCTGCGACGCAGTCCACAGTCACATCACTGAAAGCCCTGAAGAGTGTCCAGTGCCACTGCTGACTCTGGATCCAAACTCTGTGCAAGAGCCAGAGTGCAGATTGGAAGAGAATCCATTCAAAATCAGATTTATGAGGGAGGGTGGTGTGATGACTCAGTGAAAGGAGGCGGCAGCCACACATATGGGCCGATACAGTTCAGTGCGCTCCGGTGGAGCACACTGTTAACCTGCAATTGGGATGCGCATTTGACGCGCTAGCTTTACCCCCTTATACAGTATGGGGTAATAGTGTGTCGAAAACGTGCAGCCAACCCCCCGATACTAATAGCGCCTGCAACACGCAAATGCACGTTGATGGCCCTATTAGTTATTCCCGCACGATTCAGTAAGTAAAATGTGCAGCCAAGCTGTACACTTTACTTTCAGAAATTAGCGCCTACCCAAAGGTAGGCATTAATTTCTGCCGGCACCGGGAAAATGTACAGAAAATCAGTAAAAACTGCTTTTCTGTACACCCTCTGACTTAATATCATGGCAACATTAAGTCGGAGGTCCCAAAAGCAAAAAATAATTAAAAATAAATTAAAAAAAAAATGTAAAATCAGCCTGCGGCTTGAAAACCGGACGCTCAATTTTGCCTGCGTCTGGTTTCCGAACCCGTGGCTGTCAGCGGGCTCGAGAACCGACGCCGGAAAAATTGAGTGTCTGCTGTCAAACCCGCTGACAGCCGCCGCTCCTTTTACCGCAGGCCCTAAATTAGCATATTTTTCGTTACTGGATCGCGCGCCCAGGACACTGGCCTGTGCGCTCGCCCGCGTTTCCTTCTGTATCGGCCTGATAGTGTTTCTGCAGGCTAACCCTGAAATCAATTCTTAATTGCTCCTAATCGGCCCCTCAAGACATTTAAGACTGTCTAAAAGACAACCTCCATACCAGCCCTGTGATCTGATCACAATCCAGAACAGTGAACTAAGATGACAAAATGGAGGCGGAGGAACTTGAAATCTCAGACCCAGCTCTCCCCTGCAGGTGGGACTGCTGCAATGAAGGACCTGCTTAACCAACTTTCTGCCAAGATCCAGACCAGCTTAGATCTTCACAGGGATAGCCGTGTTAGTCTGGTGTAGCAAAGATGACAAGAGGCAGGCGGCACCTTATAGACCAACCAATTTATTGAGGCATGAGCGTTCGAGGACAGAGTTCACTTAATTGGTTAAGCTCTAGGATGCCACCCGCCTCTTGTCATTTTTACCATCTTAAATGCTAGACTTACAACAGTGATAGACAAAGCAGCCCAAGCAGTTTCTCCCGTCAACAAGACTAACACCTGTGCTGAGGAAATGGTGACGGGGTAGGGGAAAATTAAAGTGGCCCACCAGAAGCTAGAAAAGCTGGAGTGATCATGCAAGGCGATAGTAGAAAAGCAGGATGATCTGGAGAACTGTAGTCACCATAGTAATATCCCTGTGATTGGTCTCCCTGAAAAATCAGAAGTGGAATTTCTTTTTTCCCCCTGAGTGGCTGCCACGGGTTTTAAAACTTACTGAATCTAGAAACCTAGAAATGATGGCAGAAAAGGACCAATGGTCCATTCAGTATGCCCAGCAAGCTTCCCATGGTAGTATCTGCTGCGCTGGGCAGGTTACCCCCATGTATCAGTCAGTGCTGCTTGATGTGCTTTGCTTATGGACTTGGCTGAGAAGCAGTCCTGTGTTTTTCCTTAATGTCTGTGCATCAGTACACCCCCAGACTGTAAAAAAAAAAAAGTCATGGCTCGTGTTAGTTGTCTCTGAATCCAAAATCCCTTTTTCCTCCATCATCAAAAGCATCAAGGGTTATTGTGTAAAGGTAGTAACTGCTGCTCTGTGCAGGTTACTCTCATGCTTATCAGTTCCCCAGACCATAAAATTCTTGGACCACATTGGTTGCTGTCTGAATCCAATTCCCCCTTTTCCCTTGCCAGTGAAGCAGAGAGCAATGTTGGAGTTGCATGAAAGTATCAAGGCTTATCGATTAAGGGTAGTAACCACCTCCAGCAAGTTAACCCCAGACATGCTTTGTTTTCTTGGCCAAAGAAGCAATCCTGTGCTTTTTCCCTTAAGTCTGAGTATAAATATCGCAAATCAGGGAAGTCAGGTTGTCGTTTTGGTTTTTTTTGTAATTAACATTTTTTTTTTAATTGATGCTCACTAAAAGAAACATAACAACAAATTTTTTCACTGTGTCTGTCATTTGTCAGTGGGTCAGAAGGAATAAAGGAGATATAAGAAATATAAAAATATAAAAAAGAAAAAAAGTATAAGTATAGTAATGGTGCAGAGAAAATGCAAGCTATAATTAAATATATCAAACAAAGGAAATGCATAATCTGAAAAGAAAGGTGTGCCCAGCGAAAAAACCAGCAGTGAATTTATCAAAGCAGTGTGAAGGGTCGTGAAGCTGAAGAGTCTTGGGCATGAAGCCACTCTGAGAAAGATTCCCAGATAGCTTTAAAATTGGATACCTTCCTGCTTTGCTGCCTCCCTCATGGTAGGTTTGTTTAGCTAATTCAATGTGATGTGAAAGCCTCTCATCATCAAGGGGACTGAAAGGCAGATCTAGCTAGTGAAAGCTCCTTATTCCATATGAAGTCTAGTGAGATGAGAAATTTTATCTATGAGTACGAGGCGAGATGACTTCTTGCAATACGACATGCGAGAGATAAGGAGGCCTCTTGCCACTGTTTTAGAAGATTCCCAGAACGTACTTTTAGAGACTGTATTAAATGCATTTACGTGAAAGAAGAAATGGAGTTCATCTTCCAGAGACTTGACAAAAGTATCATCCTCGAGTAAGCTCTCGTTAAGGCGCCAAAAACAGAGACCTTTATCTGAAGCCTCAAACAAGCCAGATAGGTGCGTAATCTGACCATGTTATGTCCCCAATCCCTACCTCCACCATCCGGTTCTGTAAGAGAACATCAATGAGAAAATAATCTATTCCAGAGTAGGAGCTGTGAGGATGAGAAAAGAACGTGTACATAACAAGAGGTAGGGTGACATTGCTGCCATATATCAGTAAGTTTCCAGTGAGACATCAAGGCAGCTAGAGTGCGTCTGCACCCCCGATGCGAGCAAGGGATGGAAGAAGCATAGGAGTTATCCAATGTAATATTTCTAGTGAGATTATAATCACCACCCAATATAACTAAACCTTCAGCAAGGTCCAACAAGAGCTTATTCAAGGTATGCGAAAAAGGGTTCTGGTCCCTATTGGGGGACATACACATTAAGAATAGAAATTACTTCCTTCCCCACCCATACTTTCACCATGCAATAGTGGCCCTTTGGATCCATAATCTGCAACAGTAATTCATGAGCAAAGTGAGTTGAAAGCAGTAGGTCCACCCCGGTATATCAAGCATCCTTAAAACCTGCCACTACAATCTTATGAGGAAAATCAGGAAGATGTAAGTGTTCATGCTGTTTCTGGAGATGCGTTTCCTGGAGGAGCGCTATAGACACCTTTAGACGCTGTAGTTCCTGAGATAATAGGTACCTCTTCTGAGGAGTATTGAGACTCTACATTCAGAGAGAATTTTAGTCGCCACAAGAAAATAATGGTAAACAGAGAGAAGAGCTCAGGGAAGGCACACTAAGAGGTAACATATCAAAACATACTGCACCAATATTTTGCAAATAAGGACCCAACCAAATGAGAGAATCCCCCCCAAAGCCCACAACCCCCTAACCTGATTCACCCAACCAATCCAGCGAATCCCACCACCCTGAGGGGACCCAGACATCAGACCAGAAATAACCCCCATCTTTGCTCTCTGCTCCCCAAACTGTAGAAAAGAAGAAATGAAAAAAGTTTGACCTTCACCGGAATACAAAATGGCAAACAAACCTTTCAAAAATAAGGAAAATGATTATTTATTCATATAACTAAGTAAGAAACCTGCCGGTATAATGGCATGCTTATCGCCTAAGAACCAGCAGTAAGCAATAAACGAGAGAGAACTAAACAGTCCACGTACTTCATCTGTTATGATGGTTTTACCGATATGACGGCATAAAAATAATCTTCAGAATGCCTGTGGAGTCGTCTGCCCCCCCTTTTCCAGCTCTGTACCCACCTGGGTTGTAAGTCCACTTTCAAAGCTGTCGGCGCCCTCTTGGGCAGTGCGAAAGCCACAGTCAATCCAAGCTTTCTGAAACACCTCTGCAGCTTCCGCCAGAGAGACTTCACTTGATATGTAGATCCCTTAGCTGTAAATTGTAGGCTGAAGGGAAAATTCCAGCGGTACCGGATGCCAGTTGCTCTTAAAGAGGACGTAACTTTGCGCAATTCATATCGCTTTCGCAAAGTCGTGGGAACAAGGTTGTTGAAGATAAAGAGGGAGTTCCCCTCCCAATCCCACTCTCTCCGACTTCTGGCTGCTTCATAAGTCTGAAATTTCTGCACAAAGCTGTGCAAGCAGAGGATCAGATCTCAAGGGCAGTTCTCAAGGCATGGACCCAAAGCACGGTGCAGTCTCTCAATTTTAATAGAAGATGCAGTAGGGCTATTATCGGAGGCTCCTTCTGTGTACGTCGATAATATTATATTATGTTATTGCATTTACACTTTCTCTTGAAACTCCTCATTTTACATAAAATACTTTATTACCATTGATCCAGTTATAAGTAATTCTTTTTCCTGTTAACACCGTTATATGTAAACCGGCATGATGTACCTATGAATGTTGGTAGATAAAAAAACGTAAATAAATATGAATGCACATTAGGGATGTGAATCGTTTTGAACGATTAAAATTATCGTCAGATAATTTTAAAATCGTCCAAAATCGTTAGAGTGCACGATACAATACAAATGCCCCCGATTTATCGTCAGGGGCATTTGTATTGTATCGTTAAATAGGGCGCGGGAAAACTGGCACACCAAAAAAACCCTAAAACCCACCCCGAACCTTTAAAACAAATCCCCCACCCTCCCGAACCCCCCCAAAATGTTTTAAATTACCTGGGGTCCAGTGGGGGGGTCCCGGCGCGATCTCCCTCTCTCTGGCCACGACTGCGTTAAGAGAAATGGCGCCGGTGGCCCTTTGCCCTTATCATGTGACAGGGCAAAGGTAGCGCCGGCGCAATTTTGGTTCCTGGCTCCCGACGTCACGCGTGCAGGAGATCGCCCCCGGACCCCCGCTGGACCCCCAGGGACTTTTGGCCAGCTTGGGGGGGCCTCCTGACTCCCATAAGACTTGCCAAAAGTCCAGCGGGGGTCCGGGAGCGACCTCCTGCACGCCGGTCAGGAGGCCCCCCCCCAAGCTGGCCAAAAGTCCCTGGGGGTCCAGCAGGGGTGATCTCCTGCACGCGTGACTTCGGGAGCCAGGAACCAAAATGGCGCCAGCGCTACCTTTGCCCTGTCACATGATAAGGGCAAAGGGCCACCGGCGCCATTTCTCTTAACGCAGTCGTGGCCAGAGAGAGGGAGATCGCGCCGGGACCCCCCCCCCCACTGGACCCCAGGTAATTTAAAACATTTTGGGGGGGTTCAGGGTGGGTTTTAGGGTTTTTTTGGTGTGCCGTTTTCCCGCCCTCCCCCGATTTACGATTTAAAAAAAAAAAAAAAAAAACCTCGATCAGATTTCCCTCCCCCCCCAGCCAAAATCGATCGTTAAGACGATCGATCACACGATTCACACCCCTAATGCACATACCTTTTGAGCTGTCACATGTGTGTCGGCATAGTCTGCTGTTTCAGGCAGGCCCCTAATTCTTAAATTGCAGCGCTGAGACCTGTTTTCCAGGTCGTCGAGCTTTTTAGCTAGGGAGATACATTCAGCTTTTAAGTCTCTGTTGGGTTGCCATGTTAGTAAGAACAGCAGTGTGGTTTTCAAGTTGCAGGTCTAATTCATCCACTCTGGTCCCCATGGAGGATAAATCTTCACAAATCTCTTATAGATGCCAGCATTTCAGCCTTAAACTGCTTCGTGTCTACCCAAATCTCTAAAAACCAGCTACAGAGCTCGTCCCACGAGGGAAGGTCATGAGAGCTGATCCCCTGCACGAGTTGAGTGCGGCTTCCTCCATTTCTTTCCCGCCTCTGCAGGCCGTAGCTGTTTCTCTCCCGCCTGTGCAGGCTGTGGCCTGCTGCGTTGGATTGTTGTCCTCCCCAAGGAGCGCTGAGGCACTTTTACTAAAAGAAAACTGCTTTAAATCAGCAGTTTTTCGTTTGGTCATCATCGCTGGCACACAGGTAGCTGAAGGGCTGCGAGAGAGTCTGAAATCTGCAGGTATGAATCGCGTTGGTGAAGGATTTGTAACGCCGAGGTAGAAGAGCTCCGGAATTAGGCAGCCATTTTGGTCCACGTCGGTATAGCTCCCCTCTCGGTTGTCTTCTAAATCCAATTCCTCTTTTCCCCCTGCTATCTAAGCGGGGAGCAAAGTTGCAGTTGCATTAAAAGCATATTGGGAACCTCCATGCCTTCTGCTAAGGGTAGTAACTGCTGTACCAGCAAGTTACCCCCTTGCACACTTATCTCATTTCCGTCCTCTAGCCTTTAGAGATCTACAATATTTATCCCATGCCCCTTTGAATTCTTTGACTGTTTTCTTCTTGACTACCTCCTCCGGAAGGGTATTCCAAGCCTCCACCATCCTCTCCGTAAAGAAATATTTCCTGACGTTGGTTCTGAGTCATCCCCCTCCTCCCCCTCCGGAGTTTCATTTCATGACACCTAGTTCTATTGTTTTCTTTCCAACAGAAAAAGTCCTTTTAGGTACATATTCAGATCGTTCAACCTCTCCTCATAGGTCTTCCGAAACAGACTCCACACCATTTTCATTGCCCTTCTCTGGGCTGCCTCCATCCTGTCTATATCCTTTCTGAAATACGGGCTCCAGAACTGAACACAATACTCCAGGGGAGGCCTCACCAAGGACCTGTACAAGAGCATCACTGCCTCCTTTTTCTTACTGGTTATTCCTCTCTATGCAGCCCAGCATTCTTCTGGCTTTAGCTATTGCCTTGTCACATTGCTTCACCATCTTCAAAACCCAAGACACTCCCACACCAAGATCCATCTCTTGGTCTGTGCACAATCTTTTACCCCCAGCCCCCCATCACATACAGCTCTTTTGGATTACTGCACCCCACATGCATGACTCTGCACTTCTTGGTATTGAATCCTAGCTGCCAAATCTTCAGCCACTCTTCAAGCTTTTTTAAATCAGTTTTCATTCTCTCTACTCCTTCAGGCATGTCCACTCTGTTGCAGATCTTAGTATCATCTGCAAATAGACATACTTTACCTTATATCCCTTCCGAAATGTCACTCAAAGATATTGAACAGAACTGGTCCCAACACTGATCCCTGTGGAACTCCGCTTAACACGGTTCTCTCTTCAGAGTAGATTCCATTTACATTACACGCTGTCTCCTATTAGTCGACCAGTTTATAATCCATTCCATCACCTTGGCACCCAGTCTCAAGCTTCTCTTTATTCACAAGCCTCCTATGCAGGACCGTATCAAACGTTTTGCTGAAATCCAAGTAGATCACATCTAGCACTCTTCCTCGATCCAATTCTCTAGTCACCCTATCAAAAAAAGAAAATTCAGGTTTGTCTGACAGGTCCTTCCCCTGGTGAATCCAGGCTGCCTTGGGGTCCAGCAACCCAAATTGTAGATAGTTCACTATCCTTTCCTTCAGCAGTGTCTCCATTAATTTCCCCACCACCGATGTAAGGCTAACTGGCCTGCAGTTTCCAGCCTCCTCTCTGGACTACTCTTGTGAAGCGGGACCACAATCACTAGAGAAGATTGATTGTGCACATTGTTCACTCAGGCCATTGCTTAACAGAATGCACACTTCACTGACAAACTGTTGATATCATCAGTCAGAAAACTGAGCAAATATTGTGATTTGAAGATTTTCATATTTCAAGATTTTTCTACTGAGCTTCAGTATTGGAGACAGATTCCTCAGTGTCAAGAAGGAGCTGAGAAGATGGGGAGCAACATATTCTATGCGTTACCCTGCAAAGCTTAGAGTAGCCCTGGATGGCCATATAAAAAAAGTATTTGAAGACTAAAAGGTTGATTTTAAAAGGGCCGCGAGTGCGCCCTTAAACACGTGAATATTGCTGCACGAAAAAATGTGCTATTTTATAACCTGCATGCGTAGGTTATAAAATACTCTTCACGTGTGCGTGTCTGCAGCTTTACACGTGCCACTTTGCTACAGCTCCTAGTTAGGTGCAGGAGTCTGGTGAACATCGGGGGGGGGGAGACTATAAGCCTCCATCTGATACGCTATACATGGACCATTTTAAGGGGGCACTTTGACTTGGGGTGTTTCACACTCATTCAGAGGTATCCATTGTAAAATTGACCTCATTAAAGAAATTTTGACCTTATAAGTGATGAAAAGGAATTGATTTGTACACTGCAATGTCTGCTAACTGCAGTGTACAAATCCTTTTCATCACTTATAAGGTCAAAATTTCTTTAATGAGGTCAATTTTACAATGGATACCTCTGAATGTGTCTGTAACACCCCCCGCCCCAACCTCCCTCCCGAAAACTCACCCCAATTCAAAGTGCCCCCTTACTATGGTCCTTATATAGAGAATCAGACTGAGCCTTATAAAGAGACACTCTCTCTCTCACCCCCCCCCCCCGATGTTCAGACTCCTACACCTAACCACACGCTGGCTGAGGAAAATCAGAGGCTACACGCATCAGTGCTGGCCCCGCCTCTGGAATGCCCTTTTCCGCCTTTTTCTGGGCGCGCGTAACTCAACGTACGTGCCCCCTTCCCAGCTATTTACAATTCACGTAGCTCCCACGCAGCCGACTTAACGTGCATAGGTGGTCGTTTTTGCACGCAAGGCTTTTAAAAATCTACCTTTAAGTCGGTGGAGCAATTTTTGCAGGAGAACCGTAGTGATGACATGGATTCTAATGACTGAAATTCGGCTTCTGCTTCAATTATTTGCCTGCGCAGACCATTTTATTTGGTCGTCCCATTAAACTCTTCCATGCAGTTGGGCTCAGTAACTCAAAATGTTGGCACAGGGGAGCTGCAGCGCAGCAAGGTTGCAGTGGTGACTTTGGGAAGATCTGCTAGACACGGTGATCTCTTATTTGAACATTTTTTAGTTGCCTGTTTGAGCGCATCTTTTTTTTTCTTTCAGCGTGGTTCTTTTTGTTTATGATTTTTACTGGACTCTCTCAGCTAAGTCAGTCTGGTCATCTGATGGGCGGAGGCCAAAATGTTTTCTAGATTTAATTTAGGCGTCTTGCCTGCCCATGTGGAAGTCCAATGTCATTACCAACGCAACCAAGAAGAGAGAGAGAGAGCTATGGATGAACAAGAGAAATCTATTACTGTTTGCATTCTGCTCTTTTGTTGGCAGGGCTCCTTGGCACCTTTTTTCCCCCTTCAGTACTTGCTGCTTCCCCTACAACCTTCTAGCATTTTGAAATTTTTGTTAATCGACTCTGCTGATAACAGCACCAATGTAGAAGCAATCAGAGGTCCCAGTGCAGTCACCGTGTCTTTTATTTATTATTGTAATTTTGTTAGTTTTCGTCTCTGTGGGTATTGAAGTGGACATGTTTCTAAGGGGAGGGAGGGTGATGTAAGAGTAGAGATGAAGTGGACCGCTTCCTGGATACCCGGGCTACGGAGGTATTTGCTTCCACGCATGCTTGGCTGCACCCAAGTCTGTATTTGATGAATGCGTTCTCTTCTGTTGGCAGCTAATTCTATAATCCTTGCCTACTTGGTGTCATGGTTTGATGTTTATGGGGTTTTTTGTTGGTCTTGTGTGTGTGTGGGTGGGAGAGACAGTTAAAAAGTTCAGGCCGACTTGTGCACAGATCACCTTCTCAATATTCCTTAATGCTCACTGGATGCTTTTAGGTTGAGAAATGGGACTTTGTCAATTTTTTTTTTATATGTTAGAATGGCAAGCTTAGAAATCTGCGAGACTTCTTCACAATGCCAGTTTACAGCTAAATAATTTATTGCATAATGAACGTGGAATTTCCTCACCCATTAAGCATGAAAGAATTCTTCAAAGTATCACAAAGCCTAAAGGTCCAAATAGCTCTGCCGCAGGAAACATTTAACAGAAGCAGAACATCAAAAGTTAAAGCAGGATTGGGTGGGCCAGGTTTACACTTCCTCCTTAAATACGAAAAGCAGAATCATTGCTTATTGTAATCCATCATGTGAAGCATGACACAGAAGGCCAATGGATCATGCTAATTTGTGAATTGCTTGCACTTAAGTTTGGCTCGGTGAATCTATATAGGTCTCTTACTTCTCTAAGCTTCCTGACCTGTTAGCAGAACCCTTGAGGACTGAAATTTGTGCATAGCCCAGATCATCGATAGGTCCACAGGGCTGTCTATGTCCTAGGATCGTAATGCGGAACTGTTGGACAATCAGATTCAGCTTGCAATCAGACATGCAAAGAGTATTTCTTTTCCTCACCTACTCAATTCTTACAGTAGAATTGATTTTTTTTTTTTTTTTTGGTCTATGTTCTCCCAGGGCTTTTCTGGTTAGTGACATTGATATTTTAACCAATACCATCTCTGATCACCATCCCATTTTCCTTCAGTTGGACAGAGCCAATCAGGAAGCTCCTGGAAGTTACATTTATTATTTTGGGGGACGGGCTTAGCCGGTTGAGAGTACAGGACCGGATATTCAGTCTCACCATCTGGAGTCAGAATATTCCTCCATCTTCAGGTGGGAGACACAAAGGGGTTCTGAGAGGGACAATTGTCTCCTTCTCTAGCTATTCTAGAAAGATCAGACTGCAGAATCATGATCCTGAGGTGTGGACTGCACATTTAGAAGGCAAGCCCAAAAAAAAAAAAGGTTTGGGTAAGATCTATGGGGAGCTAGGGAGGAAGTGAAAGATTTACAGGCAATAAGATGTTGAAAACCTCTTTCACAGGCCCAAGCAAAAATTCTGTGACCAAGGGGACAACACAGGCAAGTTGTTGGCTCGTCTTATTCAGATAAAGAGACAGGGGAGGATGGTGAGTAAAATAAAGGACAATAAACACATCAAGTATCTTTCTGGAGCGGATGCACAGAATGCCCTCCTAGAAGAGGTAGTGACGACAAGAACAGTAAAATTCAAAAGGACATGGGATAAATACAGAGGATGTCTTATGGCTAAAGGACAGAAAGGAAGAAAAGGAGTAACCTATGTTAACTGGGGTGAGCTGCACAGAGCAGCAGTTACTCCCTTAATAATACAAAAAATAAAAAAAAGATTTGCTGGGTAGCCTGGATGGTCTAATTGGGTCTTTTTCTGCTGGCATTTACTATGTTACTAAATAACCGCTGAATTACAGAAATACTATCAGCAGTTATACATGCCCAACATCCCACTCTGATATCTACTCCTTTTTGGAGGGAATTAATCCACCTGGGCTCACTGATAGTCAGCAGGCTTTATTGGAGGCCCTCATTTGTCAGGGGACATTGAATAGGGCAATTTAAAAAAAAACAAAAAAAACTTCCCACCCGGAAAAGTCCGGATGGATTCCAAATTGAATAGTATAAAAAACATACTTTGACTTCCTTTCTCCGATATTAACAGACATACGTTTAAAGAAGGCATCTGTAGGTTCACTGTTGGATGTGGATAGGACAGTTCTTCATAAAAATGGAAAGGATGCACTGGATTATGGCTTCCATTGACTGACATCCTTGCTCAATAGCAAAATAAAAAATGTTAGCAAAAAAATTTTACATCCGCATCTGGCGTGGCTCATGAATGACTCGCTTGCTCCTGATCAAACTGGGTTTTATTAAAG
Organism: Rhinatrema bivittatum; assembly: GCF_901001135.1. Lineage (NCBI taxonomy): Eukaryota > Metazoa > Chordata > Amphibia > Gymnophiona > Rhinatrematidae > Rhinatrema > Rhinatrema bivittatum. Next base: position 204,556,396 of record NC_042618.1, on the reverse strand, counting down.
GCAGGCTATCCTCAACGAATACCCATAGACTCCTACCTATTATCAAGTGGGCCCGATCTAAAGCAGCTCCCGGGTTGATATTCCCTTTAAAAGCCAACAAGGCCTTTGATTAGGTTAAATGGGTGTTTTTGAAAGTGGTGTTTGCGAAATATCAATTCCCAGTTGGTTTTCTGGGATGATAGCTCTTTACTCCAACCCCAGAGCAAGAGTGCAAGTTAATGGGTATTCTCTGGCTTTTTCCTGTTCTTTGGGTTGTCCCCGTTGTCCCCTTGTCTAGTTTAGTTATAGAGCCTCTGGCACAGATGATTAGAAGTGCTGGAGCAATCTGTGGTTATCATATTGATGGTATGGCTTTATGCCGATGATGTATTATTTCTTACTTCTCCCACTACCTCGACCCCTGTCCTGCGCAAAATCTTGGGAACTTAAAAGCCAGATCTCAGGATATAAGATAAACTTTAATAAGTCTGAAATCATTTCGCTAGGACCACCAACTATAATACCCAGCTGTCTGTCTTGAATTAAAGAGGGTCACCCGGAGAGATGCAGCAAGAAAGATCTCGTGGAACGGCAGGACCTCTTTTTATCCTCGTCGGATAGGATTAAAGTATTAAAGACGAATGTATTATCAATGTTTCCATACCTCTTTTCAGCACCTATAAAGCTGCATGCTGGAAATGCCGAGAGCAGCACTGCCCAGCCGAGGTTTTTATGCTCCTGGCAGGGTGGGGGGATATCACTATGATGGTTGAGGGTGGCTAAAGGGTAGCATTACAAAATTTAAACAAAGAGGAGGAGGTGGGAGTGATCAGCGAACCCCACCTCATGGGGGGGGGGGAAGGGTGTGGGAAGATATCCAATTATGTAGAGAGCTCTCTGGCGATCCAATGCCGGATAACTTTAGACCTCCTCTGAAGCAGACCTAAAAGTTATCTGCCTACCTTAACTTATTTATGAACTTTTAATATACCGACATTCGTAGAACACATCATGCCGGTTTACAATTAACTCAAAGGAAAATTAAATATAAGGAACTAAATATAGTTCACATTCAGCTATGTTACCTGGGTAACTAAACCCCTTCCAGAAACGCCCCTTTTATCCGGATGAATTATAGCCGGATATCATCTTATCCAGCTAAAATTTAGCCAGATAAATGGCTAGATGTGGCAAAACTTGCCTTTTAGACAGATAACTCGTGAGCTATCCGTCTAAATGGCTTTTGGATATTGACCTCTACATAACCAACCCATGTGCCCTCTTCCTTGATTTGGCACCACCTCTGCTGCTTGCCTTGGACAAACAAGCAGGCTACAGTAATTGACTCTATGCATCTGTAACTGGTACACACCTTACTCTTAGTGTAGTCGGCATCGCCCCAGAATATGGCCCCGGCAGCTCCTAGTGCAGCGCTCTCACCTATAGTAGAGACCAAGTCTTTCTGCAACAGACAAACAGCAAGAGATGGATGTTAGTAGCAAAATCTCTGACAATGAGACCCTAGAGGGGGGAAGACAATCCTACCAGAGAAGGACTTGGGTTCTATGCGACGAAATCCTGCACCATTACCGCTGTTCCTGTTCTTTGTCAGCGCGCTGGGGCAGGAGCTTACACTGCTGCTGCCTGTGCTGGGCTAATGTCTGTGTGAAGGAAGCTTATGCTGCTGCCTGTGCGATGCCTGTTCTGTGGTAGGAAAAGGTGGGCAATGTGATGTAAGTGTATGCAGAAAAAGACCAACTGGTCCATCCAACCTACCCAGTTATTCCTGTCCACTGCAAGAGTACATCCTAGTTGCAGAGGCTTGACAGCTTGTAAGTCTGTTTTCATCTGCTTCTTCATTGATTCTCTACCATCCTGGGCAGATGATCATCCAACATCCAGTCTCCCTTATATCCTACTACCACCAAACTTTGTAAAAATCAAGACAGCTACTAAAAAGTAACAAGGTCAGTGCCCAAACATCCAGCCTCGTAGTCCCTGTGGCCTTGCTGGACAATATCCAGCCACCACCATCCAGCTACAACTCCCCATTTGGTTTCTGGGGCCTTGTAGCCAGATGGTACCAACATGCAGTACCACTAGATCGAGTTTCCCTTTTCTGCCCTATCACCTCTTCCCTTGCCTCTGCTCTTGAGGGAACGAAGGATAGATTTTTGTAACCTCCCAACCCTGCTCCTACTCTTCTCATAGAATACAGCAACAGATAAAGCTCATTAAGCCCATCTTGATCTCTGGCTTTCCCCTTATGTTTTCGCTCCCTAGGATCCTCTGCACTTATCCCAGGCTTTTTAAAATTCTGTTAAGGTTTTTGCCTCCCACCACTTCCACTGGGTGTCCATTCCATGCATCACTACTCTTTCAATAAAGAAATAATTTTTTCTGATGTTGTTCCTGAATCTTACCTTCCAAAGCCTCATACCCTGACCTCTTGTTCTGGAGCACTATTTCCTCTGAGGTCCATAGGTAAATGTTTTCTCTGGCTACGTTTCAGTTAGCCAGACAAACCTTGCTGTTTCAAATACTGCCCCTTCCCCTAACCAGCTACATTTAATTTGGGCCAGGAAAATTATAGCTGGTCAGCCATATAGGCTGAAAGTTGATCAAACATGCAGCCAGACCTTAATCGAGCTGAATATCAAGACAAAGTTATTTGGTTGATTTTGGCTGCACATGACCAGCTGAATATCTGTCTCGATTTGCTTCTTGTATCTGATTTATACCTTTGAGGTATTTGAATGTCTATTATCTCTCTCCCTTCTTAATTTAAAATGGCACATTCCTGTCTCTTTTCCTCCAGGATATACGTATTTAAAGTAGTTTTTTTTTTTTTTTTAAGGCGTTTCCGTGGCTAAAACAATGCCTTATCTGTAGAAATGGCTTCTTATAGAATTGCCTGCACGCCAGCCCATGTCCTGTATGTGTGTAGAGGCATTCCCAGGGCAGGGTCTCAGAGGGGTTTGCACTTACACACACTTTTGCATTTTCAAAGATATGCACATAAAATCTGCTGCACACAGATGTAATTGTGTACAAGTAAACTTGGTGAGATAATTAAGAGCTGACTTTGAAATTTGGTGTAATTTACACATGTATTTTCCTAATTTAAGCAGGCTGCTATAAAATATATCCCCTAAGTCTTCCCTTATATGATTTTGGGCAGATCCTGCAGCATTTTGGCAGCCTCTCTCTGGACCACCTCCCAGCCTGTCTATATTATTTCTGAGGTACACTGGAACTGATATTCTATGTGGGGGTCTCACCAATGACCTGTGCAGAGGCATTATCCCCTCCTTTTGTCTGCTGGTTATGCCTCTCTCTATGCACCCCTGCATCCCACTGGCTCTGCCCACCACCTTGTTGCACCGTTTCATTATCCTAAGATCAGACATGATCCCCCTAAGGTCCCTCTCCTGGGTGGGGCGCGTCTTTCTCACTCTCCCATCATGCGTTACTCCCCTGGATTTCTGCACCTCTCACTTGTACGAGGATGCGTGCATTCAGCTGCTCTGCACCTAAAACAGTGGAGCAAAGTTTCACTGGAGTTACGTAGGGAATCTTTCCTTCCATAAGGAAGTCAAAACTTGGCTGTTTAGCCAGGCCGTCACGTCGACACTTTCGCATGCGCTACTCTTCTCTTTGCCCACATCCCTTGTCACAGACAAAGGTCCTTTCCCAGTTGCTTGCCTGTCCTTCATCCCTAATGACTGCCTGCTCAATATTTGGTTCCGCACGCTCCTCTTTGTGTTATGCGATATGTAGTTTGTAACATGACTACATAATCAACCTTGTGCCTTACCGAGGAATAGGCTGGGGGGAGGGGGAAGAGGGGAGGGGAGGATATAACCTGTATGGAGCAGCAGTTACTACCCTTAAAAAAAAAAAAATAAAATAAAATAACCACCTTGCTGGGCAAACTGGATGGACCATTGTGCCTTTTTCTGTCATCATTTACTATGTTACTATGCTAAGGCGGTATATCAACTGAATAAAAATACGTGTAAAATTCTACTGAATCTTAACCAGGTTTGCAATTCATTCCTTGAGCTTTCTGAGATCACTTCTCATTCCATCTACTCCCTCAAAAGGTTCCACTCTGTTGCAGATCCTAGCATCATCTGTAAAAAGGCAAAAAAAAAGTTTTCCTTCTAACCCCTCCACTGAATTGCAGCCATAGGACTGATCACACAGGCACTCCACTCATCACCTTTTTTTTTTCCTGCTGAGTAAACTCCTGGCCCGGATTTAGGCACAGACGACACAGGAAACTGCCTAGGGTACCAAATATCCAGGCCAAGGAAGAGCCTGCTTCTGCTTTCCTTTGGCCGAGCGCTGGCACAGCTTGAAAGGGGCGCCGCCATGGCACTCTGCCTTTGGGTGCCAAAATCTTAAATCCGGCCCTGCCTTCTGCCGTCTCTCACTTAAGCAGTTTCTATTCCAATGCATCACCTTGGGCCCTACCACCAGGCTGCTCCGTTAATTTATGAGCTTCCTATGCAGGACAGCATCAAAAGCTTTGCTGAAAGTCAAATAGACCACATCCAGCACATACCCTTGAATCTAATGCTCTAGTCCAGCGATTCTCAGTGTCTCGCAGCTCCCGGTGTTCCACTGCCCCACTTGTGCCTCCCTTCTCCCCGGGGGCAGACTGGCCGATGCAGTTGGTAGGGGAGTGCCACCACCGGAGGCCAGGCCGGCAGGGCCAAAGAGCGGAGGGACGCTGCGAGCCGGCACCGGAGGCCGGGCCGGCGGCTGAAGTGCGGAGAGAACCTGCGTGCTGCCGCCAGAGGCCAGGCCAGTGGGACCGAAGAGCGGAGAGGCTGAAGAGCGGAGGCCAGGCTCCACGTGAGTGTGTGTGCGGGTGTGTTAGAATGGGTGCATAAGTGGCAGCATGTGTGCGTGTGAGAGACAGAGACTGGTCAGAGAGGTGACCGGTGTGTGCGAGACAGACTGTGTATGAGTGACTGGCCCTAAGGAAGAGAACCGTGAAGACAGAGCTTCAGCAGCCACTGCTGCTCCTGGTGTGTGCTATTGGCCTGCAAGGGAAAGGAGCAGGAGAGTTGCTGGAGATGGTAAATAAAAGGTGTCTTTTAAAGTTTATTTTTCTTGATTGACTGCCATTTTAATTATTGGGTATTATGTGATGTCTGCTGTTTGGAAATATTTTATTGTTATTTGGACAATTGTTAATAATTTTTATGAGTTTTTAATTGTTGGATGTTATTCTGTTCATCAGCTGCTTTGTATCATTTATTAGTATAGTTTTACAATTATTTCTGTGTGGGGATCTATAGCAGCTTGGCTTATTCTGTTTTCCTAATAGGAGGTGTATTGGTGTTTAGGGCCTGGTTTAAAATTTGTAGTGTTGCCTTTTCATAGATAGGGTTGTTACTGTTTCAGCGTATTCCATAATGCAGGTGTAACTTTGAGCAGATTAATTTCTGTGCATTATTGCAGATCCTGGGACTATGTTAGGTGCTATATTTCTCTTTCCGTTTCTCCAGGTTTGCACCGCATGCAGAGTGGCTTTTTTGGTTTTCCGTTCCAGTTTCTGTCTCCATATTTATAATTTGTGGTCTTTCTGTACTTGGTGAAGGTCAGTTCTGGGTGTGTGACCGAGGTGAGGTATTTAACTAGCATGTAGGCATTTGTATCAATCTTATTTGTTATGCTTTCTCAATAGAATATACATTAGTGGTAAATTACTGTCTTTTCATAAGGAGGGCTATTGTGCCTGGTAGTAAAGGGAGTTTGTTTTGCTTCTGAGATGTCATCAGAACCAGAATATCTTTTTGTACAGCGAGTTGTACGGGTAATGCCTTAGTTCTGCTCTGCACCCATTGTTGGGGGTCGAGGGGGTTCCTGAGGATGCAAAATGTATATTTACATTTAGCCCCATGATGGTCACATGTTCAGTGTGTCACGCATGTGAGAACCATCTGTCAGGTGTATCCCGGCCGAAAAAAAGGTTGAGAACCACTGGTCTAGTCACCCAATCAAAAAAACTGATCCGCTTTGACAATCTCCGTCTGGGAACGCCATGCTGCCTTGCATCCTGCAATCTGCTTGGCTCTAGGTACTTCACTATCCTTTGCTTCCTGAAGTAAGGCTAACTGGTTTGGGGTATCCAGCGCCTCCTCTGTTATCACTTTTATAGAGGACAATGACCACTCCTGACTCCAAGAAAGCTCCCTTAACATCCTAAAATATTTCTCACCCTACGCCGCAGCTTTGTCTGCTTACAATCTTGCTAGTTCTTTGCAAGGCTTTTCTTCTGCAAATGGTGTAGCATTCACCCTTGTACCACATGTACAACCACCTGCAGTCCTCCAGTTCCTTAAGTGACTACTGAACAAAAACATTTTTTTTCTTCGTCATCCTCCATACAGCCCTTTTCTCCTGCTAATCTTAATCCCACTGCTGTATTTTCTCTTTTTGCTAACATATATGGAAAAAAAGAATTTTCACTTTGCTTTACCCCCTCGAGTTATTTTTCTTCTGTTCTCATCTTTTTGCTGTCTGGACTACCTTCCCTCCTCCTTCTGGCTTTTACCAGAGATTCTTCTCTGTGCTCTTTTTGAAATGCTTTGTACTTTTCGAATGCTAAATGATTTTGCCCTCTCTTTTTCAGCCGCAGCCTTCAGAAAGCCAAACCAGTTTCCATTTCCTCTTCCTTTTGTTTACTCTCCTAACACGAAGATTTGTTCTCCTTCCTGTACATTTTTGCCCATTCCTATTCTGCTTCAAAGAGCTTCCCCACCCTGCCAGCCCTTCTGCAACATTACTGCTCCTGAAGTCCAGGACGCTGACTTCTGCAGGATCCGCTGCTCTATGCTTCGGCTCCAACATTAAACCGTCTCATCTGATGATGACTGAAAGTTCTGGTCACCACCCACCTGCATATTAGAGACACTTTCTCCATCTGTAAGCCCCCCAGGTCCACTACTGCCACCACCTATGACCATTTGCCCCAAGAGAGATGCTCGGAGGGAGTTCAGGATCTCTGCGCCTCTGGTTCCTTCGATGAAATGGTCCAATCACGTTCAGGCTCTGCACGGAAGAGGGAGGCGCTGCTGGAAATCTTGTGTAGGTCTCTGATTATCTCTCTATCCAACTTTTCTGCTGGTGCCAGGAGTTCTGTAGGTCACGCCAATGCAGATGGAAGGGGCCAGCTCTCTTCTGCAGCACCTCCTCCTCTCCCCATATCTTCAGCATCTCGCTTTTTTTTTGTTTATGTAAAGTACATTTCTTTCCTCTTTCTCTGCCCAATCTGGCTTTTCTGAACAGATTATAGCTAGATAGTTTTATAACTGGGATGTAGCCTATTTCTGTGATAGCGATAATGATAATGTTTAGATCTGCTTAGCCATGAGGATTTGCAACACGACAAGCATTTGTGCTCATTGCCGTGCCTCCTGCATATCCTCAGACCTGCCTCCACTTGTCATCCCTTTTCTTTACAGATTACCTTCTGAGACAGATATTTTTGTGACGTGCCCTCTTTAAGAGTCGTGGGGGATAACAGCCCAATTTCAGCTGCTGCCATATACCTCCCCCCCACTCCATTTAAATGTTTGACGATGTATGATCTAACTGTGTAGATAGGATCCTAGGCAGGACTGGCTCAGTGTTAACTGGCTGCTATGTCACGGGTGATTTGTAACAGGTGACTGAAGCCAGCATATGTTGCTTCTTGGGTTACTAGTCCAAACCGAGTTACTGGAAGGCCTCAGAAACGGTGCCCCTTTAAGTGAACGAGTGCTCCAAGAGTGAACACCACGTGCTGTCCTGTTTATTCCGTGCAAGGCACTCATGAAACGGTGCAAGCACTATGTGATGCTATTCTGTTTCCTCCACGTGAGGCACCTTTTGAGTGGTATGATCACCGTGCGATATTGTTCTCTATCCCCCATGGAATGGTATGAGCACTATGTAACCCATGCTTAGCACTCCTGCTATACCATTGAGAAATTAGTTTTATTATTAAAAAAAAAAAATAAAAAAAAGAGAGACACCTTTCTCAAACTAGTATGAGGATGGGGAACCTTTTAAGTTCCCAGTGCCATAAAAGTAGCAGACCTCTGGAGTTTCTAGACTGATAATTATTAGTATCTGTGGGATTCCATTTTCATTTTGGAGTTGCATCCCAAGAGTCAGGTTAGGTACCTGTGATTAGCCATGCTTGGCCAGGAATGGTAGGTTTAAGTGCAGGTGAAATCATAGTGTCAAGCTCAGAGTCTCCCAAAAATATGGAACACAGACCGTTTTGACTTGGAGCCCCCAGAATAAATCAGACCTTCTACCCCCAGTTCTAAGTCACGAGATCCCCTTCCGGGTCCAGGTCAGAGCTTGCTATTATGAAAATGACCGGGGGGGGGGGGGGGGGGGGGCCTGAACGCTGGGCAGATATGCGCTTGGAAGCAGCAGCACCCGAGCCATCCTGCGCTGGCAAGCACAGCACAGCACACTTCACTGCTGCAAGTCCGAAAACCTCCTACTGAACCCCTCACATAACTCTGCCTATGTCTTGCCCTTGAAAGGGGTGGCTCGGATATACCCACGTCTGTACAGATCTTCCCCTCTTTTTCTCCTTGGGACAAGTCTATGAATTCATGATCTCGGCACATGATCTCCACTGCATCATCCAACTGCCAAGATCCCTCTTTACCAGTCTGGATTACTATGGTTTGCAAAACTAAAGAATTTGGAACACAGGAAGTGTAGAATGAAATGAGAAGACACTAAATTCCCTTCTGTAGAGAGAAAAATTTTAAAAACTGGAGAGACTATACTGGAAAATAATTCTACAGTGGTGAGCTTCAGACAAAACCCTTTATAGCTACTACTAGAGAATGTATAGGATCAGTGAAAAGGGATTAAAAAAAACCCCCAAAAAACCACCAGATAAAACCAACAGATTTGTGGAATTTCTGCAAAAAGAAAAAAAAAAATAGGCAAAGCGAGGAGTTAAATCTCTCAAATGTGATGAACTGAATACACATCACTGACAAATTCTCAGAAGCCACTCTTGTCAATGTCTTCATTCTAGTCCACAAAACTCAAAGCAAGGGAATGTGGAAGACCAGAAGACAGCAAGTTTGATAGCGCATACCACTTTTGCAGGTCACTAGAAACAGAATCACACTAATTGTTGAACAGCATCTAGGTGAGACCCAACTAACAGGCAGATACAGTACAGTGTGCTCCGGTGGAGCGCACTGTTAACCCATATTTGGATGCGAGTTTGTAAGGGGTAATAGCGCGTCCAAAACGTGTGTCCAACCCCCCCCCCCCGAAACTAATAGCGCCCACAACATGCAAATGCATGTTGATGGCCCTATTAGTTATTCCAGCATGATTCAGTAAGTAAAATGTGCAGCCAAGCCACACATTTTACTTTCAGAAATTAGCACCTACCCAAAGCTTCATGCACACTAACTTTCATCCTGTTTGGCAACCCCACATTTCGCACTTGCTTATTTTTAAAGAGAAACAATGCAGGTAGTTGGGCAGGGAAAGTGCCCAGCCAGCTGCAAATTACCTACATGGGGTGCAATCTGGGAGAAATGAAGGGTCTTGAAAAAAAAGGCTATCAAAAAATGACAATCAAGCAGAAAACCTTGCTATAGAAATTTCCACTGATGGAACAAAACTGGAACAAGTTAAAAGGATATCCAGGTAGTTGGATCATTAAAAATGGAAAATGTCTAAGATAAAAAGATGACTTGGGAAAGCAACACACGAGTTTTAGAATAGTCAGGAATTTCATTAGGAGGAACTAAGATTTATAGCTAAAGAAAAAAACTACTGAGTACAGACATCAACTTACAGTACAGAGATCATAAAGAAAGCACAGGGATTTGAAATGTGGTCTAGAATTATTCTGAAGGAAGAGAGCCTGAGCAATGTTCCCTCTAAACTGTGCGCGTGCGTGGCCACACACAAAAACTTTTCCCATGGCTGTGCACAGCTTTTCTCCCTCAGCGCAGGAAGACTAGTGGGGACTACAGAGGAGCTCATCCCACCATGGCCTGAAGCAGAAGAGGCCATGTATGTGTGTACGTCTGTGTGTGAGCCTGTAGGCATGTATCTATGTGAGATGCTGCGTGCAATGCATGTGTGTAAGCTTGTGTGCCTGAGTGTGCACGTATATGTGAAAGTCTGTGTGTGAGATCCTGTGCTCAATGCATGTGTAAGCTTCTGTGTGAGTTTGCATGTCTGTTAGAGCCTGTGTGCATATGTGTGTGAGATCCTGTGTACAATGCATGTGTGTCTGTGTGAAAGCCTGTGTACCTGTGTGTCCATGACTGTGCGAAAGCCCGTGTGTATGAGAAAGTAGGTGAGCCTATGTGCATTTGTGTGTGTCTTTATGAGAGCCTGTGTGCATGGTTAAAAGACAGGAAACAGAGCTGGATTAAATGGTCTGTTTTCACAGTGGAAAAAGGTAAATAGGGGAGTGCCTCAGGGATCTGTATTTGGACCGGTGCTATTTAATATGTTTATAAATGATCTGGAAAGGGGTATGACAAGTAAGGACCAAATTTGCGGATGACAGAAATTTATGCAGAGTAGTTAAATCACAAGCGGATTGTAATAAACTGCAGGAGGACCTTGCAAGACTGGAAGATTGGGCGCCCAAATAGCAGATGAAATTTAATGTGGACAAGTGCAAAGTGATGCATATAGGGAAAAATAACCCTTACTATAGTTACATGATGTTAGGTTCCATTTTAGGAGAAACCACCCAGGAAAGTGATCTAGGCATCATAGTGGATAATACATTGAAATCATCAGCTCAGTGTGCTACAGCAGTCAAAAAAGCAAACAAAATGTTAGGAATTATTAGGAAGGGAATGGTTAATAAAGTGGAAAACTGTTATAATGCCTCTATATCGCTCCATGGTGAGACTGCATCTTGAGTACTGTGTACAACTCTGGTTGCTGTATCTTAAAAAAAAAAAAAAAAAAAAAAAAAAAAAAGAAGATATAGTTGCACTGGAGAAAGTACAGAGAAGGGCGACCAAAATGATAAAGGGGATGGAACAGCTCCCCTATGAGGAAAGACTAAAGAGGTTAGGGCTGTTCAGCTTGGAGAAGAGACGGCTGAGGGGGGATTTGATAGAGGTCTGGAAAGAGTATAAATAACAGATTCACATTTACCCATTCTGATAATAGAAGGACTAGGGGGCACTCCATGAAGTTAGCAAGAAGCACAGTTAAAACAAAATTGGTGAAAGTTTTCTTTCACTCAATGCACAATTAAGCTCTGGAATTTGTTGCCAGAGGATGTGGTTAGTGCAGTTAGTGTAGCTGGATTTAAAAAAGGTTTGTACAAGTTCCTGGAGGAGAAGTCCATTAACTACTATTAATCAAGTTGACTTAGGGAATAGACACTGCTATTACTAGCATCAGTAGCAGGGGATCTACTTAATATTTGGGTACTTGCCAGATACTTGTAACCTGGATTGACTACTGTTTGAAAAAGGATGCTGGGCTTGATGGACCTCGGTCTGACCCAGTATGGCAATTTATGTTCTTATGTCTGTGTGCATGTCCAAGAGAGCCTGCTTGCAGGTCTGTGTGGAAGCTTATGCGCATGTAAAAACCTGTGAGTTCAACAAAGGCTCTCTCAGGTAGGCGTAGGCGCACACATACGGGCAGATTTTAAAAGCCCTACGCGCCGGGCCTATTTTCAAAAGGCCCGGTGGTGCGCGTAAAGCCCCGGGGCGCGTGTAAGTCCTCGACTTGCAAAAAAGGGCGTGGCCAGAGGCCTGCAAAACAGCGGCCTTTGCCACTGCGTCAAAGGATAGTGTGCCGGCACCCCCAGAGGCAGGCGCAAAAGGTAAAATATAAATTTTGGGGGAGGTTAGAGTAGGGCTGGGGGGGGGGGGAAGGAAACTGGGGAAAGCAGCGCGGCTCGGCACGCGCAAGGTGCACGATTGTACACCCCCCTTTTGTGCGCTGACCCTTGATTTTATAACTTGTGAATGCAAGTTATAAAATCCCCATAATGTGTGTGTGAGGGATAGAGAGCCTGTGTATGTGAGACAGGGAATGTGTGAGAGAGCATAGGCTTGTATATGAGAGAGAGAAGAAATTGTGTGTGGCCCTACCTTCCCCCATCCACATCAATCTCATGATGACTGGAAATTAAAAGATCTCAGGTATAGAGAGAGAGGGGAGGAGATTTTTAAATCCTTATTAGTTTCAACTATTTGGTGTAATTTGATGTTTGAAATATTAAAACATTTTAAAAATTACTGTATGTTTTATTCACAGATGTTTTGAAATATTTGGCATTTGGGAAATATTACAATTATGTACATTCTTTAAATTATTGGATGTTTGTTTTGCCATTTATTCTTTTTATCATCAATATGGTTTTAATATTATGAATGTTTTATCTCTTAATTTCCATTTCAGCTTTCCTTTTGCCACTTTACAAAGTTTCTTTGCCAAAATTCCAAACAGAAGATTGTGAAAGTCCTGGCCCTCTTTCCTCACACGCAAGGAAAACCTCTTTAATATTTAAACGGTTTGGTTTTATATTTTCAGAACTGTGTTTTGGCCCCTTTTCTGTTTGTATGCACTTTCTCTTCAGTCTCTTCTCTTGCTGTTCTTTTTTTTTTATTTTTTTTTCTCTTCTCTCTCTCTTTATCCCCCTCTCACATAGTTGGTCTCCTACCCATCCTGGTTTCAGTCATTCTCTGCAGTCTCTAGCGCCAGTTTTTCTGCCCCTTGAAATCTCCTACCCGGTGCTGACTTCTCACAGCTCCAGAGCTGCCATGGCCTCTCCTTTGCACCATCGGAGGCCTCTGGGCAGGATGGGGAGATGGAGCGAGGGGCAGGATATGAGGCTCCATCTGCAGGCAGGGACATCCTTAGTAAAGGCATCTCTTGAAAGTGTAAACTATTTGTTCTCCCACCTGCTAGAAGCACATGCTGTTATCTCAAAACGTGGACAATTGGACCTTAGAGATGTCAATCAAAAACAGGATTAAAAGAAAAAAAAAAAAAAGTATCTTGTAGAGCCAACAGGAATGGGCAGCTCTAATGCAAGAATTCCTGCTTTGCAATGTACACTTTTACTCACTGGTAAAACATTCAGACAGTAAGCACTGTGCTTCCATGGCATATTCATCCATTATTAGTGGGCATGAGACTAACGGGCCAGGATGCACTCTTAAAGTCTGCTGTAAATTAACTTTTGCTGAAAAAAAGTAAATCAGTGAAATATTGCAGGGGTAATCAGGAATTCTGTTGCACCTCTGCTCAGATGGGTAGCTCACGGGTTGGCCCCCCCGTGAGCCACCGCACTCACCCCGGGGCTTGGCAGGGCCTCCCTCCGTGGCATGGACACCACCAGTACACACGCGCGCTACCCGGACGTCATCTTCTTCCTGCTTCTCTCTGGCCCTCTCTATGAAGTGCGCCTCCGGACCTGGCATCAGCGCGTGTTGCCTAGTGTTCCCAATTCCTGTGCCTTGTCCTGTCCCCATCTTGGCCAGTATCTTCAGTGTGTCTTTGTCCACCCCTGGCCTGACTCTCCAGATCTTCAATTCTTGCTTGGACCCGACTACACATGCCTACCACCTGGACTTCACACCCCTTGCCTGGACCTGACCACTCTTGCTCGCCGCCTGCCCCGAGCTTGGCCCATCTCTGACTCCATTAGTCTGCTTTTGGACCCAGTCTTCACTGCTCTAGGGGTCCCGCCTAAGTCCTGCCAGCTACCAGAACCAGACTGTCCCGCTGCAGGGTGCGTTTGCCAGCTGCCAGCGTGTGCCTCATGGGTTCACCCTCGAGGCTGCAGCAGCTACACCGCAGCACAAAGGGCTCACGTCACCGCCTACCCTGCACAACCTTATTTTAAACTCAGGATTACCCCGATCCTAAGGAGGGAGAGACATAAGGTATAAAGCTTGATGAAGGGCATGCACTACCTGTAACCTCTCTCTATCTGGCTGAATTCAAATCCAGTTTAAAAACTCCGTATTTTTTAAGTTTCTTTTAAATCCCAAGCACTTTGTGATAAAAAAAAAAAAAAAAAAAAAAAAGAGCCACTTCTCATTGGCTCTTGTACATCATGCACATTTGTCTTTACTAGATGGTAATTCCATGGAGCAGGGACTCTCTCGTGTGTGTATCTGTACAGTGCTGGGAACATCTAGTAGTGCTACAGACATGATAAATAGTAGCAGTAGTATTAGATTCTTAATTACAAAAAAAATACGACAAGATACTTAACTATGAGGTACAAAGAATGCAGACCTGTGCCTTCTAACCCTGAGGGGACACTCATGCTCCTAGGCCTGCTCTCTCAGCAGCTGGCAGCATAGCACAATTTATAGGATAGACAGGAAAGAATCGGGAAGCAGGGGCAGTTGTGAGACAGGAGACACAGGAACAGGTGCATCAGTCTCCAGCCGGATGATAATCTGAGAGAGTGGGGACATTCCATGCCCAGAGGGTGACTTTGCTTGCCCACGACATGCATTGCCCCAATCCCGGCGAGGCTCCCGAGCCACAGGTTTACAATAACTTTCCTTTACACTCCTATCCAAGTTCAATGCGAGTCACAGACTGTGCATGCCAGCTAGGATGTTTACACAGACCTGGCATGGCTAGTGCACACAATCGCCCCTTTTGTCTGGGGCTACTGCACAGCTGCCAGGTGACCCAGATTCTGCAGGCTGTCCCAGCACCCTGACACTGTTTTCTTGACCTGCCAGTTTCCCCTCTGCTCTTTGGGCTTCCAACTCAATCCCAAACTAGCTTCTGATTGGGGGTTACAATGCCAGGAGCATTCATACACAACTGCCCGGGGGAGCCTGGCCCCATTTTTACCCCCCTCCCAGCCATCGCATGTGAATTACTGTTTTGTCTGGAACTGGCATGTGTGCACTCTCAGACGTCTAGGAGTTGGCAGTAGTCCCCAGGGGCTGTGAACGCCACCTCTGAATTACCCCCAGTGCCTATGGCTCAAGGAGCAGAAGCCACGCTCAGTAACAACTGAACCTAGGTCTCTTGCTACTGCTGCAGAGCCCCAATGTCTATTTCTGATGCGTTTTGCTGCCACTGGTGCAGGTTTCAAAATAGAAAGAGAAGGACTAAATATAACAAAGCTGGAAATTAAAAAAAAACAACAACCCATCAGTGGGAGAGCATACCCTATGGCTTTGATGGATCACTGTGCTGCAAAAGAGTTATAAAATTAAAGGGAGGATCAGGAGTGGTGGTTTCCCTCCAGAACCCAGATCCCTTTGGCTAGCTCTGCTACACAGCCCCTGCTTATAGAAAACGCATAGGAAGAGAGGATGCCTTCTTACCTCACTCAGCAACTGAAGCTTGCGGCTGTAAGTCGGCCGTGTGTACACAAACACGGGCAGCGAGTAGCCCTCGTGGTGCTTGTTGGCGATGCGCCTAGCTTCCTTCACGCGCGAACGCACAAACTTGCGCCCGTTCTCGGAGGAGGCCAGCACTTGGTCCAGATAGATGGAGGGGTACAGGGCCGTGCTCTCCTTCCACAGCCACGCCAGCTGGTCGTTGCGGCTCTCCTCCACGTCGGGGCAGCGGCCCGTGTACGTGTCGGCATTCTTGTTGTAGTCGTGGTTGTAGCAGTCCGGGAAGAGGTAATAGCCCCAGAGCTGACGGGGCCGGTAGCTTTTGGCATGTTGCAGCGTCTTGACCATGAAGTCACGGGCCGAGGCCTCGAACTCAAACACCGCCTGCTTGCCCACCTCTTCCTCCGACCAGTTTGTGTGCTTCGCTGCCACCAGCTGGCGGGAGGCCTTGCGGTAAATGTCCTTGCTCTGCCAGTTCCGCACCCAGATGGGCCGCCACTCCTCCCAGTCGATGACCGCCAGCCCGTCCTTGTGCAAGGAGCGGATGTACTTGTTAATGCCTTCCGGCAGTCGGTCCAGATGTTCCAGCAGGCTGCTGTTCTGCGGAACGCCCCCATTCACTGCTTGCTGCTGCTCGTAGTACGGGTAGAGGCCCAGACGCTCCTTGTAGAATATGGTCAGGTTCTGGTCCACAAAGCCCTCATTTGGGGACGCCTGCAGGTCAAAGAGGCTGAAGTCCAGCTGGACCCCAAAGCGAGGCTGGCAGTCCTGGGTGGGTGCATTCCAGGCCACCAAGAAGGGCCGGCGGGTGAAGACAGGCCGGAAAGTCGGCTTCTCGTCCTCCCTCTGGGCACTGGCAAAGGTAATATACCAGAGCCATGGCAGTGCCAAAGTGGAAACCTTGCGCATTCTCCGGTCCGCTCAGGTCAGCGCTGGCACGAGGAAACCGCAGCTCAAAGATCAGAACCTGTGGGAGAAAGCTCAGAAAAGTTATACCCTGCCGGCTTCTTTGGGGGGGGAAGTGAAATGAAATCCAGAAGCAGCGAGTTACTAAATTTAAGCCAAATCCAGTTTTTCTTAGCTAATGCAAAACTAAAAAACAAGTGTCAGGCATTCCAGCTTTAGCTCTGACATGCATCAATTAAAATCACTGATAGCAGAACCATTCAGAAAACGCAGTGCCCCACCCTCAGCCTGGCAAGTCAGTTCCAACTAGTGCCCTAAGGCTCTGCCAGCTGCTGCCTCCCTGAGAAGCACTCAGTTTAAACTGCAGTAGGATGAGAGATTTAAACCGGAGCCCTTCGGAAGAACAGGCTGCCCGGAGTTGTGCTGAAATCTCTGTCACTGGAAGATTTTTAGCAGATTAGGTAAACCTGTCTGGGAAGGTTTAGATATAGCGGGACCTGCCTGGCAGCAGCAGCAGGAGGACTAGCTGACCTCCCGCGGTCCCCTTCAGCCCCATATTTCTAGGATTCTCAGAAAGAAAGGTTAACAAAAACACCACGAGGCGATGCCTTTTTCTTGGGCTAACTTAATATTCATTTATTTGATTTTTATAATCCGCTTTTTTTCCCAGCACATACATTCAGGTAAGGTAGGTAATGCATTTATTAAGTAGTTTTTGGACACCGATGCTCCCTTCCTCAGGTCCAAACAAAATAAACGGCTGAGATTTGCCAGAATATAAGTGAATCATAAAATATGTTTCAAAAGATAGCGTGAAGGGCAAGAGGGTTCTGAAGATGACAGGCAGTAGAATTTTGTGTCTCAGAGCAGGTTAGAAAGCCCAGGGTTTTTTGTTAAATCTTCTGTCAGTTTTGATTAATTTAATTTCAAAAACATCTTAAAATGTTAGTGGACGGGTTTGAATTTCTCTTTAGTATCCCGATCACATTTAAATACAGTATTGAGCGGTAGGTGATCCGAACTGTGCGTGCGGCAAACATGGGTGCGCCGGGCACTAACGCACCCTCTTTCTACCGCACCTTACTGTATCGGCCCGAAGGCGATCTGGTCCTGGAACGTGCTCCCCCAACAGTGCTGTCACCTTAGTCTTCTCTGTGCCGTCTGATTCCGCGTTTGTGCGAGTTCATTCTTTTCCAAGCTCCTGGCCTTCGTCAAGGTAGCATCCCAACTTTTTTTTTTTTTATTTGTTAACCTTTTTTTTTTTTCTGTGCATTCAACTGGACCACCACAGCAACCACACTACTTTATCCCAGGATTCTCAGAAATCCTTCTGCGGGTAAGTCATCAGTAAACCTGCACAGGATGGTTTCCATTATGCTCAGAAACTTGTGTTGAAAATCCCACAATGGTTTAAAAAAAAACCCCACACATCTGCACATTCAAGACTACCATGGAACTTTTAAAATAAAATCTGACACTTAGAATCACATTTACTCATGTGTATGATTTAATAAAAATTCTATAGAGCCAGGGCAGAGTTCCAAGAGAGAGACGAGACGAGACGGGCACACGGCTCTGCGAAGGAGAAAGGCGCCGGGCCACGCGTGTACATGCAGGCCAACGGCTGTTCAGCAATGAAAACAAGATGTGGCTGTCGATTTACACCGCACATCTGTCTAAATACATAGCGGCAAACTGTCTGTTATTGAAAAAGACAGGTAGCACAGAACAACTCCTTCTGTCAGAAGAAGAAGAGATGAAAACAAGGAAAAAACGCACAGTTACCCACACATTGAAAAACAACTGGGAAAAAAAACAAAAAACAAAGTGGAAACCAAATCTTAGAAACTCTGCACCTCACAACACACAACTGAATGTGTAAACTGGCATCAAATGGGCAAGTGAGGTATACAATTTCACCATTCGTTTAACCCTGGAAAGTCATCATATGCCACATTAAAAGAAAAAAAAAAAAGTCTGCTTTAAATGCCTGCAGTCTTATTAGTAATTGTATGCTGCATTTAAAGCCATAAAAAGTCTCAAAGTCAGTCCAATACTCTAAACAATGAGCTCACATCAAAGACTGGAAAATAGAAGCACTTAACTTTTGAAAGCACATCCATGAGCAACACTTTCAAAACTTCTCCACATATGGTGCCTCAGGAGGAAGAGGAGCACCAAGCCCGTAACACACCAGCTCTCCCTCTCTCTGCAATTCACCCAAAGAAAAACCCGGCCGTTTCACCTCAAGACCCACACACATATTGTTTCATAGCACGGAAATAAAGGTTAGAACTTAGGAACCACTGACCATGACAAAATGAAACCAGTGGGGAAAAAAAAAAAGGTTAGAAATAAAATCAGTAGAATAGAGAATATTTTGAGGATGGTTAACAGTACATTTTGGTGTAGTAGTGAGACATAACCAGAATAAAGGAGCAGGGAGTCCGAGAATAGCACTAGCTTGCTCTGCGTGCAGCCCCGCAGGAGGAGGAACCGGACGAGGGGGCGCAGAACACTCTGGGATGGGAGCTGGAAACAATGAGGTCATCTGGCAGCCCTGAATCTGCTCTCTCGGGATTCGTTTCAGCCGCTTGGGGCGGTCGGCACTGGACACAGCACGGCTCATGCAGCAGGCTTGGGCACTTCTTATGTACTAAACTCCCGCCACCTGTTCAGGCCTTTCCAATGGAAGGAGACATGGGCCACGTCGGAGGCACGCAGTGTAGACTTGACTCACTTTCTTTCCACGTCTCCCGCCAGAATCGCTGAGGGCAAGGAGGCAGGCGAGTAGGAGATGTCACAACATTCACTGTGGAGTTACTTGATGGTTCCAGATCAGCAGGCCCAGGCCACTCCCGTCCCAATTTTGCCTCATTATATCCATACACTTGAAGGGCTGCTTAATTTTTTTTGTTATTTTTAAATAGAAACTGAACTACATGTACATAGGACCCATTTGATAATCCTATTATTTATCTGACTTTTGAAAGACATCGTAACTAATCCAACAGGGTGGCACCGTGCACCATGGGACATGTAGTTCAGAAGGCTGCATCTTTCAGCTTGCATCATTCCCTTGGCGTCTATGAACCCAGTCTGCAGCATGAACTTGAAACTGAAAGCCTCGACATCTCCAATCAACCTGAATACACATATCCTTCCACTATTTCTGCTCCCCCCCTAACCCACCCTACCTTTTCCTCTGTAAAAGACCTCCGAGTCCTTTTAGACCAACACCTCAACTTCAAACCACACATTCAGTCCCTACTAAAAGGAGGTTTTTACAAACTCCACATACTCAAAAAACTGAAGCCACTCCTCCATGCCCAAGACTTCCGTTTAGTCCTGCAGACGACCATCCTTTCCAAACTGGACTATTGCAATGCCCTTCTGTTAGGCCTCCCTTCCTCCACCATCAAACCGCTTCAAATCTTGCAGAATGCGATGGCAAGAATAATAACTAATACCCGCAAGACTGAACACATAACCCCCATTCTAAAGGACTTGCACTGGCTCCCAACCCCTTTCCGTATTCAATATAAAACCCTCACCATCCTACATAACACACTGCACAAAAATAACACCACATGGCTCAAGGACATGCCTCGCTTCCAAATCTCAAACCGCCCCACTAGAACCACCCTCGCCGGCACCCTGTACACCCCACCCCTCAGAACCGCCCACCTTACCAATACCAGGGAGAGAGCTTTCACTGTCGCCGGCCCCACACTCTGGAACTCCCTTCCTCCCCACCTACGACTCGAACCCTCCTTACACAATTTCAAAAAAGGCATCAAGACATGGCTCTTCAGACAAGCCTACCCAGACATCAAACATAGCCCTTCCTCCCTCTCCCCCCCATCCCCCCTTCCCTCCCTGCCCTCTGTTTTTGTTTTTTGGAGTTTTTCTTCCTTCCCCCCCCCCCTACTCTGCTTGCCTTAGACATGTACCAAGGAAATTATGTAAAATAGTTAATTTTCTATTGTTTGTTACTGTTCATCATTGTTAATTCCTGTCATTTTTCGCTAGGCTGCCTCTATAATTCCAGCTGTCTTTATCCCTTACCCCCTCTTCCCTTTTCTCGCCTGCTCCCCCTTATCTGCCCCCCTTGTTC
Organism: Rhinatrema bivittatum; assembly: GCF_901001135.1. Classification (NCBI taxonomy): domain Eukaryota; kingdom Metazoa; phylum Chordata; class Amphibia; order Gymnophiona; family Rhinatrematidae; genus Rhinatrema; species Rhinatrema bivittatum. The sequence continues at coordinate 204,536,032 of NC_042618.1, read as the reverse complement.
AATGTATTTTCTACCTGCTTCAGTTTTTTGTAAACCAGTGTGATGTGCCCTACGAACGTCGGTATAGTAAAAGTTCCTAAATAAATAAATAAATAAACTTCACAGGCTCATAAACAAACAGGACAGTCTAAGGATAATACCTAACAGGCCGATACAGTTAGCCGGCATTTGGACGCGCGTTTGATGCATTAGCTTTACCCCATATTCAGTAAGGGGTAATAGCACGTCCAAAACGCGCATCCAACCCTCCTGAATCTAATAGGGCCATCAACATGCAAATGCATGTTGATGGCCCTATTAGGTATTCCCGCGCGATTCAGTAAGTAAAATGTGCAGCCAAGCAGGCCAATGAAAGTATGCTTCGCTCGCGCCGTGACTGGAGAGGGCACAGAACAGTGGGCTCTCACCTGACTTCACAATTTGATGAGGGCCGAGCCAGGAGAACCGGGACCTGCGCGGGGGGGGGGGGGGGGGGGGGGGAGAACGCTGCAAGCCGCTTTTGCTGCCGGCTCCCCCCTCCGGAGGGCGGCAGAGAAGGGAAGGAGCTGAAAAGCACAGAACAGTGGGCTCTCACCTGACTTAACAATTTGATGAGGGCCAAGCCAGGAGAACCGGGACCTGCGCGGGGGGGGGGGGGGGGGGGGGAAACGCTTTCGCCGCTGGCTGCCCCCTCCGGAGGGCGGCAGAGAAGGGAAGGGGCTGAAAAGCAACAAAAAGTAATGTCGAGTCGCTTCGGGAGGAGGGGATTTTAGGTTTTTAGAGGTTTCCTTTTGGGGGAAAGTTTGCCGTCTACCCTTACCCCTGCCTCTAACGCAGGGGTAAGGGTAGGCGGTAAATTAGCAGGTTAAACGCGCGGCAAAACGGCAGGGTAAAAAAGGGATAGTCGGGGCGCGCGTTACTGTATGGGAGGGAATAGCTAATTCGCTCGTTTACATCTCATATACATGCCGCGTGCGGAAGGGGTTACCCGGGGATTTAAAGAGGCGGTAAGAATGGGTTAAAGGGGATTGTGTATCGCAGGAAGGGCTAACGCGGCCGGAAAGTGAGTAGAAAGCGGGTTAGGAGCGGGGTAACTGCGGCCACACTTTACTGGATTGACCTGTGAATGAGCAACTAACTGTATCTTGGCTTCAAATGTGCTTTTACCACGGAGGTGTGCACACATGTGAAGCTGATGTAACAGGACAGACAATAAAAACACATCTAAAAGAAAATGGAGCCTCGTGTACTGTGCCACGTCCCAGTGGCAATTACACCTAGCAAGTGTCAGTTAGTACCTCGTTTACTGTCAGAGTTAAAATCCTTGAATCTGCTCCCCTGCAATATCCCTGAAGTCCCCCTCCCCCCAAGAATAAGATCAGGTTGGTGTGCACGGGCTCCCTTTTCACAGGATGTGAATTGTGACTCTTAACTCAATTGCTCGCTGAAGTCAGCTCAGAGACTTTCAATTAGGCCAACTAATGGTGATGCCTACATTGATACAGGGTTGATACTTAGTATATTGATTTAAAAAAAAAAAAAAAACAAACAAACAACATTACACAGTGCTGAACGTGAAAAGATGTTTTAAATGGCTAAATACTGGGCTAGGGCATAAGAAGTTTCCATTCACAGAGACCAGAGAAGATGTGGGTTGTGTTAAATATACAATAACTATAAGGAGTACCAAAGATGTGACTAACATCACCATCCCTGTTCCAAGAGTAGGCTGGGTAATAAATTACCTCAAGGCCTACTCCATCCTCATTAAAGGCTCTTCCCTGCTGTTATAAATCACTGACACCCTATCATGTCCCAGCACCACTGTAATCCCAGCTATGCATGGCTGTGTGCCCCATGCTGTCACTTAACTCCCAACCAGCAGGGAACACAGTTAGTCCAGGCTTTTCACCACCTCACTCCCAAGTATTCCGGGATTTCTGTTCCAGCATTTGTACTGACCAAGTCGAATGAGAAGGGTCCTAATGACAAGAGGATGGACGTTTAGGAGCTCTGCCCTGTTAGAAGGCTCTCCCTCCAACACCGTATGGCTGTTAAACACCCACCGACCCCCAAGCGTTCTTACGTCTGCCGAGCCAGCCAGTCAGTCATCGGGGCCAGGCAACACCGGTACATGCCCAGAGCACCAAATCCTGACGTCACCCAAAAACCTGGGACGCCAGCTGCTGCTGCTCTGATTTCTGGGGATAACCCCTCACCCCTGGGGGGGTCCATAACGTTAGATCCAGCCCCGGTCAGACTTGTTGAAACTTCGGCAGGCATTTCAACAAAATGGCAGAAGATCCAGCTGCATAAAAACTAAACAAAAAAAAAAAGCGTTCCAGTCAGAGGAGGGATGAAGCACACTACAAATCAGGCCGATTCAGTAATCTGCTCGGGAGCGCCAGTGCCCGCTCTCCCAACGCCCGCCCAGGCCACTCTCCCGGGCGCGCGGGTTCAGTGTGCAAATGAGGGCCCGCGCTAATAAGGAGGCGCTAGGGAAACTAGCGCGTCCCTAGCGCCTCCTTATGGGTGGAAGCAGCGGCTGTTAGCGGGTTTGGCAGCCGAAGCTTAATTTTACCGGCGTCGGTTGTCGAACCCGAGACTGCCATGGGTTCGGAACACTGACGCGGGCAAAATTGAGCGTCCGACTACCAACCCGCGGGCAGATTTTTTATTTCGCTTTATTTTTGGGGCCTCCGACTTAATATCGCTATGATATTAAGTCGGAGGGTGTACAGAAGAGCAGTTTCTGTATCGAGCGGGACTAACCAATAGGCTCATCACTGCATGTTGAGCGCACTATTAGTTTCCGGGAGGGGGGGTTTGGCCGCACGTTTTCCACGCGCTATTACCACCCCTTCCTGTATAAAGGGTAATAATAGCTTGTCGAAAGCGTGTGTCCAAACGGGGGCTAACGGTGCGCTCAGCCTGAGCAACCCACCGTACTGAATGGGCCTGAATGTGCGCAAAGGAAGTTCGCGCTCCTGCTGGTTCGCCTGGGAGAGTCTCTTGGGCTTTCTGACCTCCCTCCTTCCCTGATGGGTTTTCCTGGCACCAGAAGCAAGACAGGAGCGCGCAGCTGGGAAACCAAGAGCGGCGCTGCGTGTACCCCAGCAGAATCCCTTCTCCTCCACCCTGGAACTTCCTGTGCTGTGAACAGAGAAAGCCCCTGGGACGGAAAGGGGAAACGGCAGGGACACTCCCCAAGTGCTGCTCTTTGCAGAGGGAAGACGTGGCTGCTGCAGCTGCTGGTGCCACCTCAGTGGCCGTGATCCGTGCCCCCTCCCTGGCAGCCACTGCCTCTTCTCAGGCCACCGTCGCTGCCACAAGAGGGAGGAGGCCACGGGGACAGAAAGCGGCCTCCGTTGCCCTCTCCTGCGGCACCCCTGCTGCTCCTGCCAGGGCATGGGGGTTAGGTGGGGAAGACGGTGGTGTTTGAGAGAAAAGGGAAACAGCAGGCTGGTAAAATATGGGAGCTGAAAGGCTCGGTAGGGGAAGGAAAGGAGAACATGCAGCTAGAAGGGGTGAAAGGAAAGAAGGCTGGGAGGTAGTGAGGAAAAGGGGAGATAGGACCGGGATAGGCACACAGAGGGCTGGAGGAAGCAGTGGTGGTGAGAGGAGGTTAGGGAGTGGCACAAGGCGGGAGGACGAAGGCCTGGGATAAAAGATGGGGGGGAGATGCAGAGGAGGGAAAGAAGTGAAAAAGTGGTGCTGGATGGAAAGGCTGAGGAGAGAAATTACACGGACAAGCACAAATGTCAGAGAGCTGGAGAGAGGAAAGTGAGAAAGTAAAAAAAGTATAACGTGAAGGCAATGTGCTATGGAGAAAGAAAACAGAGGTTACGTTATTTTCATTTTAAAAAAATATCTGCTTAAGTGACTTGGGGAATTAAATTCTTGACCATTTTTTAAATTCTGGGTGTAGTAACTGACAACTGGTGGGTCAGTTAGGGACTAGTGATGAACCGAGGTTAAACTCTTACCAGGTGAATTTCAGCCTAAATCAGAGTTTGGTAGGAAAAGTTTATTTTGATTTTTTCTCTACTTAAATCACAAGCAGATTGTTTACCTGTTGTCAGAGGATGTGGTCAAGGCATCTGGCATACCAGGTTTTAGGACGGCTTGGACGAGCTCCTGAAGGAAAAGTCCCTAAGCAATTATTAACCAGGCCGACTTGGGAAAGCCAGCGCTTAGCTCTGGGAGTGAGCAACAAGGAATGGATCTATTTTGGGGGAATTGTTGGGTACTTCCTGGTGATCTGGATTGGCCACCGTCAGAGACAGGATACTGGACCCTTGGTCTGACCGAGCGGGGCACTTCTTATGCTCCTGCCTTCTCCCCACTGGTTCCCCTCTGCTCCTCCACCCCAAATCAGGGGCAGGGATGTTTTTCAGCAGCCCAGTCCCATCTCCCTACATCACTCGTTAGCTGCAGGGGCACCACCTTTCGTTACATCCGGAATGCCGCCATGATTAGGAGGAAATGAAGCTTTCTTTCTGGCTGAAAGATACAAATCTCCCTCCTCAGCAGGTGAGGAAAGGGGAGGGAGGGTGGTTACAGAGACAGAACAGATGGGACTCATGGCTCAGTTCAAACTGGCCATCAGTGCTGGGGTCTCCAGAGAAAGCACAGGCCCCATTAACCTGACCACGAGGCCATCTGTGTGGGAAATCTGTGCCAGTGGCCGAGGGGGGGATTAGGTAGAGCTCCAAGGGTTACTGAGCCAGAAAATCTCACTCTCTACAGCTTCCCCTCCCCCCACAGTCCGACAAAGAGGGGACAGCATCTCCCAGAGAGGCCACTGAAAGACACAAAAGACTTTTAAACCAGCATGAAGAAGCTTTTTTTTTTAAACCACACAGCGCTCGGATGTGCCTGTATTCAGCAGAATAGCTGCGAGCTAAACTTTATGAAGAAACAAGTTATTTAATTAATTGTTTGAGCAACCAATGCAATGGATTACTTTTGTCTTTTTTTTTAGATAAATCAATCTATTATTGCTTTTACATAAAAAACTTAACATTTTAAATTTCTCCCATTTGCTTTTTTCTAAAACTGCTGGTAACACCCCGCCAGGTGTAGATGCAATTTCACATTGGATTTTAAGCTTTTTAAAGAGAGGTCTTGGATCTCTGAAAAGTCTGTAGTTTCTGGTTGCTGCTCTAATGCACAATTCCCAGAATATTTGTATTGCTGCCATTTATAAAATGTACAGCTAGGATAAAAAAAAAAAAAACAGCAGCGAAGCAAAGTGCTTATATCCCATTCTCAAGCAGGAGAAAACAACCTAAAAGAGGTACACGCACAGTTTTCAAAGAGTTTGGCTGCCCCTGGGAGGTGGCTAAAACTGGCCAGTTTGAAATATTCTTGCAACTTTCGGTTATCTCTACTGGATATTTCTGGAAAGTTTTCCCATTTTCTCAAATAACGCATTCTCTGTGGCAACTGGGTCCCCATAATATCGCCCAAGTCTCTCACATACCTCTTTTAGTGATGTTAAAAGGATCACGTGGGTAGACATTTTTTTAAGCCTCACACGCATTTGACCGATTCACGTCCCAACCATTTTACCATCATCAAGTTTATCTCTTCCTTCGGAGTAATCGTGCCGGACTGAGCACCCAATTTAGGGAGCCAAGAAGTGGATGGGGCCAGATGCAGAGTTAGGTTCGGAGAAGCAAGTTAGGCCCGTAGCACTGATTTCCAATGCTAGATGCAGGAATAGCAAGGCCCAATTCAGGTCAACTTGAGTGAAGCGGCGAGTGCTTTCTGAAATTTGCTTCCTACTTAGCCTGTAAGGTGCCACCAGCCTTGCTGTTGTTTTTGTTGCTAGAGACTAACACAGCTACCCCCTAAAAAGTAACTGTAACTGGTTATTTTTATTCCAAATCTTCTCTTTATGAGAGAGACTAATATGATAGTATGATATTTTATCAGTTTCTGTGTCAATGTATTGATACAGAATGAAAACTAGGGAGAAAGCAAACCATAAGAAGCACAAGAGACATCAGAGAAGGAGGCTTAACATTTAGACACACCTTTTACTCCCAAAAAGGTGACAAAAAAAATCATTTGAAGGGAGAACCAAAAAGAAGAGGAAGAGACGGTGTAAGAGTCAAGAAAAGGCATTGGGAAGCGCAGTTAACATCTACCTCTCGGTACAGTTTATGGCAGGAGGCTCTCAGCTGCTGCACCTCATGTCAGGACTTACCTCACAGGGTCTCCGGCCTACAAGCGTCACCACGTCAGAAGGGAGCCTTGAGGCAATGTCTATTGCTCATTCTTACAACTGGCTTTTAAAAGGAAGCAACCTGTGAAGAATCCAGATTTTCTCTAGGACTGTGCTGCTCCAAGGTCTAACCCAGTGTTTCCCAGCCCGCTCTCCTGGAGGCACACCTAATCAGTCAGGCTTTCGGGATTTCCACAATTAAATACACACAAGATAGATTTGCATAAATTGAAGACCCAGGATATGCAAATCCATCTCATGCATATTCATTGTGTTATTCCCGAAAACCTGACTGAATAGGTGTGCCTCCAGGAGGGGGGTTGAGAAACACTGGTTTGGCACACCCTATGAGATGTATCTCCATGCATACACCATCATGAAGTGTTCTACGACACTTACATTGTGCAAATAGCCTGGAGCTGCTACTTTTAAGTGAAATGTCATCATACACACAGGGCAGTGCTAATTCCAACACTGTGGGGTGAGGGGGTCAGATCAGAGCAAGGCAACAGCAGCCCATGGAACACCAGCTCAGACACCAGCACAGCAGTTTTCAAAAGAATAAAGCATTTTACCTGCATAGATTAGCTGTCTGACTCACCCTCAAAGAGGATAGAAGTCCACGTGATGGTCCACCATTAATGGACTTTTAGCCACATTGAGGGGAGGGGGAAACACATGAATAGATTTATATTCTTAAATCTACATGTCTACTTTTCCAGGAAACTTCTACCCACAGGGGAAAAAAAAAACAGGTGCTTTCCCTCTGGAAATTGGTGGAAATCCCATAGGTACATGAGTATGCATTGGCTTTGTCCCAGTGCAGTTGGAAAATTGCCCCAACCAGGAAAAGCAGCACAGGAGTCAGTTCAGAAAATGTTATTGGCATGACAATTTTACACTGGTTGCCAAACTAATAAAGCTGACCCTATAGACTGCAGTCACAGTAATAAAGTTTTATTGCTTAAATTTCCACTAGGTCATTGAAAAAGCACACAGTTAATAATCATTTTGAGGGCAGCAGTCATACCAGAATAAATCTGATACACAAAGAGACAAAACTGCTTAAAACTCTGAGCAAATTATGCACTAAGAGGATAACTTTCAAACAATTCCATGAGGCACCAGACCCATACATATGGTCATACAGAAATCTACGATAGTATTTAAAAAGCCGCTCATATCAGATACACATGTATTATAAAAATGTGCATATTTATTTACCCAGCAAGATACGCACATATACATGCTTATGTGCAAACACATGCAATGCACTGAAAGTGGGTATTGCAATGTATTGAAGATGTGTACTTTTCCTATCAATTTAAAAAATGTACACGTGTAAATTTTACGCTCAGAAATAAAGTAGAACTTACTCGCATAAAACCCGATTTGCGCACGCAAGTCAGCATATTTTAAAACATGCGCGCATAATTGAAATTAAGTAGTTTTCCCATTATTCCACCAATTCACCCACCCCTTCTCCAGGTCATCCAGACTCTCCTGATTCTTCAGCCTCAACTCCCCCCAGCTCACCCAGACGTCCCACCCAGCCAATAGTGCACAATAATAAACAAGTCTATCAATTACACCAAATAACCAGCAGGTGCAAAGTTACATAAGTTGCCAAACCTATGCAATTAAGTTTCTTATAAAATAGCAATGTATGCGTGTAACTGTTGGCCTTGCCCCAGAATGCTCCTTTTTTTTCCCGTGTGTATATGCGCGTGTGAAATCGTGTACTTTCGATTGTTTATAAAACGGCTAATTTGACATGCCTAAGTGCTTTGAAAATTCACCTCTAAACTACAAGGGTCCCTTTTCCTTCCATGGAGTGTCTCGTGAAATAAACCATCCCACAGGAGCATCCTAGCCTTGGTTAGTGAGCGACGATCTGGGCAGATATTCCATCCAGCCCCCTCTGGCACAAATCCAGTGGCCAGCAGCCACCATAAAACGTGTCCTGGCCATTAGCGTTCATCAGCAGGTGGCCAAGGTGATCACAGAGCTCAGGAAAGATTCTTGCAGCTTCGCCTGCAGCTCTCAAAAAGTGAGACCAGGGCACCAGCCATCTTCCCCTCAGCCGAGCACTCACACAGATCACCCATTCTTCTGCACCTCTACGTGAATGCCAAAAAAACAGTGCTTAACGGAGCCTTCTGCTTATGAGAGGGAAACCTAAATAAGTGCCGGTTTTTTTTCTTTCAAACTTTAGCAAGCTCTTGCTCACCACAAGCTAGGAGTAGAGCAATGCCATAGCAGCAGAAGCAGCCGCGTGGGGTACCAGCAACACTCAGAAGGGGGCCACTGGAGCTAGGCGAAAAAAAAAACGTCGATGTCAGCAGACAGGCAGATAAAGGGAATTGCTAATGACCATTACAGTAAGGCAGGCAAGGGAGGGCTTCACTCTCACCCATCTCCCTCCCTTTGTTGAGGAGAAAGGTGCTCGCAACTGGAAGTAAGAGAGGAACTTGTGATACACTTGGGCAAAGCACTGCCAGGCACGTTGGGAAATGTATTTTAGTAACTGGGTGTAGTAACTTATGTTTGTGTGTGTTTTTTTTTTCTTTTTAAGATCGGTAAAAGTATTCAGCAAAGGGCAGCACCGAAATCCTGTACAATAAACTCAGCTCCCAGAAGAAAGTCAGTTAACGCTGGCAAATGTAAAAAAGAAGGACCAGGCTGAGTTTAAAAATGCCAGTCCAAAATAACAAATTCAGCATAAGGGGAGGGATTCTAAAGAAGGACAAAGCAGATTTCCCCCCCCCCCCCGATGCACGCACGATCTCCGAAGAGGAGCTAACATGACTAAAGAGGAAGAAAAAAGCAGCCAGCTAACTAATGGTGGGGGGCAGAATGAAAAGACGTGCAGATACTTCGGTGAAATCTGCGGGTCATCGCTCATCGGTTCAGCAGGAAAAACTTCAGAACAAAAAAACAAAACAAAAAAAAAAAAACCCCAGCAAGCAACAGAGGCTCCTGCAGGAGAAGCTTCAAACTGTTACACTACAAAGAGATCCAGAACTTTTTCCCCAGAGTTGAGATTCAGCTCTCCGAGCCCTGCACCGCCGCTGCTGTTAGTGCGAACAATAAGCCCATGCCCTTCAGAACTCAGCTTTCCTAGATCGCATTTGTTAACTGCGGGGAGAGGAGAAATCTACAACCTCCACACTCACCTAGCGAGGGACCTTGGCGTTAAGCTCCATCCCCCTCAGTGCCCGCCGCGAGCAGACCGGGACAGACAGCTCCTTAAAGGGCACGAGAGCCCTCGGCACCCACCCCCTTTCTGCAAGCGCCAGCTTTTCCTTTAAAAGCTCGGAGGATGGGTATGTGGGTCCCGCCACATCCCGCGCAACCTGCAGGGGAGGGAGATCTGTCCCTGACTCGCGAAACTAGTCCCACAGTGATCTTCGGTGCAAGATCCGAGCTCCTGATGTGGGTTCACTCAGTATAAGCCAGAAGAAAGGCGAGGCCCCGAGGTCTGTTTTCCAAACAGTGAGGACTTGGAGCTGCGAATGCTCTGGGAACTCACACCCCCCCCTTCTCGCCGACTGAGATCAGATGGTACATTCCAAGTCGCTCCTCCGCTCAGAGCAGGTCTGCAGTTTAAAGGGTCCGCTCCCTTTTCCCTCGCCCACCGTACGGGGCTGAGTAATGTTGCCAGTAACGAGCAAGTTCAAACTCCCTGAGCTAAAGAATGCAAACGTTGCAAAACTGATCGCCAAAGGAAGGATCTCGGCGCATATGTACTGTAGTCCTACCTCCTTAAGGACTGATAGGAGAGGGGATTTAGGGAGGAAAGCAGATCTCGAAACTGATTTATTTTAATAGGGTCCTGATAGTGTACATAGTACTATACCAAGTGAGCACAGTACATTGAAAGATTAACCCAGGTCAGGGAGGTTCAGTATTAATGATCTTTTTCTCAGAGTTATTTATTTGTTAAACATTAGATATTCTGCTTTTTCCTAAATTAGTCTCAAAGCGAATTAGAAGCCGAATTATAATCCAAATTGCAATCATCAAATCAAAACCACCAAACATGAGTTTAGTTACCATCTAAGTGGCAAAGAAGAGATATGAGAATAGGGTAGTTGCAGGAATGGGTTTTAGAATTTCACAGAGGAGGTGGTGGTGGGTTTTATGGCACCAGCTATAAAGATAAACAACTCATAAATGATACTGTTTCAGCGAACTAACATGGCACATTTGTGATTGGCTTTCCAATACTCTGCTACCAGGCCCGGTGCCACCAGGTGTGCAAACCGTGCAATTGCACAGGGTGGCACACCCAGTAGGGCGGCATCAGGAGCAGGGAGAGGCCACCGGCAGCAGAAAAAATCAGGAAGCAGTTTCGTACTAAGGGGGGGGGGGGGGGGGCATGTTACTGTGTGCCGGCTGCACGCAGCTGGAAGATCGGCAGGGCCATGCTGGAGCTTATCCCACCACAGCCAGTAGAAAAAGTCATGTCCAGGTGCCCCTCCTCCTTCCTGCCTGCATGGCCCTGGCAGAAAAACGTTGCTGGAGCCGCATGGGCAGGAAGGAGGAGGAGCATCGACCACGTGTAGCAAGGCCGCCAAGGATCCCAACTCGCAGCGGCCCGAGAAGATCAGGGCCGCCACGGATTCCAACTCACAGTAGCCCAAGAAGATCAGGGTCACCACGGAGCCCAGCGACCCACAAAGAGGGGGCTCAGAGGTAAGAGAGAAGCTGAGTCCCTGTAGAATGTGTGTGTGTGTATGAGAGTGAGTAGAGAGATTGTGTGTGGGAGTGAGAGCCTGTATGATGGGAGAGATGGCATGTGAGAGCCTGTGTGTGTGTGTGTGAGATAGCATGTGAGTGAAACAGCATGTGAGAGAACCTGTGTGTGTGAGAGAGAGACAGCATGAGAGCGTGAGTGTGTGTTTGAGGGAAGAAGAGAAGAGGACAGGTGGATAGAGAAGAAATAAAAACAAAAAGAGACCCTGTAAAAGGAATTGGCAAAAGTCCAAGAAAGGGAAGGTGGGAAAAAAAAAGCCTGTGACTGTGACCAACCAATTAGAAAACTAAGATCAGACAGCAAAGGTGAAAAAAAAATCTTTTTTGAATTTTTAGCGATTGGCATATGTTATCTTTTTTAATGTAATTTTTTTTTTAATGTAACGCCTTAGCTGCGATTGTTCTGTTGTATTATATTCTATTAGACGCTATGTTTTAATGTAACGCCTTAGCCGCGATTGTTCTGTTGTATTGTAAACCGATATGATTTGTAAATTATACAAGAATGTCGGTATATAAGAATTAAAAAAAAATAAAAAAATAAATAAATGTGCCAGAGTAGCACCTTCTCTATGCTGATCTCACGGTGTATGAGATCAGCATGGAGGAATTGGAAGCCCCGCAAATTTGTAATACCTTGGGGTCTGCACAGAGGAGGCAGCAGAATGGGCTTCAGTGCCAGTAGCAGCAATTGGCGCCTCCCCGATAGCCATGCGACAGCAGTACCAGTGGCAGCAGAGGAATAAGAGAGGTTCCTGGCAAAAGAAAGAGAGGGGGGGGGGGGGGTCTGCCTTCAGAGAGAGAGAGAGAGAATGTGTGCTGCAGGTGGATTCCAACCTGCCAGCAGCTGAAATGGCCTGACGCTGCTGGTAGATCCCAACCAAGGAAAAGCTGAAGATGCCTGTGGGTTTGTCTGAGAGGAAGCATATGTGTATAAGAAAGAGAGAAGAAAATTTGTGCAATGTGCATCCCTCTTCCACTAAGCCATGATAATCTCAGGGTGACTGGAAATCAAAGTTCCCAGGTATGGAGCACGTGAATTTTTAAAATCCTTTTCACTTTTATTTTTCAGGTGTTATTTGCTGTGTCTACTGTTTTGAAATATTTTATTGGTGTTTGGGACATTTTAAAAACTTGTGTATAAGATTTTAATTATTTGATCTTTTATTCATTAGCTTTTTTTGAAATATTATTAGTATGTTTTTAGTATTATGATTATGAATTTATTTTATTTCTTGATTTTGTTGTTTCATGTTTGAGGAATGGAGATGGTTCTGGTTTTTTTTTTTCATTGTTGCACTGCATAGTGTGTCTGGCTTCTTGCGGTTTCCAGTTCAGTTTTTGTCTGCACATTTGTATTTCTACTTTATGGTTGCTCTATTCTATATATGGTGAGGAACTGTTTATGTTCTGCATGTGTGACTGAAGTGAGGCATTCTCTTAATAGGAAGTGTATTAGTGTTTTAGGGCTTTCGGAGGGTCAAGCCCACACCCAACACACATCACAATAGGCTTACAAGTATCTTTTTTTGCAGGGATTTCTTGTTTGCATCACGGCAGTGCATATAAATATAATGTAAGTGATATTTTTACCTCAGAATACTGCACTTTGATATTTTTCGTGTAAAATATAAATGCATAACTCTTAACTGTGTGTGTGGAATGGGGTGGGAGGCGTTGTGCAAGGCTATAGGTTCACCTAGGGCACCTAATAGCCTTGCAGCAGTCAGTTTGTATCACCAGCTAAGTTTGTATCACTGAAGGGGGGGCAGCACAGTAATTGTTCACACAGGGCAGCAAAAAAGCTAGCACTGGCCCTGTCTGCTGCCTTCATAAAGTCAGTGCATAATGTCTCTTTCTTCCAGTGAGGCTGGAAGGTGTAAAATGGAAGTGGGGTATTAAAAGGGGGAATGAATGCCACATGGGAGAGTAAGATGAAACAATAAGAGGCAATAATGAGGCAGAGAGAGCTGAAATGTAGAGAGGCAGAGGAGTGTAGAGCCTGGGAAGAGATAAGGAGAAGCTTGAAGTTATTTTGACAGTGGATGAGGAGTCCGTGAAGGGACTCAAGGATGAGGAGGAGGAGGCAAAGAAGGATTATAAGCTGTGCAGGGGACAGGCATGGGTTGTCTGGGGCTTCAGACAGAAAAGGAGATGAAAAATGAAATTAAAACTGTGCATGACAATAGTGGCATAAATTCTGTTCAAGTAGATAGGAAGGCTCACTTCCCTGAAACAGCTGATTGCCCTCAATAGCAACAGAAGGGAAAGTCAGCATATAGGGCCAGGGTCAGTGAGGGTATTAGGATATTATAACCTTATAACTTAGTATACCCCTCCTCCAGTCACGTCCACCTCATACACGAATAAAAAATCATGTGTTTATAATAACGGATTTTACATGCACTGCTGTTGTGTCAACCAGAAAACCCTACAGAAAAGACACTTAGAGGAAAAGGACCCCAAGATGGGTCATGTTTGGGGGGGGGGGGAGACAGAAGAGAAGAAGAAGGCCCAGGAAACGGCCATGGGGGAGAAGGAAATAACCTGATGAGGAGGGAGACGACCCTGGAATGGACCATTGGGTGGCGGGAGGCTACTAGCAGTCTAGATACAGGACAGTTTACAGGAAGGAAGCATTTTTGCTGGTACACTCAAAATAGAGTGCAAGAGTGGGAGGTGAAGGTGGTTACAGTAGTCGGGATGAAATATGTTCGGGATGTGGTTTTGGGTTCTGGCTGGGGAAGGATCTTTTTTAAGTTGTGAAGGAAGACGTGGGAAGATTAAGTAAGGGAGCAGATACAGAGGTGAAGGGGGAGGGGGGTGCGAATCAAACATAGCGCCAAGGTAGTGAGACTGGGAAGAGGTGGCATACAGAAAGGTAGTGTGGCTGTGAGATGGCTAGGGGTTTGGGCGGATGGTTGTCTGGGTGGCTAGTTTGGTAGAGCAGAAACGTCTCTTTTTGTAATGTAAGTTTAATTTTGGTGTATTGTGGCTCTTTGGATTTTACATGGTATGCTTTTATGCTTTGTTAACATGATGCATATGGTTTTGCTTAATCTAAAATAAGCTGTTTATAAATTTTAAATAAATGAAATGAAATGAAATGGAGAGAGCAGAGAAAGGGAAACCTAGGAGTGGGTGAATTGGGAAAGGTCCAGGATAGAGAGAGAAATGCATTTATTTAGGCTAAGCTCACGCTTTTTCATTGGTAGCTCAGGATGAGTTACGTTCAGGTACTGCAGGTATTTCCCCGTCCCCAGAGGGCTCACAATCTAAGGGTCTCATTTACTAAGCATTCTTTCCCATAGATGCAGAATGGGAGAAAACGTTTAGTAAATCAGCCCCTGAGGCGACTCAAGTTTGATTTGAGTGAAGGCGGTCACCCAGGACATTTGTGTAAAATGCAAAGAGGGCATGGGGGCCCAGAGCTGGCCTATAGGACACTCCCACAGACAGTGGAATAGGGGGAAAAAGAGGGCCCAGCAAAGGAGACCATACAGAAGAGCTGGAGAGCTAGCAGGAGAGATAGGCGAGGACGGAGTTCTAGAATCCAAGGGAGCTAAGAACGCCGAGGGGCCAAGGGTGTTTCAGGAACAGAGAGGCTGAGGACGGTGAGCATAGAGAAGCGACCTTGAGATCCTTTGATTCACTAGTGGGAAACTGTCTCCATGGAGCATGAGGGACATAAGTCACATTGCAAGGGTCATGATGAGATTGATATGAAAGGACAGTAAATTGCATGGGAACTGCTGAAATCAAGAAGTCTGGAGATGAGTGGGAGGAGGCAGACTGGGCTCGAAGGAAGGGATTTTTCAGTTAGGAGGGTTAGGTCTGAAAGATGAAGGAGCCAGAGGACAGGGAGAGATGACAGAGCGAACAACAGTGGATTAGAGTACAGGGATGTCTGGTAGGCATTGCAGTGAAGTTTAGAGGTGGTTGGATAAGAAAGAGACTTCAACTTCTGTAATCAGGCTGAAGAAACAAGAGGAGGATGGAGGGAAAATAGGGGACAGGAGAGTGGGATGATGTAAGTTGTTAGGTGGCGTCAAGCTTACTTTAAGGTAATTCACTATAATAAAGTAGAGCAGAGTGGGAGAATGGCTGTGGAAAGTCAGTTGAAAGCCAGAAATGCATGTGAGGGTTGGATGTATAGATACTAATAAAAGATACAAGTAGAGTCCTTTGCTAATGGAAGGTCTGGATTTGAAATGTGGCAAACATTAAGTGTAAGAAGTCATTGTGGGGGTGGTATGATCTTCAGGGATGAGAGCAACTGGAGAAAAACCAAGGCTGGGAATTGGACAGATGAATGTACATAAGAGCGTACAAAATTGTCATACTGAGTCAGACCAAGGGTCCATCAAGCCCAGCATCCTGTTTCCAACAATGGCCAATCCAGGCTACACGTGCCTGGCAAATACCCAAACACTAAGTAGATCCCATGCTACTGATGCCAGTAATAGCAGTGGCTATGCCCTAAATCAATTTGATTAATAGCAATTTCCTAGCGTGTAGCCAGATGGACTCAGGACCAATGGGTTATATGCTCCCCTGCTAGCAGATGGAGATGGAGTCAGGTTTCAAAGTTGACGTCACCTTAGATACACCCCTGCAGTGACCTCAGCCCTTCAGTATCTCTCCATCTCCTATCAGATGTGGATGTGCTTTCCCTATCGGGATTGCAGTACTCCTTAGAAAAGGAAATTTTATCTTAAAATTGGAGAAACATTGAGCCCCACTTCCCTGCGGTGATACCTAAAGGTTCCTCCCCAGTTGAGAATTCCTGAGGTGATTTCCGAGCTCCCTCAGAGGTTTGCCTTGGTCCGCTAGACGGTTCCCGGCATGGACTTTGCTGCTGAAGCAGCTGAAAGGCAGCAGATGCAGGAAGCTGAGTGCGGCAGTGACAGCCAAAGCCCTCTCCCCCCGCAGCCGGAGACCATCTCTGTTCTCAGCCGGTAAGCGCTGAGCCCAGGTAAGTAGAGAGAGAAGAGGATTCCTTCCGATTCAGAGAAGTGGAGGAGCTTCCGTAAGTCTTCCTCCAGTCTACTTGCTTGGCACACCATACTGACGATGTTCCTGACCCCGGTGGGGTAAGGGAAGGGGGCCTCTGAGCAGCCCCCCGATGGGCTAGGCCCCGCTTCAGGCATGGTGGGCACACCGCGTGGTAGGTCACGGTGGCACCATCCTACACGTGGTTTTGTGTGTCCCCATTTCCCTCCATAGAGTGTCGATATGCGCGCTGCATGCTGGCTCTGAACATGCACTGTGTGCGTGACTTGCGCGCATAAGCGCGCACATATGTTTGCACATACGTGTGCTTCAGTTTACACGCATCGGTACAGGATCTGCATGCACTTGATTTCAAGCGCTAGTTGGCTGAGCACACAGTTACCGTTCATAATGGCTCCACAGCAAAGAAGCATAAGCGATACTCTTTGTGCTGCCTGCCATATTAGGGTTAACAGTCTGACCTTGATTCATACCTTTGTCAACACTGTGAGGAGGCCCAGGGAGAGTTGGACTCCCAGAACTTTTCTAAGCCCTGCTTCTCCCATTCAGAGGATGGGTCAGCCTCAATCTTAACCGATGGCACTCTGGATCTGAGTATTCCCAGGGCTCGGTCTACCACGGGAGAGGGGAATTCAGCTGCACCTACCCCAGTTCCTCCCTGGCTAAGCATGGACCTGGCAGCCTTTTCTTAGCTGGAATTTTTTCAAGGCCTTCAAGCCTTTGTACAGGCGCAGTCTGTCTTTCCTGTCCCTATCCAGATCAAACCCCAGCCGGGAAGGCCTTGCTCTCTCAGCCCTATCAGCAGGCCTTGAGACATGCCTCATCTCACCAAGGATATCCCTGACAAGGACTCAGATATCACAGATGACAAAGGGGATGCAGATTCATTGGAGATTGGGGAAATCCCTCCAGGCTTGGAGCCATATCAAACCATGTTACGTTTTTCCATAGAGATGAATTGCCGGCCCTGGTTTCCCAGACCCTGAAGACTCTGGGAATTCCTGGTGCAGACCCTATGACTGAACCAAAGAAGAATCCCATCCTGGTGTCTCTACGGAAAGCCTTGTGCTATTTTCTGATGCTGGAAGCCATCCAGGAGTTGATTGACCTGGAATGGGACGCCCTTGAAGCCAGCTTTAAAGGTGGTCGAGCATTGGATCTGGTGGCCAGGGAATGCCTGTGTTTCCACAAAGTGGATGCTCTGGTCTGCGCCATTTCAAAGCAAACAACTATGCCAGTGGAGGGAGGAGTAGCCTTAAAGGATATGCTTGATAGGTGGTTGGAGTCCATCTTATCTTATGTTCTTATCCTTAAACAAGCCTTTGACGCGACAGCAAAGACACTACAGATTGCTTCCTGTTGTGCCCTGGTGGCTTGCTCGTGCTTGCTTCTCTCAAGAGAGGCAGATAACTCAGGGGCACATTCCAGAGCCCGCCGCTGCCTTTTTAATGGACGCGGGCTCCGACCTAGTCCGTACCTCGGCCAGAGGAGTGGCCTCAATGGTGGCGGCCAGAAGACAGCTATGGCCATGAAACTGGTCAGCGGACATGACCTCCAAGGCAAAATTCACCAAGATGCCCTTTAAGGATCCCTCTTATTCGGAAGCAAATTGGAAAAGCTGGCCAGTAAGTGGGGTGAATCTCCAGTGCCTCAGCTACCAGAAGATAAGAGAAAGAGGTTGCAGTGCCCCTCGCCTATGAGGGGTCAGGCCAGGGGCTCCCAGTGCTTTCAACCCTACAAGAACTCGACATTTCAGACATCTCTTTCCTTGGGAAGGTCTCAGTCCTTTTGGAGTCAACAACCAAAGAGAGGGGCTGGTTCAGGTTCAAGTTCGGCACAAACTTCCCAATGAAGTTTTGCCGACCCATCCACGAGACAAGGAGATAGGAGTTCGACTATCCCTCTTCTACCAGTAATGGGTCAAGATCACATCAGACAAATGGGTACTGGATATCATACGAGAAGGATATGCGCTGGCATTTTGCAGCACTCCTCGGGCCATATTCATGATGTCTCCATGCCACTCCCAGCACAAGAAGCTGGCAGTGGAACCTACTCTTCAATTTCAGGGCTATAATTCCAGTATCTACGCCCCAGGAAAATACAGGGCGTTATTCCATCTATTTCATCACCCAATCATGGACTTCAAGAGCGTTAACCGTCATCTACGAGTAAGTCATTTCCACATGGAAACTCTGCGCTACTTCATAATGGCCATACAACCAGGAGAGTTCTTAACCTCCCTGGATCTCTCGGAGACCTACCTTCATATTCCAATCCAACAAGACCACCAGCATTTCCTACACTTTGTGGTGCTGGGCTGCCATTTTCAGTTCTGGGCGCTGCCCTTCAGCTTGGCCACTGCCCCCAGAACATTTTCCAAAACTATGGTGTCGTGGTGGTGGCACTGACAAAAGAAGAGATCCTGGTGCACCTATACTTGGATGACTGGTTGATCCAAGCAAAGTAGTTAGAAAAGAGTCTCCCTGCTTCGGGAGCTTGGTTGGGTTGTGAACATGGACAAAAGCAGTCTCAAACCCTCTCAGTCCTTAGAGTATCTGGGAGTCCGGTTCGACACCAAGCAGGACAAGGTCTTCCTCCCACTCTCGAGGATAAGGAAACTGATGTGTCAATGCATTGGTTGACAAACAAAATTTGCCCCAGGGTGTGGAGCTATCTTCAGGTTCTCGGTCTGATAGCGTCTACCCTGGAGGTAGTACCATGGGCGAGGGCACACGTGCGTCCACTCCAACACTCCCTGCTGTCATGTTGGAGCCCGCTTTCCCAAGACTATTCCGTTCACTTCCACCTACTGATGGAAGTATGTTCTCAGCTCCAGTGCTGGCTACAGGAAGCTCACCTAAGGAAGGGTGTAACCCTGTCCCCATTGAACTGGCTAGTCCTCACGACTGACGAGAGCCTCCTTGGGTGGGGAACTCACTGTCAGGAACTGACGAGTCAGGGGCGTTGGACCAAGAAAGAGGCGCACTGGAACATAAACCGCCTGGAAGCCCGGGCAGTCAGATTAGCGTGTCTACAGTTCAGCCAAATGCTCCAGGGTCAGGTAGTCTGCGTGATGTTGGACAACGCAACAGCAGTAGCCTACATCAACCATCAGGGAGGAACCAAGAGCCAGCAAGTGTCTCTGGAGATGGATCTTCTTATGGAATGAGCAGAATCGAATCTACAGATGATCTCGGCCTCCCACATCGCAGGAAAAGACAACGTCAGAGCAGACTTTCTAAGCAGGGAGAGTCTGGATCCAGGAGAATGGGCGTAGTCGGCCAAAGCCTTTCAGCTGCTGGTAGATCACAGGGGCCTTCCTGTCCATCAACCTGCTGGCCACATCTCACAATGCAAAGGCCTCCTGATTCTTCAGTCACAGAAGAGATCAGCGATCCCTGGGAATAGACACCATTGTTCAGACCTGGCTAGAGGAGGACTTCCCTCCGTGGCCTCTGCTGGGCAAGTTCATTCGCAAGATCGAGCGCCACAGGGGATTAGTCCTTCTAGTGGCTCCGAGTTGGCCCAGGTGCCTGTGGTATGCAGACATGCGGAGGCTTCTGGTGGAGACCCCACCTGTGCCTTCCACTGCACATGAACCTGCTCCAACAAGGTCTGGTCCTTCACAAGGATCCAACTTGGTTTTGTCTTATGCTCTGGCCCTTGAGAAGGGCTAGAATGATGAAGCTTGGAAATTCAGCCGCAGTAATTTCCACTTTGTTCCATGTGCGGAAGTTCTCAAGATCCTTAGCGTATGTGTGGATCTGGAGAATATTTGAGGCCTGGTGCGAGGAACGCGGGACGGCCAAAATCCCTCTAATTCTGGAATTTTTACAGGATGGCCTGAATAAAGGGTTGTTCCTTAACTCCTTGAAGGTCCAGGGAGTGGCTCTCTCCTGTTTCAGAGACGAGGTAAACGGAACCTGCCTATTGGCGCATCCAGACATGGTCCGTTTTTTAAAAGGGATAAAACATCTCTGACCACCCCTATGCTGGCCAGTTCCCTTGTGGAATCTTAATCTAATATTGGACTTTTTAGCAGGGCCTTGCTTTCGGCTGCTGCACAGACTATCTTTGTGTCTGTTAACGCTGAAAACTGTGTTTCTGGTGGCGATATGCTCGGCTTGTCGCATCTCTGAATTACAGCCATTGTCGTGTCAGGAATCTTTCCTCTGCATGACTCCAGGAGCATTACAACTTCATACCGTTCCATCCTTCTTGCCCAAGATAGTCTCGGAGTTTCATTTAAATCAGCCTCAGGGATCTGTATTGGGACCCTTACTTTTCAATATATTTATAAATGATCTGGAAAGAAATACGACGAGTGAGATAATAATTTGCAGATGACACAAAATTGTTCAGAGTAGTTAAATCACAAGCAGATTGTGATAATTTGTAGGAAGACCTTGTGAGGCTGGAAAATTGGGCATCCAGATGGCAGATGAAATTTAATGTGGATAAGTGCAAGGTGATGCATATAGGGAAAAATAACCCATGCTATAGTTACAAAATGTTAGGTTCCATATTAGGTGCTACCACCCAAGAAAGAGATCTAGGTGTCATAGTGGATAACACATTGAAATCGTCGGCTCAGTGTGCTGCGGCAGTCAAAAAAAGCAAACAGAATGTTGGGAATTATTAGAAAGGGAATGGTGAATAAATCGGAAAATGTCATAATGCCTCTGTATCGCTCCATGGTGAGACCGCACCTTGAATACTGTGTACAATTCTGGCCGCCGCATCTCAAAAAAGATATAATTGCGATGGAGAAGGTACAGAGAAGGGCTACCAAGATGATAAGGGGAATGGAACAGCTCCCCTATGAGGAAAGACTAATGAGGTTGGGACTTTTCAGCTTGGAGAAGAGACGGCTGAGGGGGGATATGATAGAGGTGTTTAAAATCATGAGAGGTCTAGAACGGGTAGGTGTGAATCGGTTATTTACTTTTTCGGATAGTAGAAAGACTAGGGGGCACTCCATGAAGTTAGCATGTGGCACATTTAAAACTAATCGGAGAAAGTTCTTTTTCACTCAACTCACAATTAAACTCTGGAATTTGTTGCCAGAGGATGTAGTTAGTGCAGTTAGTATAGCTATGTTTAAAAAAGGATTGGATAAGTTCTTGGAGGAGAAGTCCATTACCTGCTATTAAGTTCACTTAGAGAATAGCCACTGCCATTAGCAATGGTTACATGGAATAGACTTAGTTTTTGGGTACTTGCCAGGTTCTTGTGGCCTGGATTGGCCACTGTTGGAGACAGGATGCTGGGCTTGATGGACCCTTGGTCTGACCCAGTATGGCATGTTCTTATGTTCTTAGGCACAAGGACACAAAAGACTGCCGCCTCCTCCACCATTTAAATGTTCTTCTTCTTATTTGTTCTTCAAGGTGAAAGGAGGCAAGGCGAACCAGCTTCACCTTGCTACCCTAGCTCGCTGGATCAAGGTGGTGGTCACAGGTGCTTATGTAGAGGCAGGAAAGCCATTACCCTTTCAGGTCAAAGCTATTCCTCTAGGGCTCATGCAGTATCCTGGGTGGAAGCTAAGCTATTGTCTCCTGTCGACATCTGCCGAGCAGTAACGTGGTCTTCCTTGCACACCTTCTCCAGGTTCTATCGCCTGGACATTCGGGCTTGAGAGGACACAGCCTTTGCAAGGACAGTGCTAACTAATTGGGAGTAGCTTTTGTACATCCCATTGGTCCTGAGTCCATCTGGCTACGCGCTAGGAAATGGAGAAGTTACTTACCTGATAATTTCGTTTTACTTAGTGTAGACAGATGGACTCAGCATCCCGCCCACAGCTGCCCAAGAACAGTGCCAAGGAATTGCCCATGAGGTGAATATCTATTCCAAGAGGTTACGGATAAGCCGTCGCCCAATCCCTAGATCAGGGCATCTATAATCTTGCTGGGATTCAGCACTTATGTTTGGTTGAGTACAGTTATGGTTCTCCATTTTTAATCAAGTTTTTCAATAGTATGTCCACAATGGCCTTTGAAGAGAATACTGAAGGGCTGAGGTCACTGCAGGGGTCTATCTAAGATGACGTCAGCTTTGAAACCTGACTCAGTCTCCATCTGCTAGCAGGGGAGCACAACACATTGGCCCTGAGTCCATCTGTCTACACTAAGGAAAACAAAATTATCAGGTAGGTAATTTCTCCATTAATGGACTTCTCCTTCAAGAACTTATCCAAACCTTTTTTAAACCCAGCTACACTAACTGCAGTAACAACATCCTCTGGCAACAAATTCCAGAGTTTAATTGTGCATTGAGTGAAAAAGAATTTTCTCCGATTAGTTTTAAATGTGCTACTTGCTAACTTCATGGAGTGCCCCCTAGTCCTTCTATTATCCGAAAGAGTAAAAAAACTGGTTCACATCTCCCCATTCTAGACCTCTCATGATTTTAAAGACTATCATATCCCGCCTCACCCATGTTGCGCTCCTCGACCCCGGGTGCCAGGGTTGAGCATGCTCACCTACCTCCGTGGCGGGCCGTCAGCCCCAGGGGCGCCGAGGCAAGGATGGATGGTGCGGCTGATTTTCCCCAGGCCTGCTCTGAGGCAGAGAAACCTTTCTTCATGGCAGAAACGCTGCCGCTGCCAAAGCTCCACCCCCTGACGTGGCCTAGATGCGCGCAGAAATGACATCTCTGGTTTTAAAGGAGCCAACGCAGGAAATACCCGGGTCTGCCCTGGAAGTTCCCCACCTCCGTCCGGGTATTTAGCCTGCTCATCAATTGCTAACAACTCGAGTTAGCAAGGATTGGTATGCCTCCGGTCTGAGCTACTCTGCCGCTTCCGTGCAGCCGCTGGAAGCTCTCTCTGCCCTTCAGGGTATTTCATCTAACCTGGGTACCCGCTCCTCGGGGGCCCTTTGCTTTCTTTCAGGTGCCTATCTGGGATACCAGGTACTCGCTCCTCGAGGGCCTGCTCTCTCTCTGCCTTGGTGCCTGTAATCCAACTACTTCTGCCTCCTGGGATCTACATCTATACAGCTACCAACCTAGTGAGTAATCTAACCCTTATCAGTCTGTCTCATCTACAGCTCTGCACTGGGAACCTGCAACCGAAACTCCCTATACTACCGTGTGCTGCTAACATCTACCGTTGTGAGACAGGTCTCCTCTGCCGAGGGTCCCTGGACTGCTACTACTGGATCACCTCACTACTGCCACCTCTGGTGCTATCATCCAGCTGTATAATAAAAGACAAATCTCTGTGTTTGCATGTCTCGAGTCTAGCCTAATACTGTGGTTCCTCATGGGGCTCCTCCCCGTAGGAGTGGCCATCACCACAGTACCCAAGAATCCACTCCAACACCTCAAAACCATAACAACCCATCTCTTCTCCAAGCTGATCAGCCCTAACCTCTTTAGCCTTTCCTCAAAGGAGAGCTGTTTCATCCCATTTATCATTTTGGTTGCCCTTCTCTGTTCCTTCTCCATCGCAACTATATCTTTTTTGAGATGCAGCGACCAGAATTGTACACAGTTCTCAATGTGCGGGCTCATCATGGAGCAATACAGAGGCATTGTGGCATTTTCCGTTTTATTCACTATTCCCTTCCTAATAATTCCTAACATTCTGTTTGCTTTTTTGACTGCCACAGCACACTGAGCCAACGATTTCAATGTATGATGTCTAGATCTTTTTCCTGGGTGGTAACTCCTAATATGGAATTGTAACATCGTGTAACTACAGCATGGACCAGCCAGCTCCAGATTTTCAAGACCGTTTGATCCAGTCCTGGCTTTATGCCATTGCATGCTGGGACTTATTTTGATTTACCTATTGCATTCCTTAAGAAAATCAAGACTAGACGTCCGGCGATGATGTCTTCCTGATGGAGGTCTACGCTCGATGCTCCTCGGGGGGGTCCATGGCCTTTCAACCGAAAACCTAAACAAACCCCATTAAAATCATCTGATATTTTATATCCTGAATTGCAGTGAGCCTCTGCTGCATTTTTTCTTCTTATCATCCCGCATCATGTCAAGTTGGGGAAGGAGGATGACTGCAAATAAGAAAGCTAGCTCAGAAGACAAAATGGCAGCCAAACTCACCCTAACATCAGCCGACATCTCAGAAGTCTTGCTCATGGAAATCACCAAAGCAGTGTTGGCTGCTTTAAATGACAAGCTGCAGAAATTGCAGTCGTCACTCGATGAACTTCATGACAAGTGGGCGAGCGAGCAACCCCGAATTGCAGCGATAGATGCGCATGACATGCACCAGGAAGATTGGCAAGAACAGGCCGAAGCCAACTTGACGAGCTGGAAAATTGCTCTAGGAGAAATAACATTCGGGCTGTGGGTTTGCCGGAATCACTGCAAGCTGAAGCGCTACACCACTGGTTCAAGGTATGGCTGCCCAATGGCCTAGGTATAAGCGCAAATGCAAGAACCATATTGGTGGAACGTGCACACTGCTTGGACCCTCTGGTAGACTCGAACCGTAGACCATGACAATCTATTGCCCGCTACCTACACTATATAAATAAGTACAACATACTCCAAGCATATCGCAAGAAAAAGGAATTATTGTATGAAGGTCACAAAATCCTTCTCTTCCCTGATTTCTCTGCCAGAGTGCTGGCCGCCAGAAAGGAGATGATGCCATACTGCACCCAACGTTTTGATAAAGGAATCTGGTTTGCCCTCCAGTTTCCCTCTAGACCTAGAGTGTATTACCGTGGAGAAGCCAAAATGTTCACTACGAAGGATGAGGTGCGCACATTTCTGGAAGGATTGCAATAGACCTGTTGGCGCCTAACTTGTTCATAATCTTGCAAGTCTAAGTATTTGTTTTGATGAGTCTGCATTTGAGGCCATGCAGGCTATTTCAAGGGGCCTGTTCCATGCATCTCAGTCAGGCACAGACCCCCGGAGCAACTGAGTTCCTGCCTAGTGTGGATTACAACGCTGGAAACTGGCTCCGCCAGTGGAAGATCATACATGCCGCAGGGCTTGGATCAGGGCTCAGGGTTTAGAGCTTTTGGGATTAATGTTGCTGTGGGTTCTTGGGGTGTATGAATAGGATTTCAAGCGTGAGTGGGTCTGTTTGAGTGTGTGTCTGGTATATAGAGGGGCTGTGGATATTTATGGCTTTTTCTGTAAGAATGTTTTTTGGGGTCTTTCATAGGATCACAATGGGAACATATAGGAGGAGTCTCTGCTGGGAACTCTTCCTGTTGCCGTGGGAGATCTACACTGCAGCTGGGTGGGAAACCATAATGTTTAATGTCTAATTTTAATATTGGATTTCTCAATATAGCAAGCTTAAATTCTCCTGTTAAAAGAAAGAAAATGTTGCAGTACTTTAAACGAAAAAATGTGACACTGGCCTTTTTACAAGAAACACATCTGTCTGCCGCTGAGCACCAAAAGCTCAAAAGAGAGTGGGTTGGGCATGTTTTTTATTCCTCTTTCTCCTCCAGTCAACGGGGTGTTGCCATCTTGATAGCCAAGACTCTCACTTTTACCTGCGAAGGCACAACATCTGATCCGGAAGGTAGATATTTAATTGTGAGGGGAGTCCTGCAGGGGCTTAAAGTCTTACTAGTAAATAACTACGCCCCCGATTCCTGTTCACATCATTTTTTTCTCTCAGCTGACCACCCAATTGGCCACTTGGAATGAGTATACCATAGTAATGGGGGCTGACTTTAATATCACTGATAATCTGATCATAGATTGCAAACCCTCAAAAACTCCTAAAAAAAAAAAAAAAATCAAGCAAACATTGGCATAAGCTATTTATGTAAAGATTTACAATTAATCGATGTGTGGCATGCTGCCCACCTAGAAGAGGCGGGTTTCACACACTACTCCCATTCCCATTGGGTATATGCTAGATTGGACTATCTACTATTTTCGGAAACTCTATACTCTTATGGTAGAAGACTGTCATATAGACCCTGTAGTTTTTTCAGACCATGACACTGTGCTGTGCCGCCTGGAGTTTCCCCCGATGTTCAGCCCTCCAGGTGGTAGAGAATGTCCCCCTGGTTGTATGAGGATCCCCAATTCGCTCTCTTTCTCGAAGAGAAGTGGGAAGAATACCAATGTCTTAATGACACTGTGGATGTGGACATCATCACTTTCTGGAACACTGCAAAGGCATTTCTACAAGGTCATATACTGGCTTACTCTGCACATATAAAAAAGAAATACCAACAAGACCTTCTTGACCTCACAAAAAAAATTCTCTCCTTAAAGCAATCGCATTCCCAAACGTTGGATGATTCCATCAAAAAGGAATTGATGCAAGCTAGACAAGAGCCGAATGCTCTCCTCACGGCAAAAGCACAACGCAACCTGTTCTACAAGTTTAAATTATATCAGTGGGGAAATAAATCGGGGAAGTTACTCGCACAATTAGTTAAGGGCAGTAGGGGCCCGCGGGGACTAATAAAATATTTACAAGTTCCTTCCAGGTTCGATACGCGAACCCCGGAAATTTTAACCACTTTCGTTAACTATTTTCAGCGAATATATTCCTCTGCGCATTCTTCCAATTCAAACAGGGATGACACTTTTTTTTTTTAAAGAGTTGACGGTCCCATGCTTCTCTGAGGAGGCTAGACAATACTTGGCGGCCCCCATTCAATTGAAAGAAGTGCTTGAGGTTATCTGAAAGATACCCCTAGCCAAGTTGCCAGGTCCCGATGGATTCGGCCCAGAGTTCTATAAAACACTAGGACCTCAGATGGCACCATATATGATTCTAATTTTCAAGCGGCACAATCCAGGGGCTTCTTCAGGGGAGATCAAAATGTTGCCACTATAGTCTTAATTCCTAAACCAGGGAAGAACGCGGAATTGCCAGACAGCTATAGGCCCATGTCATTATTGAACCAAGACATAAAAATATTAGCAGCTGTCTTGGCCACATGTCTGAACCAGGTAATATAGCAGGTTGTGCACAGGGATCAAATTGGATTTATTAGAGGCCGCCTTTCAGTTTCCAATTTAATTAAGGCCATTTTGGCTTTGCAGGCTCCCCTCCAAAGTAACCCTGATGGCATGTTGCTTAGCCTTGATGTGGGTAATGTGGAATGGCCTTATCTTTTTTGGTCTTTAAATTGATTCAGTGTTGGGGAAGATTTCATTGCATGGGTCCATGCAATTGGGATTATTTGCCGACGATATGATGCTCTTTATTAGAAACCCAAGGGAAGCGCTAGGTGACATATTGCGATCTATATCTTTGTTTGCTCTTTTGCGGGTCTCCACTTGAATTATGACAAAGCTGAAGCCTTGCCTCATGATGCATTTCTGCCTCATCGGTGGAGTGGTCCCTTTCCCTTGAGTTGGGCTCCTTCTTCCATACGCTATTTAGGAATTCGCCTGGATGCTAGAAATAAAAAGTTATATAAGGTAAATATTACTCCTGAAGTTGAAAAATCAAGACTTCAGCTTTGTCATTGGAAGGATCTACCATTATCTTTTCTGGGGAGATATGCTCTTGTCAAGATTGTGGTCCTCCCATGATTTCTCTGCTGTCTCCAGATACTCCCTGTCTGGCTGAAGGAGAAAGATATTAGAGCTTTTCGTTCAATGGTTGGCTCATTCCTTTGAGGTGGGGGGGGGAAGCGGGCCAGGGTCAAATTTGATGTGCTCAGGTTGGATAAGAGGTTAGGTGGAGTGACGCTACCTGACCTACGTTTATATAACATTGCTTGCCTTATGTGTTAAATTCATGAATGGGCTGCGGGACATTTTAAATTCGATGTTGAAGGTTTGTTCCACTACTGGGTTGCTCCTTTTATACCTCTCAATCTTCTACATCTGTCTCCCACTAGTATAGCTTTGGTGCTCCCCATACTGTTTTGGTTGAGAGCTTACAGCAAGGTGTGGCGATGGTGGCATCAGTCAATTGGGCGCAGTAGTCGAGTGTCTCCCTTCCTATCCTTTGTAGGTAACAACAACGTTTTACCAGATTGGGGGAGTGGTATCTTCAAGACATGGGCCAATAAAGGCTTCCGCATTCTCTCCCAGTGGGTTTGTAGCTCCTTTCAGCAGCTACAAACGCACTGGGAGATTCCCAGAAAGCAGTTTTTTGCATACTTGCAAAGATGCCACTTTAGTTATCAAATCTGTAAGGGAGATCTTAGTTTATTAGTTATGACTGATGCAGAAGACTCTTTTTTTGACACGCCCCCTAAGTTTAAGAAAATCACAGTTTGGATCATGCAATTAAAGCCCACTCTCCCCGACCCGCATCTAACCCGTTTGGCCGAAGGGTGGAAGATTGACTTGGGGGAACCTGTCTCAGTCAAAATATTAAAGAGAGCCTTCTTGGGACTTTGGCGGCAGATACCGTCTGCAGCCATGTGAGAGATCCAATTTAAACTACTACAGAGAGCTTATTTGTCTCAAACACAGGGGGTTAAAATGCAACTTTGGGACTCTGACCATTGTCTTAAATGTAATGTCCAAGCGGGGACTCTTTGTCATATGTTTACCGGGAGTCCCAAGTTAAACAGCTACTGGACACAAATTCAGGGACTTGTGGAACAAGTACTTGGAGGATTGGTTCCTAGGGATGTGAATCGTTTTTTGACGATTTAAAACAATCGTCAGATATATTTTAAATCGTCAAAAATCATTAGAGCCACGATACAATAGCAATTCCCCCGATTTATCGTCAAAAAATCGTAAATCGAGGGAGGGGGAGGGGGGAGGGCGGGAAAACTGGCACACCAAAACAACCCTAAAACCCACCCCAACCCTTTAAAACAAATCCCCCACCCTCCCGAACCCCCCCAAAATGTTTTAAATTACCTGGGGTCCAGTGGGGGGTCCTGGCGCGATCTCCCGCTCTCGGGCCACGGCTGCGTTAATAGAAATGGCGCCGGTGGCCCTTTGCCCTTACCATATGACAGGGCAAAGGTAGCGCCGGCGCCATTTTGGTTCCTGTCACCCGGCGTCACGAGTGCAGGAGATCGCTCCCGGACCCCCGCTGGACCCCCAGGGACTTTTGGCCAGCTTGGGGGGGCCTCCTGACCCCCACAAGACTTGCCAAAAGTCCAGCGGGGGTCCGGGAGCGACCTCCTGCACGCGAGCCGTATTGCAAATATTCAAAATGGTGCCGGCACTACTTTTGCCCTCACTATGTAGCGCCGGTTTTCCCGCCCTCCTCCGATTTACGATTTTTTAACAAAAAAAACTATGACGATCAGATTTCCCTCCCCCCCCAGCCAAAATCGATCGTTAAGATGATCGATCACACGATTCACATCCCTATTGGTTCCTTGGTTGGGAGCTTTATTTTACTTGCATCTGCCCGGTGATGGCGCTGCCCTTCCTAGAGGGGGGAGTCGGTTTCTCTCTATTGCATTGGTCTTGGCCAAAAAGCATGTTCTGCTCCAATGGAACTCAGACTTCTTGCCTTCAGACTTGCCAAAAGTCCAGCGGGGGTCAGGGAGCAACCTCCTGCACGTGAGCCGTATTGCCAATATTCAAAATGGCGCCGGTGCTACTTTTGCCCTCACTACATTTTGAATATTGGCAATACAGCTCGCGTGCAGGAGGTCGCTCCCTGACCCCCGCAAGCTGGCCAAAAGTCCCTGGGGGTCCAGCGGGGGTCCGGGAGCAATCTCCTGCACTCGTGACGTTGGGTGACAGGAACCAAAATGGCGCCGGCGCTACCTTTGCCCTGTCATATTGTAAGGGCAAAGGGCCACCGGCGCCATTTCTATTAACGCAGCTGTGGCCCGAGAGCGGGAGATCGCGCCGGGACCCCCCCACTGGACCCCAGGTAATTTAAAACATTTTGGGGGGGTTCGGGAGGGTGGGGGATTTGTTTTAAAGGGTCAGGGTGGGTTTTAGGGTTGTTTTGGTGTGCCGGTTTTCCCGCCCTCCCCTGATTTACGATTTTTTACGATTTTTTAACAAAAAAAACCATGACGATCAGATTTCCCTCCCCCCCAGCCAAAATCGATCGTTAAGACGATCGATCACACGATTCACATCCCTATTGGTTCCTTGGTCGGGAGCTTTATTTTACTTGCATCTGCCCGGTGATGGCGCTGCCCTTCCTAGAGGGGGGAGTCGATTTCTCTCTATTGCATTGGTCTTGGCCAAAAAGCATGTTCTGCTCCAATGGAACTCAGACTTCTTGCCTTCAGTCTATGACTGGCGAATGTCAATGCAACTGCAGCTCAGCTGGAAATTGCTTCAGAAAAAGTCAATCCGTCAACCTAAGCGCCTGCTTTTGTTGAAGGACTATTTTCTTCTGTGGAAGAAAGCTGCCACCCTTCTTTAAGATGTTATGCCATCCCAGCCCGAAGGGCATGAGTGTGTATGTATGGTGTGTGAATGATGGGGGAGAGGGGCAAAAACTGTTTGTTTATTGGAAAATGAAACCCAAGGGATAATTGCTTTTTATATTTTTGGTCATGTTTGTAAAAATGTCACATGTACCTATTATGTATATTTCCTGCTAATGTTTAATGTTCAGAATTCACTTTGGTTTCAATAAAAGAGATATTAAAAAAAAAAAAAAAAGACTATAAGTACCTGTGTGCAGGGGATAAAACCAGGACTGGATCGACCTGTCCTGAAAATCTGGAGCCAGTTGGCAACCCTAGATGGAGCAGGAGGAAACCATCTGGTTGAGGGCAGAGGAAGAATAGATTTATTGGAGGTGGCAATGAGATCAGCAACTGAGAGTGGTAATGAGAAAACTGAGAATGGAGGAAACTGAAGGAAGTCAATAATTTAGAGCCCATATTCCTATTCTCTTCCAGCAGGAAATGGCGGAGGGTTGCTGGCTGTAAGGGAGCTCTCAGGCTCTCCCAGCAGGAGTCACCATTGCAAATTTTACGAGTTCTGGTTGTGAGCAAGCTCAAATGTCCCAGTCCCAGACTTCCCCAATAAGATTTTGTGCCACTCAGTAATCCATTAGTTTGGGTGTTAGTTGGACAGAGTTCGTTCTGGAAGAGGTCCGAGTTACTGGGACTGCCTTGGCTTTATTCTCAAGTGACAGGGCAGCTGTTCTCTTTGTTTTCATGTTTACAGACCGTGGATAAACATTCACTTTCAAGCCCTTTCTGAATGCATGCAGTCTGGGTGATGCCCTTTTTCAGCTAGGAATGTGCTGACCCTGCTGGCTTCAATGACCAGGGCACCCTGGCAACACAACGTCAGTCGAGTGTTAGCATTCCTCAGTACTGGCGCCTTCCAGCCACCCGTCACTCTGGCCTGCGGCCAAGTTATAAAACCCAACTCTCCTCGAGCTCCTATCAGAAACTTCAGAGACCATAGTTCCCCCATGTTTAGGGGTTTTTGAAAAATCCCTTTTCTCCTCCAGTAATGATGTTGAGGGGACCCAGGATCCCTTGGTGCTGCCTGCAGGTCTAATGCCTCTCTTTAGCCAGCAGATGTTGCTCCTGCACTGGCAGTCATCCTTCCTTCCTGAGGCCCTAATTTGATGGACAAGACCAGAACACAGTTCTGTGGAGTGCATGCCGGGAAGGTTTAGCAAGAATCAGCGTGGATGAGGCAGGCCCGTGGCTCAGTGTCAAGTGCAGTGCACTACCATGCAGGGGACCTAGGCTTAGGTTCAGTTTTTGATTGAAACTGTAGAAAACCTGTGTGCCAACCAAAAGCCTTGGGAGCCAGCATGGGGGAATTATTTATAGTCTTTAATTTTTGTAGATATATATATATATATATTTATTTATTTTATTTTTTTTTAATTTCCAGCTCCCTCACTTCTGCCTCCTCCTGCAGCCCAACAGCTGCTGCTCCTCTTCCTGGTGCCCACCTAGCCCCCAGACTATCGCTGCTCTTCCTGGCCCCAGACAGCCACGGCTCCTCTGCTCAGTGCAGAATGTTAGGCCACTGGGTGACACGGCAGCTAGGAGTTTTACAGCCCAGTCAATGGATGTTTCTATAATCACTTCTTCATGTTGTAAATACTGAAGGGCCCAGCGCTTTGTCCCTGAGGGCTAGGAAAAAGCTCAATTGCCAGGTCAGCCAAAATCCTCACATTTGGGATTTGCGTTTGGGCCCCAGAGAAAAGCTGGCCTGGGGTGGGAGAGCAGTAGCCATGGAGAGATGGGAGAGGAGCCGGGCTCAGGTGGGAGGGCTGCTACTGGGCCTGTCCCCTGATCCTGGCCACCAAAGAGGAGAAGGTGTGGGTTGGAGGATAGGGCAAAGAAAGGGGAACAAACAGTAGAAATAATTGTTTTACCCTGGCTGATGAAAATGTGAACTGGTGCCCAGGTTTTGCAAAACAATTTTCCACCCCTCATCCCTGAGCTTATTTCCAATGTAAATCATTTGTAATTTCATGAAAACTTCCTCAGCTGAGCGTAACATAGAATTTCCCTGCACTTGTGATGAATCCTTGGGCTCTTTCTTCTTCCTGTCTCTTTTTTTTTTTTTTTTATTCATTGCAAAATTTCCTAAGGCTTGTCAGCCTGAATGGCAGGGGTGGAAAAATATTTAGAAAACTTGGCTGCCTGCCAAAATGTTTTAGAAGCCAGGGCAAAAATGTGCTTTTCCTTGTAACCTTTGTTGCATTTATTTATCTATTATTTTGTCTACATTTTGGATTTCTCTTTACATTTTCACTCATATCTCTTTTTTTTTTGCTTTGATCTTGGTGCAGAGTTTGTACCAAACCCCTTATGAGATAAGACTTAAGGACTTCAATATGTATAACCCTAGAAGAGAAGACACATAACATAAAAACATGGATTCCCTGTCCGAACCTGGATCAGTCCAGACAGCTGGGTTTTGCCTCCCCTCCAGCAGATGGAGACAGAGAAGTTTTTGAGTGACGATGCTGGTTAAGTTGAGGTGCCACCTGCAGTCTGCCAGTATTTCTCTGTCTCCAGCAGATGGTGGAGGTGCAAATCCCTGCAGTCTGAGTTTCAAAAAAGAAAGAAAAGCAAAAGAAGAGTAAGAAAGACCTGAAGTCTCCATAGCCTCCCAGAGGGTTGCTAGATCCTGGGGGGACCAACCATCCTGGTAGTTGAGGCATCTGGGCAGAGGATCAGAGACCGTGTCACTCATTCTCCTTCTAGCAGCCGCCAGGGTTGACACTGGGAAGCCCAGCTCACGCACCCTGCAAGGGGACGGTAGGAACCTGCAGCTGGGCTCTCAATAAAGTGTTTTTGAAAAAAAAAAAAAAAAGGAACAGTTTGCAGTTTTCTGCACCCACTCTGTTTGCAGATAGGCTCAGCGTGTCCTGGCTCTTGCAGCTCCCGCTCCTGGCGGCTCCCCTGCTGTCTGCTGTTTTTCGGCGCTGCTTTCCTCAGTCCCAAGCTTACCGACCATGCTGCATGGTGCAGCCTGTGGTGCCTGTGGGGCCATGCGCTTGCGAGGCAGCCTGTGCTCGGAGTGTCTCCCCGGTGGGGAGGGAACCTCCGGAGCAGCTGTTAGGGGACGCCTTCTTCGCGCTGGGAGCCTGGCAGGCTCGCTTCGGCACAGAAGCCCTTGGGAGACCTGTTCCCGATTAGCATGGGAATGGAGGCAATTTTGGCCGCATTCGAACAGCCCGCGGAAGGGGAGGGAGATTTCCCCCCCTCGTTATTGCCTCAAGTCTCAGGTCTCTGGAGGGGGCTGCGTTGAGGTGGCCGGGGATTTCTCCTCAGAGGAGAACGAAGGGGAGGACTCTGACTCCTCCTCTATTTCTGCTGACTGTTTGTTTTTTGAGCAAAGTTTTTAAAGTGGGGCGCTCTGCCAGATGGCATGGCCATAAAGGGGTTTCCTTTGGGGCCCGGAGGATCAAATGCCCGCGCAGGAAGAGGTTGCCCCGGCGGCTCCCACAAGGCCTAAGGTTCCTGAGGAGTTGGGGGCCCCCAAGGGGGGTTCGGTCTGTACGAACAGTGTCTCCCTCTTGATGGGGAATTCCTCCCCCACTACCACTCTGGCATCAGATCCCCCGGGGGGGGGGGGGTCCCTCGATGGGGGAATCAGGACCCCGACTAGTCCCACCCAGATGCGCCGGGGATGACCCTAGAGTGGTACGTTTGTTTCGCACTGAAGAACTAGCCCCCCTAATTCTTACCGTGCTTGAGGAGCTGGGTATTGAAGCCCCACAAGAGAGCACAACGCTAAGGGCTATGGATCCTGTGATGTTGAGTCTTAGGGGTCCCACCACAGCTTTCCCTTTTCATATGTCGGTCAGTGCCCTGCTCTGCTGGGAGTGGGACACTCTGGATGCTGGTTTGAAGGTGAGCAGGGCCATGAACAAGTTATACCTGCTTCTGGATGAGGCACTGGATTTTCTCAAGATCCCGAAGGTAGATGCGGTTGTGTCTGCCGTCACTAAGATGACGACCATCCCTGTCAGTGGTTCCACGGCGCTCAAGGACCTTCAAGATAGGAAGCTAGAAGCTCACCTTAAGAAGATTTGAGGTCTCCACTCTGGTGGGCTCAGGCTGCTATGTGCAGCAACTTTAAGTTGCGGGCAGACCTTTGCTGGATGCAGCAGCTCAAGATGGATAAGGCCCTCTCAGAAGTGGAGTCCCTCCAGGCGGAGCTACTGGAGGCTGTGGTAGCCTATAGTGCAGATGTGTTGTTCAATCTGCTGTGGACCTCGGCTGGAACCATGATGTCCGCTGTTTCCGCTCGCAGACTCCTTTGGTTGAGAAATTGGGTGGCGGACATCTCCTCCAAAGCGCAGCTGGGCTCTCTGCCTTTTAAGGGAAAGCTGCTATTTGGTAAGGAGTTGGAGGAGATGATTAAATCCTTGAGGGAGAATAAGGTTCATAGGTTGTCTGAAGATAAATCCAAGGAGAGGACTTCCTTTCCCTCTCGGACACGGTTTCATGGAAATCGTAGGTTTCAGGCCTCTAGATCATTGGGATCTTCGTCCAGACAACTGTCGGGCAGGCAGCAGTCTTGGACTCAGCCTTTTTGCGGTTGCCGGCCCGGCAGAGACTGTACCACCCAGGGTGTGGGTGGAACAAAGTATTCCCAATGAAGTGAGGCCGGTCCCCTCGTGCCACTAATTGGGGGCCGGCTGGCTCTCTTTTATGAGGAGAGGACCAAGATTACCTCCAACCAGTGGGTCTTAGACGTGATAAGTCAAGGTTATGCTTTAGAATTTGCTCAGCCTCTCAGAGATCATTTCCTCGTCTCCCCATGCTCTTACCAGCAAAACGTTAGCCATGCAGGCTACCGTCCGTCGTCTCTGGGTACTGGGGGCCATTATGCCGGTGCCTCTGGTAGAGCAAAGAACAGGCAGATACTCCATCTACTTTGTGGTGCCGAAGAAGGAAGGTACATTGCGGCCCATCCTCTATTTAAAGAAGGTGAACAGAGCTTTTCAAGTGCTGTGTTTCCTCATGGAGACTTTGTGGTCGGTAATTGCAGTGGTTCACAAGAGAGAGTATCTCGCATCCCTGGACTTGATGGAGGCTTACCTACACATCGGAATTCAGCCCGACCATCAAAGATTCCTCTGCTTCATGATTCTGGGGGAACACTTCCAGTTTTGCGCCCTGCCTTTTGGCCTAGCAACAGTGCCCAGGACCTTTACCAAAGTAATGTTGGTGGTGGCAGCTGCCCTTCGGAAGGACGGAGTTCTGGTGCACCCTTATTTGGATGATTGGTTGATTCGGGCGAAGTCCGAGTCCCTCTGTTGGGAGGCAGTGGATCGGGTCCTGTGCCTCTTGCGATCCCTGGGGTGGATAGTCAATTTGGCCAAGAGTCATTTGGTTCCCTCCCAGACCTTGTAGTTCCTGGGGGCCCTCTTTGACACTAGGTTAGGCAAGGTGTTTCTCACTGAGGAGCAGATCCACAAGTTGCAGGCTCAGGTTTGCTCGCTGTTATTCATGCGCATTCCCAGGGTCTGAGATTATTTGCAAGTTCTTGGATCGATGGCATCAACTCTGGACTTGGTCCCGTGGGCCTTTACTCATATGAGGCCTCTTCTGTCAGCCTTGCTATCCTGTTGGGATCCAATCTCCGAGCAATTTCAGCTACCGCTTCCGCTTACAGAATCTGGGCGGTCCAGCCTCGCCTGGTGACTCACCCCAGTCAAGCTCCGCAGAGGGGTAGACCTGGAGGTTCTCTCTTGGATAGTGGTAACCGCGGATGCCAGTCTTTCTGGTTGGGGGATGGTCTGCCAACACAGATCGGTCCAGGGCCATTGGTCGAGGATGGAGTCCTCATGGTCCATCAACTGGTTGGAGACCAGAGCCGTGTGTCTTACACTTTAGCTCTCCTTCCCCTGGTGAGGGGGCATTTGGTAAGGATCCTGTCGGACAATGCAACAGCAGTGGCTAACATAAATCGCCAGGGAGGCATAAAAGAGCCGAGCGGTAGCTCTAGAAGCCCGAGAATTGATTAGCTGGGCGGAACCGCATCTGGAGAGGATAGCAGCTTCTCATATTGCAGGTGTGGACAAAGTTCAAGTGGACTTCTTGAGCCGGCACCAGCTGGATCCTGGAGAGTGGATGCTTCGGAAGAAGCCTTTTCCTTTATATGCAGCAGGTGGGGCCAGCCCTGCACGGACCCGATGGCGACTTTTCGCAACGCCAAGGCCCCAAGGTTCTTCAGTCGGCGTCGGGAGACGGGTGCAGAAGGGGTGGATGCACTGGTCCTCCCTTGGCCATCAGATGTTCTGCTGTATGTGTTTCCACCATGGCCACCAATCGGCAAGGTGTTGCGCCAAGTAGAGGTCCACCAAGGGGAAGTAATCCTCGTAGCTCTGGAATAGCTGAGGTGGCCGTGGTTTGCAAACCTGGTAAACCTAGCGGTGGACGGCCCATTGCGGTTTACGCTTCTGCTGGATCTCCTCTGTCAAGGTCCCATGTGTTTGGAACGGGCAGATCGCTTTTGTCTAGTGGCCTGGCTTTTGAGAGGGAGCGCCTAAGGACTAAGGGTTATTCGGATGCGGTGATTGCTACTCTCTTGCAGTCCAGAAAGACCTCTACTTCCCTGGCATATGTCAGGGTGTGGGGTATTTTTGAGTCTTGGTGTGAGATACGCAAGGTGGTCCCCACTCGTGCCTCTGTGGGGGATGTCTTCGCCTTTTTGCAAGATGGTCTGGTCAAAGGCTTATCCTTTAATTCCCTGAGGGTTCAGGTAGCTGCTCTGGTTTGCTTTCGGGATAGAGTACACGGAGTTTGCTTGGCGGTGCACCCGGACGTCATGTGCTTCCTGCGGGGAATTAAACATCTGCGTCCGCCCGTCCAGAATCCCTGTCCTTCCTGGAGTCTCAATCTGGTTTTGAGGGCCATGTGTATGTCACCATTTGAGCCTTTGAAATGTGCGATGCTAAAGGATCTTACTTTGAAAGTGATTTTCCTGGTGGCTATTTCCTCAGCTCGACAGGTGTCAGTGCTTCAGGCCTTATCCTGTAGAGAACCCTTCTTGAGGATTTCTGATTCAGGGGTGTCCTTGAGAATGGTTCCCTCTTTTCTGCCTAAGGTTGTATCATCTTTTCATTTAAATCAGTCTGTGGAGCTCCTTTCCTTCCCGGATTCGGGTCCTTCCAGCCCTCCGTCCTGAGATTTACGTAGGTTGGACATGCGACGGGCTCTGTTATATTACTTGGATACTAACAGTTTCTGCCTGTTGGATCATCTTTTTGTACTGTGGAGTGGCCCCAGGCGAGGGAAAAAGGCTTTTAGCGCCACTATTGCTCAGTGGTTGAAGGAGGCTATCAGCTCTGTGTACATCGCCAAAGGGCATCCGGTTCCTAGTGGGCTTCATGCTCATTCTACTCGATCGCAAGCAGCTTCTTGGGCTGATTGTCAACATGTTTTGCCACAGGAAATCTGTAGGGCAGCTACTTGGAAGTCTTTACACATCTTTGCCAGTCACTACCATCTGGATGTCCAGGCCTCAGGTTTAGGTGACAGTGTGCTTTGAGTGGGACTCTCAGGGTCCCACCCAGTGTAGGGAAGCTTTGGTACATCCCAGCTGTCTGGACTGATCCGGTTACATTCAGGGAAAGGAAAATTGATCCTTACCTGTTAATTTTCGTTCTTGTAGTACCACAGATCAGTCCAGACTCCAACCTATGATGGGATATGGGAATTGGAGAGTCCGCTCAATCAGTGTTTGGTTTCAGGTTCTGGTCCCACGCAGATGTGGTGTGCGGGCAAGAGTTCTTACTGAATCTACAAGGTTTTCTTCTTTCCTCTGCTCGTTTGGGGATAAATTGTACATAGTTAGTGTGGTTGTATTTCCTATTCATCTAGCTTGGGTACAGTTCAATACTGGCAGACTGCAGATGGCACCTCAACTTAACTGGCAGCGTCAGTCAAAAACCTCTGTCTCCACCTGCTGGATGGGAGGCAAAACCCAGCTGATGGGATCTGTGGTACTACAGAAATGAAAATGAGCAGGTAAGGACCAATTTTCCTATTTGCCATACTGGGTCAGACCAAAGTTCCATCAAGTCCAGTATCCTGTTTCCGTCAGTGGCCAAGCCAAGTCACAAGTGTCTGGCAGGATCCCAAAAGGTCTGTAGGGATAAGCAATGGATTTCCCAAGTCCACCTTAATAAAGGTTTATGGACTTTTCAGGGGAACTTGTCCAAACCTTTTTTTAACCCCAGCTATACTAACAGCTTTCACCACATCCTCTGGCAACGAATTCCAGAGTTTAATTATGCACTGAGTTTAAAAAAAAATTCTCCTATTTGTCTTAAATATATCATCTAGTATCTTCATTGCATGTTCCTTAAGTCTTTTTGTACTTTTTGAAAGAGTAAACAACTGATTCACATTTACCCATTCCACTCCACTCCTTATTTTACAGACCTGTATCATATCTCCCCTCAGCTGTTGCTTCTCCAAGCTGAAGAGTTCTAACTTCTTTAGCCTTTCCTCATAGGGGAATCATTCCATCCCCTTTATCATTTTGGGGGATATGATACAGACATTGAAATACCTGAAAGGTATTAATGCGCAACTGGTAATTTTCAAAGAGTCCGCATAAAGAAGTTGACAAAAGTGCATCTAATCTACACCAATTTTTAATCAGAACCAGTGCTGGGATCTGGCACCATGAGCCTTCAGTCATAACTATTTGAGAATTTTTTCCTGTAAGATTGTACCTTAACCCTTTCCAACTTACCTAGTCTGATCATTGCGGTGATGATCCTGGGCCAGAAGCCGTGCACCAGAACCATCTAGTCAAGGACCCTAAATACAGCTATGATTCACTCTGCAGCACCCCTAAGAAGTCTCTTGTGAGGGACTTTGTCAAATGCTTTCTGGAAATCCAGATACTCTATATCAACTGGCACACCTTTATCCATATGTTTGTTTACACCCTCAAAAAATGTGGCAAATTTGTGAGGCAAGACTTCCCTTGGCTAAATCCATGTTGATTTTGTCCCATTAAACTGTGCTTATCTATATGTTCAGCGATTTTGTTGTTTATGATAGTTTCTACCATGTTGCTTAGCATAGATGCCACACTCCCTGGTCTGTGATCCAGGAAACTACAGACCACTGAGTCTGATGTTTGTGCCAGGCAAAAACTATCATAAAGAGAAATTAGGAAATTAAAAAGTCATGGGATGGGAGGCAGTGTCCTATTGTGGATTGCCAACTGGTTAAAAGATAGAAAACAGAGAGTAGGGCTAAATGTTAAATTTTCCCAGTGGAAAAAGGTGAATATTTGAGTGCCCCAAGAATCTGTTTTGGGACAACTGCTTTTTAATATATTTATAAATGATCTGGAAATGGGACAACAAGTGAGGTGATAAAATTTGCCGATGACACAAAATTATTGAAAGCTGTTAAATCACAAGAGGATTGTGAGAAATTGCAAAACTGGGAGACTAGGCATGCAAATGGCAGATGACATTTAATGTGGTAACCCAAATTATAGCTACATAATGCAAGGTTCCACATTAGGAGTCACCAGTCAGGAAAAGGATCTAGGTGTCATCATTGAAAATACATTGAAATATTCTGCTCAGTGTGCAGCAGCAGCCAGGAAATCAAATAGAATGCTAGGGATTATTAGGAGAGGAATAGAGAATAAAACAGAGAATATCATAATGCCTCTGTAATGCTCCATGGTACGACCTCATCTTGAGTATTTTGTGTAATTCTGGTCACCACATCTCCAAAACAATATAGCAGAATTAGAAAAGGTACAGAGAAGGGCAACCAAAATGATAAAGAGGATGGAACAATTCCCCTATGAAGAAAGGCTAAAGAGGTTAGAACTCTTCAGTTTGGAGAAGAGACTGCTGAGGGGAGATCTGATAGAGGTCTATAAAATAATGAGTGGAATGGGACGAGTAACATTAATCAGTTGTATACACTTTCGAAAAGTACAAAGACCAGGGGATACACAATGAAGTTGCTAATAAGAGAAAATAATATTTTACTGAACTCATAATTAAGCTCTGGAATTTGTTGCCAGAGGATGTGGTGAAAGCTATTAGTGTAACTGCGTTTAAAAAAGGTTTGAACAAGTTCCTGGAGGAAAAGTCCATTAACTATTATTAAGGTAGAATTGCAGAAATCCACTGCTTATTCTTGAGCTAAGCAGCTTAGAATATATCTACCCCTTGGGATCCTGCCAGGTACTTGTGACCTGGCTAGGTCACTGTTAGAAACAGGATATTGGGCTTCATGGACCTTTGGTCTGAGCCAGTATGGCAAATCTTATGTTCTTATATTCTTAACTTAGCCAGGAAGTTCAGCAACACGACTGTGCCACTGAATATACCTAGATAAACTTATCCAGCTAACTTTAAAGTTATCTGGCTAACTTTAGACCAGCTCAACAGCAGGTCTAACTTATCCATTTAACTTAGGCTTAGATTCATTTTGCTATAAATTTGCATGAATAGCGCCCGTGATAAAAAAAGAAAGGGCATGGTTAGGGTAATTTTTTAGTTACTGCACGAGTGCTATTTTATCGCTTTGCATAGGTATTTTACTGCAACACGTGTTAAATTTATCGCACCTGCGATATTTTCACTTTGCAAGCTGCGAAGTGCCCAGACAAGCATTTCCATGTTTTGGGCTGCTCCAGGGGAGGGAGAGAGAAAGAGAGAGGGAGAGAGAGACTCTTTATGAAGCTCCTACCGTAGTAGGAGGGTCAACTAGTAACTCGAGATGAGGTTTTGGTAGTGGTCTAGGTTTGGGAGGCAGTTTTACATGCACAGTCAGAAGTATGAACAGCACAGTACACATCAGTGAAGATTTGATGTGATTTGGAGTGAGAAAAGATGAGATTTTTACAATGTACTCTCGCCTTAGCTTGATGCACTCTCTACCTAGCTGCCCTAACACGATTTGAAAAATGACTCTGCCAGCTGGATAAGTATGAATGAATATCACCACTTGTCCATCTGAGTTAGCCAGATGAGTAGCTCTTCCTTGCTATGCCCCCATCCCACCCACCACTTAGCTGGATAAGTAGTTAGCCAAGAGAAGTGGCAACCGCTGAACGGGACCAGATATTCAGACCTCGCCACTTAGTCAGATAAGTCTCTACTTAGCCTGATAAGAAGGGACTTATCCAGTTACTTGGCATTGAATATCGACCTCTTACAGTCTGCTTAAGACACAGACAAGTAAAAGACTTAGGAAATATGGGAGGCAAGCGAGAAAATGTGGAGTATGAGAGAAAAAGAGGCCATAAACGTTAGGCAGCTCTGTGAGCCCTGCAACAGTTCCCTTCTGCTTGCTCAGACTCCTTGTGCACGGTGACATCACCAAGGCAGCTAATTAAGAACAATTAGCTGGGAGACCACAGGAGAGACGAGCGTGGCTCATGAGATAAATCGAAAGAATCGGTAAAAGAAGGGAAATACTAAGGTAATAAAACCACAGCTCCATTTTAGATTCTACTCAAAGAACTTAACATGGGAAATTGTGAGGCCTCCACAGTAAGGGATGCTGGTGTGCCACTAGTTTAATTAGTTTATCCTGGGTTCAGCCACCAGACCACAGCACCATCAGCTGGCAATGATGTGGCCCACCCACAGAGGCAAAACTGTGGTTGTGCTCTGATGAAGAGATTCCTGGTTTGAGAAACATCCCGGGAAGAAAGCTCATGGCCATTTCTGTGGTATAATTGATTTATTTCTTGGCCGAGACTTAGAATTTTTGATAATTGTGCTCCAGTTGTCTCTACTCTTTCACCTTGCACCTGCTATCCATGGCGGAGGCATTGCATAGTTACTGTATTTCATCTTATTCTGGTATTCCCCATGCTCTTTATTGTACTGTGCAGTTCCCAGGAGGAGACCAGCATCTCCCACTGATCCTGTGTGACCTTTGGCAACTATCATGAAGCAGTTTAGCGAAGTGAAATCGTGTTGTCTGTATATAATAGCAATGAACTATTTGTTCCTCCTCCTTTCTTTAGAAACCATCATTCAGCTCGGACACCAAACTTTAGAGCTAGCCTTTCCACCCCAGAGATGGCCGTCTATGTATTTCAGAGCACAACTAGAAGAAGCCGGTGCTGCAGAGAGGTGAGAGACCTGAGGCAAAGCATGACACTTCTTCAGTCAAGGAATACTTAACAGGACTCCGGTAAGATCAATGAGGCAGGGCACCGTAATGTAGGGGTCCAAGCCCCTGCAAACCCTGCTATGTTGCTAGCTCTTTTTTCCCCACAGGGCCCTGTGAACAGGACACACCAATTTTTAGAGT
The DNA here is from genome assembly GCF_901001135.1 of Rhinatrema bivittatum. NCBI lineage: Eukaryota > Metazoa > Chordata > Amphibia > Gymnophiona > Rhinatrematidae > Rhinatrema > Rhinatrema bivittatum. The sequence goes on along the minus strand of NC_042618.1, from coordinate 204,493,435 downwards.
CTTAAGATATAAGCCTTTTGAAGGTCAGCTGATGGCTGAAAGGAAATGAGTTGAATTTCCCAATCTAGCTCCCAGTTGAGGTTCATATCTTATTTATTTATTTAAAAAGTTCTTATAACCCACATGCTTCATTGAATGTTCACACGGCTTATAAAAAATACATACACAACAGTAAATGCAACAGTAAATAAGTGCATAATATTAAAACAATATCGCTAAAACCACCATCAGAATTGTGACTAATCAACACCCTTGTTGGTGTGTGTGTGTGTGTGTGTAAAAAGCTTGCACTGCTGCTATCTGTGCTGCTCCTGCTCTGTGTGGGAAGCTGGCTCTGTTGCTGCCTGGGTTGTCCCTGCTCTATGGTGGGGGGAGCGTGGAAGCTGGCACTGCTGCTGCCTGTGCCATAGCAACTCTGTAGTGAAGACGTGTGTGTGTGTGTGTGTCTAAAGCTTGCACTGCTGCTGCCTGTGCCGTCCCAGCTCTGCAGTGGAGGTGTGTATGTGTGTGTTTGGAAGGTTTGCAAATAATATACTTTCAGAATAATATAAAAACCACAAATGTGAACATAACCTACAGGAATCCGGCATCAACTGGAATAACTGAAAGCAATGCTGTTCATGCACACAACTTGCATATTTTAAAAAAAGGCATTGGACCTTTACTCATGAGAATATATTTACTAAATAAGCCCGTTTGGTCTGGTACAATGGTCAACTGATACTGGCCAGTTTCAGTTGACCATGGGGCAGCTTGGTCCTCTTTGGGAGAGGAACTTTGTTTAGACTAACAAAAAAGGAGTAGCAGTATCACTTTTGTGTGTGTGTTTGTGTGTAAAGATTCCACTGCTATTGCTTGTGCTGCCCCTGCTGTGTAGTGGAGGTGTGTGGGAAGCTTGCGCTGCTGCTCTCTATGCTGTCCCTACTCTGAGGTGCAGGAAGCTTGCAATGCTGCCTGTGATGGGGCAGTGAGTTTTGAGAGTGAGAGCCAGAAGAATGCTGGGGTGCACAGGGAGAGAGATGTAACCATGCCTACCTACCTACCTACTTTCAGAGATACCTACCTACCTACTTTCCTACTGTACCTACTGTACCTACCTACATACCTACTGTAGGTAGGTATGTAGGTAGGTACAGTAGGTAGTATGTAGGTAGGTAGGTACCTACTGTAGGTAGGTATGTAGGTATGTAGGTACCTACATACTGTAGGTAGGTACCTACTGTACCTACCTACATACCTACCTACTTTCAGAGAAGTAACCATGCCTACCTACTTTCAGAAAAAGGCTTAAGACTTGGCTATTTAAGCAAGCCTTCCCAGATCCCAATTGAATGATAGCAACTTTTATAAGAGACTTCACAATATAATGTAAATAATTAATCCTAACTGCTCGGTTATCTTACTCTAATTCTCTCCCCAGTTATATGATCCTTGTTGTAATGTAACTTTTGATCTCTTTGCACTTGTTTATGTTCCGTTTTTTGTTCACACCCCATTGTTATATGTAAACCGGCATGATGTGGTTTCTAATCACTAGAAAAACTCTAAATAAATAAATAAATAAATAAATAAATAAATAAAACCAGCAGAGAAAAGGAAGTGGTAATGCTCTTGTACTGATCATTAATGAGACTTCACCTGGGATGCTATGTCCGGTTCTGAAGACACAGATGGTCCAGAGGAGGACTACCAAAATGCTGTGGAGTCTGTGCCTAGGCCCTGTGGAGATTTAAGGAGCTAAATGTGTATACCCTGGAGGAGTAGGGAGAGAAGAGGCTATGATAAGCACATTCAAAGGTAATTATAATGCAGAAAAAGCAAGCATTGTCAGTGGAAAGGAAGTTCTAGAGAAAGGGATTACAATTTAAGGTTCAAAGGGGGGTAGACTGAAGACTAACATAAGGAAAGGGTGGTGAATTCACGGAACAGCCTTCCTGTAGAGGTGGTACAGGCGAAGACAGTATCAGAATTCAAGAAAAGCTGGGATAAGCACAGAGAGGCCCTTGTTACACGGAAGTGAAGGTAAATAAAGCTGGAGATTAGGAAGAGTATGTGGTACTGCGACAGGAAGGGAAGAAGGGCAGATCACACGAGCCTGGCAGACGTTGTGCTATCCTATTTTCTCTGTTTTACCTTTTTTTGTGGTGGGCAGCATATGAGAGAGAAGTTTTGCACTGTTTTGTAATGTGAGTGTGTGTGTGTGGGGAGCAGGGGAGCTTGCTGCTGTACTCTTCCTGTGTGGTTGTACAGCAATGCATTTAGGAAGCGGGCAGAGTTTTTCATGCTTTTTCTATTCCCAAGTACTGTGAGAGGGAAGCTTGCAGCGTTGCTGTCTGTGCAATGCCTGTTGTGTGGTGGGGCAGTGTGTGTGTGTGTGTGAGGGATGCTGAACATTGCTGCCGGTAGATGCATAAGGGACGGTTGTTTCCAGTGCTGTCAGTCTGGTGTGTTTCAGGAGCATTATATTCACTATAAAAACAGGCAAAACTGAAACGCTGTCATTTGTGACTGACCTGGCTGGGCTAGCCTGTAGCACACTCTGGAGGAGGGCAGTGGTTTCTATGGAAATGGATGAGGAAAAGGACTTAAGGTGTTATCTTGGAAGAATGCTGGCTGTCCTGGCATAAAGAGAGAACGAGAGACATGAGATAGGAAATGGAGATAAAGTTCTGACAATTGGCATCTGCATGGGCTAAGTTTCACTAGGTAGAATAATGCAAAGGAGGGATCTGAGTGCCACACACAAATCTTATTAGTCAGAGCATCTCCCAGGTTCTGCAAAGGAAGTCCCTACCTCTTATCTTCAGCTGTACTCTCTCTCTCCACAGCACTCTCTCCTTCACTTCGTTCTCCCTCTCAGGTCCATCTGTCCAACCTGCTTAACTGTGAATATGCATCTCTCTCTGCATCTTTCGTAGAGACAATCTCCTTGCTCTTCCTGCCACTTGCTTCTGTGTCACTCTCGGTCACCTACCTCTCGCTCTGGGTTCCGTGGCTCCTGCTGAGGGGTGGCTGAGTCTGCAGCCCTTGCGCTCGGACACTGTGGTCTGTCCCTGTTATCTTGGTCAGCCTCAACCTGTTCCGCGTTGCTGCCCGCACCCTCTTCCTCCCCCAGCCTGCTCACTTCCAGAATCAGCCCTCGTTTCCTGCTAGTGAATGGAAGAGGAAATGCTCCCAGCCCTGCCCTGCAACTGGCTTAGAGAAAAAAAAAAATCCCACTAAGAAAAGCCAGGAGTGAGAACTCGAGGTCTGCAGTCTCTCAGAGAGAGCTCCAAGCTGCGGCAGAGTTTGCGGTCTCTCTCAGGATGCTTTCCACCCCCTCAAAGAGCTCAGGCTGAGTTTTCTGTTTCTCATGGGGCATTTCCAAGAATAGATCCAAAGTCAGCCAGAGCTTGTGATCTGGACTGGCCACATTATCTTTTCCATGCTCTGTACTTTCTCTGTCCCATGCTTTCCCTGCTTACGCCTGTTTTTTTTTTTTTCCTCCTCTTGTGACCCTGAGCACCTGCTTTTACCATTGAGTACAGATGTAATGGTGAGAGTTTAGGGTTCTGCTGAGAGGGTGGGGTGGGGGGGGGGGGTCAGCTCCATGGTCCTCTGGCATGTAGCTCCTGACCTCCGTCAGAGGTCAGCATGCCTGAGCTGCCACCTCATCCCATGCACTTCCTTAGTGATGACCTAATCATGGCTTCCCAGTGCTCGCACCAGTCTTGACCCAGTAATGATGGCAGAGAACTGTACACCACATCATGAGGTCACAGGCACTGTCAAGCACACGCAATGTGCTTGACAGTTCATGAGAGGTCTAGAACGGGTAGATGTGATTCAGTTATTTACTCTTTCGGATAATAGAAAGACTAGGGGGCACTCCATGAAGTTAGCATGTGGCACATTTAAAACTAATCGGAGAAAGTTCTTTTTCATTCAACGCACAATTCAACTCTGGAATTTGTTGCCAGAAGATGTGGTTAGTGCAGTTAGTGTAGCTGGGTTTAAGAAAGGATTGGATAAGTTCTTGGAGGAGAAGTCCATTACCTGCTATTAATTAAGTTGACTTAGAAAATAGCCACTGCTATTACTAGCAATGGTAACATGGAATAGACTTCGTTTTTAGGTACTTGCCAGGTTCCTATGGCCTGGATTGGCCACTGTTGGAAACAGGATGCTGGGCTTGATGGACCCTTGGTCTGACCCAGTATGGCATGCTCTTATGTTCTTATGCTCTACACATGAACGTACCACATCCATGGGATGATTGTTTATCCAATCTTACGATTGGGGCAGGTAATATCGTGAGCAAGAAGCCCTTTCCCCCAATCCAAGTGAAGAACCAGTGGAACATCACCACCACGGATGCGTAATCTGCCTTTAGCTGTCTTAAATACCCAGTTCTTCGCAGGTTTGCCACACCTTTAATTGAATCAACAGAAGACTCACCCCAAGATGACAGTGTGCAGGAACACCTGCGTGATCTCAGAAGTTCATGTGCAGTACCGTCTGTTGGGCCGATACAATCCCATCTTCTTCAGGACCAACGCAGCTATGAGAGCTCTGCCCCACAGATAGAAGTAATGCATTTTAAAACATTTAATCCCAGGCTGAAGCATTCTGAATAGCTTGAGGAGTTGATTTAGGAGGGAAGAGGCATCTGAGATCACCTCGGATCACTTGATTCTTGTAAACATTTAATATGTCTGAGGTGGGAACTCTCTTGAGGGCAGGTTGGAGCACTGCTTAAGCTCAGGGTTTTGGTACTGCCGCTCAGCCAGTGCATCTCCTGCGCTTGCCTGCTGGTGCTGGTGCTGCTGCCGAGGCATCCAGGGCCTCTGCTTTTCCTAGAAGGGGGCTGAAGTGAGAGTCCCCAATTCCTTATTGGTCCAACGAGTTGGAGGTTTCTCAGGCCAGGGCTCAGACCGGGATCTTCTGTACTGCAGCAAGTGCCTGCAGTGGCCTTTAACTCCTCCTCCTTCCCATCTCCCCCACCTTCTATAGGCCTTGCCGTTGGGGATTTTGTTGGGAAACGCAATGAGATATTTTCTGGGGACCTCTCTTCCTGCCCTACTCCTCTGACACAGCATTGCTCAGGAGCAGCTGATGTCTCTTATGTTTTGATTTTAGCAGTACATGCCTACAATGAAGAGCAGTCCAGAGGGTCTTCTGAGATTACTTGGGTTCTTGCTACTGGGTGAACTGTTGGAATGTAGGCAGGATACTGGGATTAATAACTCAACTGTTGAGAAAAACGTCAGGTGGTCTTCATAGTAGAGGGAAGCTTGGTTTAATATCTCGCCCTAAAGATGACCCCGTTGGCAGCGGAGTGCCTCCCACGTCATGCTAGGGCACTGGCTCAGTATTGTTTCTTCTGGCTGCTAGAGATGCTGGTCTGAGAAGAGAACTCACAGCGACCTCGGATCCAGAGACTCGGAGTGGATCAGTGATTTTGAATGATCTCCCCTGATGTAGTGTGTAAGTGCAGGTCTGATGTCGGGACTTTGGTTTTAACTGCAGTTTGACAAAAGCATTTTGTAAAATAGTAGTTTGGGCTTCGCTGTTTTTGAAACCTTTGGGACACATCTATTAAGTGGTGCAAGTCTCTCTCAGGTGAGTAACAGAGAAGGCTGGGTGGCACTCGAGGCAGGCCTGCCAACACCTTTCAGATTTAATTTTTCTAGATATCCTTCGTGTTCATGTCGTTGCTGCTTTCGGTCTCTCTTTACTCCGTTTCATGGGAAGCATCTTTTCCCTTTTTTATGAGGCGTTTTGCTATTAAACTGCCCAGCCCATGTGCAGGTAACACGTGCATGCCCTGCGGGCGGGTAAGTTTACCTCAGCTGAGTTGGGGAGGGATTTGCCCTTGCTCCCATACATTTGCCTTTTCAAAAGTATGCACATACATTTTTCCCCAAAACTTTCTGTATACAAATTTGCAGGTGTAATTGTGTGGGGGGTAGTTTTCAAAGCGATCATATGTGCATAAGTTTGCTTTGAAAACTGGTGTAACTTATGAGGGTATTTGCTGCTTATCGTCTGCAGCCTGTTACAAAATTTACCCCCAGAATGCCAGTCATTTTTTACTCTCCACAGGAATTGCTGTGTGACTTTTGTATCTTATCTATGCAGGTACAGTGTATGGGGCACCCTATCCTTTTGGCGATATGCAGACCCCCCCAGTAAGTGTTTTGAAAACTCAGTTTAAATTTTCTTTTTAAAAACCCACAGGTCCCCATGCATTGAGGACGGGGGATGGAGAGAAAAAAGTCCTAGTACACCCTGAGCTGATTAAACTTGCTAGAAACAGTAGAGAATTATCCCACAGAGCAGCGAGACATTTCCTGCACCGTCTCTTTGGTGCTCGGTTGCCTTTTTCAATCTGGATAACAACTATGAAGTGGCTAATCAGCCTTAGCACTGCCTAGCCCATTGAGAAGATCCTAGCACAGATAATGGCTGGGAAACCAGGAATGAGAACTCTTTCTACGTGGTCGATAAGTGCCATGCTGGGGTCAGATCAATGGTCCATCGAGCCCAACGCCCTGCCTCTGACAATAGCCTATTCAGGCCACCCGGAAGCATGGAAGCACCTACGGGATCCTAACAGGAAGGGCCACTCCCAGTCATAACAGGTGATGAACCTTCACACCTGCCTGGCTAACATTTAACTGACCTGTCCTCCAGAAACTTGTTCAAACCTTTTTTTAAACCCAACTATATTATTAACTTTCTGTAGGTATCTGTTAAAAAGCTGGACATGACTTGTGGGCAAAAAAAGGCTGGCACTTGAAAAGGAGCAGGCTGATGTAATTAAACCTAGCGACGCTCCCATTCCTACCACCTGATTTTCCACATTGTCAACGCATAGGTAGAGTGAGTCCTATCCTTGCTCATGCTTTGCAGGTTTGGAGGGGGGTGAGAGAATTTCTAGGCAATGACCATGGCCCCGATATATTGCAATCCGGTTTTATCCGGCTGTTCCTTCTCTCCGGAGCTGAGGGATTGGAGAGACAAGGGTTTGATTTCTGTTGCTCAGCTCTGGGATGATGAAGGATTTCAGATGTTTCAGCAGTTACAATTGGAGCATGAACTTAATACCCAACTCAGCAGCCTCCTACTTGCAACCACATAGAGCTTTAGATGGCCAGTTTGACTTGACTGAACCACTGGAGACTTTGACTGATGTGGAGGCCTCCACTAAAGGCATAGCAATCCTAAACCATGGAGTGGAGGAGAAACCTAGCACTTAGAGCAGCAGACCATGAACCAGGGAAACCAGGGTTCAAATCCCACTGCTGCTTCTTGTGACCTTGGGCAAGTCACTTTACCCTTCATTGCTCAAGTGCAAACTTAGATTGTAAACCTTCTGGGGATAGGGAAATACCTACAGTACCTGAATGTAATCTGCTTTGAAGTGCTGAAAAGCTTGGAGAGCTACAGCATTTGGGTGTCTGCTCATTGCTTATCAATCTGTATTAGAAGGACTGAACTTATGATAAAGCTACTACGTCATGCCGAACTCTTCTCAGATGTTGGAGGGGGTGTGGGGAATTGGGGTACATATTCCCATATGTGGTGGAACTGTCAGGGTACATACTCTTTTTGGTCACAAGTTACACAGGAGACAGCCGACAGATTAGGTGAACCGATTTATGTCAGAACAGTCCTGGGCCTGCTTGGGTGGCGGGATGATTCCCCGTTTCTTTGGAAACACAGAGCCTTGGTTGGGCAATTGCTGTTATCAGCACACTTCACTATTGTGACCTTTTGGAAATCCAATCCTTGTATGATTTATGGGCGGGCCCAGGTACGCACTATTGCGATATTCAGAAACTAAGATATGATTTATAAAGGAGAGTGTTTTAAATATGAGACTGTATGGAACATCTGTCATCAATATTATCGGTCTAATTAAACTGACATCTTAGTTGCATAATTATGAGCAACCACATCGGCTAGATTCATGTACCTTCAGTGTTTATATATTTTAAAGGTGGCTTGTTTGACTCTCTGTAGTGATTAGGTTACATTTCTGTCTGTAGTGTATATTTCTGCCAATATCGTATGCTAAAAAGTTTAAAAAAAAAATAAAAAGCTGGACATGAGGGTATTGCTCTTGTCCATTGCAGCAGTTCAGCCCTTGAACAGCTGACGCTGTCTTATCAAGGCATTTTGCTCTCCATGCATCGGTGCCCTGCTGCAGGGCCTCGAGTTGGCAGAAAGCGATGGTCACATTGTGGAGATGCATGGAGAAGCTCTGAGACATGGATTACCACATTATTTTGAGAGTGCTCTAGGCAGAATCCCTGCAAGCTTTTCCAGAGAAGCTCTCGCGCTTGCAAGCTTGTGCCAGCCCAGGTAATGACAGTGACTTCGTCATGCCACTTGGCATGAATCTGTGTGTCATGCCAGACATGACGAGGTCTTGTATAGAACATCGTTACACAAGCCTCAAACCCTACCAAATCTAGAAGATTTCCTTCAACTTCAGTGTGAACATGAAGCTGACAACTTAGCCATCTGACTGCGTAATCACAAGTAAAAAAAAAAAGCCATGTGAGCTGATAGCTATGGCAGCTATTTTGCCACAGCTGAAGTTTGCCAAGATCAAGACTGATAAGGATAAATGGAGTATCTTGGAGAGACTGTCTTTTGTGGCCAAACCACTGGAAGTCACACTGCTTATTTATAACATCCGTGTAGAAATCCACCTATCTCTTTAATGACTCCATTCATGTGCCAATCTGAGAATTGTTTTTCTGCTGTGTGTTGCTCTGGAGGAATTGAATCTGTAAGACATATATTGCTGAAATTGATCACTAAACCTTTACAGCTCTCAACGGAAACCCCAGGAGACACTGAGTAAAGATGTTTAGACACCAGAAAGTGTCTTGAGTTGATTTAAGCAGTTGCAAGCTTTTGCCTTTCTCTGTTCAGTGTATCCAAGTTGCATTCTAGAGCAAAGTTAAGAGTTACAAGGTGAACAGAGCTGATTGGAGCTTGTGATTTGAACTATGAAAGCCGTGAGTTTCCTCAGGAGGAAAGGTTCCTGGAAATGAATGTAAAGCATGGTCAGCTTTGACAGCACAACAGAGCTGCTGACTGGTGGCAAAAGTATTAAAAAAGCTGGCATGCAAATTCTTGATTCTTTTTAAACTTTATTTTCCTGTACAATAGCAAAATCAGCCTCTTTGTATGGCCACTCTTGGACATGTGCACAATTCTTTTAAAAAAAAACAAAACTTTAGGGGATGATTTTCAAAAGGACATATGCTGATAATCCCCGGGTTATGCATGTGATTTTATAGTCAACCAGGGGATTGTACAGGTCAAAGTATACACGCAACACAATTTCATACTTTCTCTTCCCCTGTATTCACAATAAGCATTCCAAGGGGCAGGATTGGGGCAGTGAAAGCATTTCTCCATATATTTCTGAATAAATGTACATGCAGAAAGTTACTCCTGCTCAGGAGCAGCTCTAACTTCCTGCATGTCTGTCCACACGCATACTGGCACAACCTGGGGGATTTTCAAAGTGGATGCATGCGCACAAATCCACTTTCTAGCCACAGACTTTAGCTTTATGCAGGCCTGCTGAAAATTACTATTTTAAATGTCTAAAATAGATCAACTTGGAAATATAAGAAATGCCATACGAGGTCAGACCAAAGGTCCATCCTGCCCAGCATTCTGTCTCTGATGATGGCCAAGATCCCAAAGAATAGATCCAATCCTTGCTCATAATCAGGGACAAGCAGCGGCCTTCCCAGGTCTACCCTTGCTAATAATGATTTCTGGACTTTTCCTCCATCAGCTTGTCTAAACACTTTTTAAACCTAGATATGCAAACTTTCATGTCCTCTAGCAGCAAATTCCACAGTTTAATTGTGCACTGGGTAAAAAAAAAAAATACTTTCTCCTATTTATTTTAAATGTGCTACCCATTAGCTTCATGGAGTGTTCCCTAGTCCTAGTAATAGGGTTGCCAACTGGCTCCTGATTTTCAGGACAGGTTGATCCAGTCCTGGTTTTACCCCATTGTATGCTGGGATTTATTCTGATTTCCCTATTGCATTCCCTAATAAAAACAAGACTATAAGTACCTGCATGCTTCCACAGGGCAGACACCAGGTGAGCTGTTGGACCAGCAATAGGGTGGCAGGCTTGAGTTCCTTATATACAGCAGTCTATCTGGGCCACACCTATCGCTGGGTCCATGAAGTAACCTCTCAAGGTGGGTCTCCCTAACTTTGCTTTGCTTGAAGTTTACTAGAGGATTTTCACTGATCCGGAGTCCCCTTGGCTCCGCTGCATGTTCCCCTGGTCTTGAACACCTGGGGCTGCTAGTTCCGTCTGCATTGCCACTGGGAAGTTAGGCCACATATAAAGAGACTAACCTTGTTGTCAGGGCTTCGTCCTGTGCTTGTGTGTAAGAGTGGAGTTCATGCTCCTGTCAACTTTAGATTGTTTTTAGATTCTTGTCTGCCTTCCTGTTTATCTCTGTTTCTTGAGGGCATGGACAGGTGGTGTGCAGTAAGATTATATCAATTCCAGTTTCACAGATTTAAATTTCTGTAATCTTTTTTTCTTCTGTTTACAGTTTTGTTTTTTTATTCTATTCAGTGCTTGGTCATAGAGATACTGAGTTGTTCCTGTGCTGCACCACATGGTGATGATGTCTCTCAGGAAAATTGTTTTCTGCCTCCATCTGCTGGTAGGGGGACAAAAACCTACTTGTCTTGACTGAACTGGTGTAGCAGGATTCATGGAAAGAATATTAATAGGTAAAAATATTGCTATTTGACCGCTGCCGCACACTCAGGTGAGGATTTCAAAGTATTGTCCACAATGACGCCAAGATCCTTTTCCTGGGTGATGATGCTTAATATGGAGCCGAACATCTTGTACCCTATAATTTGGATTATTCTTCCCTATATGCTTTACTTTGCACCTATCCTCATTAAATTTCATCTGTAGTTTAGATGCCCAATCCTCCAGTCCTGCCAGGTCCTCTTGCAATTCCTCACAGTCAGCTTATGATCTAACAACTTTGAATAATTTTGTGTCATCTGCAAATTTGATAACCTCACCCATCATTCCTATTTCCAGATCATTTATAAATATATTAAACAGCACCGATCCCTGGGGTAATGCACTATTTAACTTTCATCACTAAGACAAATTACCATTCAGTTCTTCTGTTTTCTATCTATCTTTTAGCCAGTTACTCATGCGTAATAGGACATTGCCTCCTATCCCATGACTTTTTAATTTCCTGATGAGTCACTCATGAGGGAATTTGTTAAATGCCTTCTGAAAATCCAGATATCCTATATCAACTGACTCACCCTTGTTCACATGTTTCAAAATAAAATTAAGAGATTTGTAGACTTCCAGTAATGCAATTGAGATGAGAGGTCGCATGGAAGTGGAGCTCGATTGAGGCCCAATGTAATTTTAATATTCTTACATACCAGTCATTGATTATAGTCTGCTCTCTTAGATACAGTTGCTATCAACTCTGCAAAGCTGAGAGTGTTGACTATTTTTTTCATTGGCTTGCGGAATGTTCATTAAAGCACCAATCTCAGCCTATTGAAAACAAAATGGCGATGGAGGGTAAACGTTCTATATTTCTTATGTCTTTCTTATGTCTCGTTTTTTACCCCATATTTGATATAAACCGGTGTGATATGACTATTTGTCCTGAACATCGGTATAGTAAAAAGAAGTAAATAAATAAATAAATATTTGATCTCAAAGAAGAAATGGTAAAAGAAATATTTGGGAGCATTTCAGTGATATTAGAAGACTGCCTGAATAAAATACAAGCTTCCATAGAAGAAATTAAAGAGGGATTTGAGAATCAGAATACCTTGATTATTGAAATGGATCAGAGGATCAGGGCACAAGAGATAAACACCCAACTATCAATGCAACTGCAAGCTCTAAAAAAAGAAAATGCCACTGTGTGAGATTGGATCAAAGACCAGGAAAATGGAAGTCATCTAGCAATTCCGGAAAATATTAAAGAGCAAGACTTCTGACATATAAGGAAAGTCTGGCTCCCGGAAATTCTCGGACTGTCCCTAGAAACCGAGATTATAACGGTGGAGCAAATTTACAGAGTCGGTACAATGTGAAGCAGGAGCAAAACCCCACCAGTTATTGCACGAATTCTCAATTATGCAGACAAGGTTAAAATCATGATGCCATAACAAAAAGATTCATTCTGTATAAAGATCACACAATTTTATTATTTATGACTTCTCAGTGAGAGTAAGAGAGAGCAGACTAGTATTAACCCATAAAAAAGGGATACAACCCATAGCTACATAAAAAAGGGATAAAATTTAATTTACGGTTCCTAGCAAAGCTACAAATTTTCTATGGTAAAAAGAATATCTTTATCCACTCGAAAGACCAAGCGGATCATTTTTGGCTTACCCTTGTGGAAGATATAAAACTGAGAATAGCAGACAAAACAAAGTTTACCGATGATTATGATTTAAATTTTGGTTGCTTCAACAGTGAGGGTTTTTTGTATTATTTCTGCTTCCTCTCTTACTATTGTGCTCCCTTTTGGCCCATTGCAGTATATTTTATAATCTACATAGGATCATGAAATTAACACCAACATGAAAAAAAAAAAAAGAAAGGAAATGAACATTGGCAGGTGAGGGGAAATAGATGTGTGACTGAGAGGAAGATCGGGAGACCACGCCCCCCACCCCGATGTCACTGAGAGCTTCGTCGGCAGTTGAAAAACGCCTCACCACCAGGTGCCGCGCACCAAAGGGGCGCAGCAAAGGGGTTCTCCCCTTTGTGCATCCCTTCGTGCAACCCTTTGTGCTTCATTTAAAACTCTTTTATTTATTTTTTCTGTTAATTAACCGTTTTTCCAAGTTCTTACCCTTATGGCTTGATAATAATTTTAATTATAAATGTTCATTGTATTAGACTATGGAAATATATTTCCTGCTTTTTCTGTTTAATGTAAACCGGTATGATTTACATTTGATGTAAGAATGTCAGTATATAAAAGTTAAAAATAAATAAATAAATAAATATAAATCTTGTTAACAATCCTATACTTGAGTTTACTGGGCAACATGATTTCTAAAGTGTAAAATGAGGAAATATAAATAGATATTTCATTAGTTATAACGCCTGGTAATTTCTGGACCATACATAATAGACTCCACAACTGGTGGACTACACGGATGATAAACACAATCAATATCAAGTTAAGCAGGAGTAGACACATACAAAATGGCGGCTGCTTCAGTGGGAACACTTAGGGGTTTTTTTCTTTTATTTTGATGATGCATAACTCTATCCTATTTCAGGAGTGATGAGCGGCTAATGGAACTTTTGCAGGTTTATAAAGATAATGGGGTAGATTTTTTTAAAAAGCGCGATCGTGTACTTTATAAGATACGCGCAGAGCCGCGCGTATCCTCTAAAATCCTGGATGGGCGCGCGCAAGGCTGCCGATTTTGGGCAGCCTGCGCGCGCCGAGCCGCGCAGCCTGCCTCTATTCCCTCCGAGGCCGCTCCAAAATCGGAGCAGCCTCGGAGGGAACTTCCTTTCGCCCTCCCCTCACCTTCCCCTCCCTTCCTCTACCTAACCCACCCCCCCCCGGCCCTATCTAAACCCCCCCCCTTACCTTTGTCCCTAGATTTACGCCTGCGAGAAGCAGATGTAAATCTACGCACGCCAGCAAACTGCTGGCGCGCCGTCTTCCGACCCAGGGGCTGGTCCGGAGGCCTGGACCACGCCACGCGCCTGGTCCCGCCCCCGAAACGCCCCGACACACCCCCGACACACCCCCTTCGAAAAACCCCGGGACCTGTGCGTGCCGGCGGCCTATGCAAAATAGGCGCGCCGGCGCAAGGCCCTGCTCGCGTAAATCTAGGGACAAAGGTAAAGGGGGGCTTAGATAGGGCCGGGAGGTGGGTTAGGTAGGGGAAGGGAGGGGGAAGGTGAGGGGAGGGCGAGGGGAGGGCGAAAGGGAGTTCCCTCCGAGGCCGCTCCGATTTCGGAGCGGCCTCGGAGGGAACGGAGGCAGGCTGCGCGGCTATGCGCGTATCTTATAAAATCCAGCGTACTTTTGTTTGCGCCTGCTGCGCAAACAAAAGTACGCGATCGCACTTTTTTTAAAAATCTACCCCTTTATGTATTTAAAGTGTCCTTTTACTTTGTGCTACACACTTTTCATAGACTTGTTTCTCAAAGTGCAGAAACTAGACGTATTTGTTTTTCTCAAAACGCTTGATAATCTGGTTCCCACACAGCAATGTTAACCATCTTTTTGATATATGATTTGCTGATACAATGTGAATGAGAAATTTTTAGTTGATAAGTTTATTCTATCTTTCTTACAAGATCATTAATTAAATTGCTTTATGGCGTTTTTGCATGCATTAACACATTTTTGCATGCGAAAAATGGCTTAACGTATGCGAGAACAACTTAACACACACGCTAAACGTCATAATGCTAGGTGCGATGCAAATTTTTAAAAAGGGATGGATTGGGGAGGAGTCCGGGGCAAGATTTCTGAAAAAGTGGGCTAGCTTTGCACAGTGTGAAGCCATAACGCACGATATCGCCGAAAATAACGACACCTTTTTCAGTTGTGTTAAGCTGTATGATATCGTGCATTATGCCTATAACGCAATCTGCAATTTTTTCGCAAATTCCGTTTGGGCATTTTTAGGCTCGGGGACGGCCTGAGATGTGGGAGAAGAGTAGAGGGGGGGAGAGAAAGAGCGTGAGAGCACCTCTGTGGGTGGCATCATAGTAAGCAGCTATTTATGCTACTATAGGAGGCCCACCTAGTAACTCGAGGTAAGGTTTATGTAGTAGTGTAAGGGTTAGGGGCCACTTTTACATGCAGAGTGAGATGTACGAACAGAACAGTACACTCTTGAGAAGATTTGATGTCCTTCGGAGTGAGGAAACTCACACAAAGATGAAATTTGTATAATGTTCTCTCAACCTAGCTTGATGTTACTCAGGTAGAGATAAAGAGATAGGTAGAGATAAAGGTAGATTATAAATAGCTAACTACTACAAGGGCCTTGTAGATAGTGTCTCTCTCTCTCTCTCCACCCCTCTCACCAGTGGTGAAATGAGCACTTTGCAGGTAGAAAATGCAATTATGTAGGTATTACCGCAAAGTGCAAAAAGTTACCGCACTTTGCGGTAATACCTACGCGAAGCGCTAACATAGCGCACATTGCGATAATTAGGAAATTACCATAAACACACCCCTTTTTCTACCGCATGTGATATTTACAGCAATTTGATAAATATAGGCCTCAGTTGGTTTGCACAAATTGCCATTCAGATAACTAACTATATATGCTGATTGCTCAAAATTGGCTTATTTAGTAATATGGATTTTGTTAAATTTCATTTGGAAACACTGAAAATAAGTACAATTTTCTTTCTTTTTTTGTTGTTTAGACTATTTTTATTTCTCATTTTTCTACTATATATAACAACACACTGTTGACCTGCTTTTATTTTCCAATTAAGATATGTGATATGGTTTTCAGTTATGGACCTTATTCTGTGATATAATAGGAAATACTTTTATGGTCTGTATTAATATATCACTGGCTGTTTATTATCTCAACATGTTAATTTTTGTATAGTTATAATTGAACTTAAATTTGATTGGCCAAAGCTATATTGGAAAAGATCTACTTAGTAAGTAATCAGGCCGATATGTTTCTTTTTTTGTTCATTATGGGGCGGATTTTAAGAGCCCTGCTCGCCTAAATCCGCCTAAATCCGCCCGGATTTAGGCGAGCAGGGCCATGCACACCGGTGCGCCTATTTTACATAGGCCTACCGGCGCGCGCAGAGCCCCGGGACTCGCGAAGGTCCCGGGGTTTTCAGAGGGGGGCGTGTCAGGGGCATGTCGGAGGGCGGGCCCAATCCGCGCGGCGTTTTCGGGGCTTGTCAGGAGCGTTTCGGGGGCGTGGTCGCATCCCGGCGCGCTAGCGGCCCGCTGGCGCGCGGGGATTTACATCTCCCTCCGGGAGGCGTAAATCCCCCGACAAAGGTAAGGGGGGGTTTAGACAGGGCTGGGCGGGTGGGTTAGGTAGGGGAAGGTGAGGGGAGGGCAAAAGAAAGTTCCCTCCGAGGCCGCTCCGATTTCGGAGCGGCCTCGGAGGGAACGGAGGTAGGCTGCGCGGCTCGGCGCGCGCCGGCTATACGGAATCGATAGCCTTGCGCGCGCCGATCCCGGATTTTAGCGGCTACGCGCGTATCTACTAAAATCCAGCGTACTTTTGTTTGCGCCTGATGCGCCAACAAAAGTACGCCAAATTGCGCTATTTGAAAATCTACCTCTATATGCCTGGAGCAAGTGAAGATGATGCACTCCCTAGGAACTAATGTATGTTTTCGTAATTGTTTTGTATGGTTTAATGCAGCATATTTAAAACTAATCGGAGAACATTTTTTCACTCAACATACAATTAAACTCTGGAATTTGAGGCCAGGGGATGTGGTTAGTGCAGTTAATATAGCTATGTTTATAAAAGGTTTGGATAAGTTTGAAGAAGAGCCTACAGGTCTTCCAGATATCTTCCAAATTCTTGAGTCTGAGGTCAGTGAAAGGTTCACTGTATACCAGCAGGTTCAGTTAAGGCAGACAGCAAAGGACCCTGGGACAAGCTGAGTGAGCCAAAGGCCTGAACCAAAATCTTATGTTACGGCGCTGCCATATATCAAAGTCCATTACCTGCTATTAATCAAGTTGACTTAGAAAATAGCCACTGCTATTACTAGCAACAGTAACATGGAATAGACTTAGTTTTTGGGTACTTGCCAGGTACTTGTAGCCTGGATTGGCCTCTGTTGGAAACAGGAAAAAACGGTAGTCTCAATCATTCAGTAGGCGACACCTGGCATGATGCGGAAGAGTCTGAATGTAAGGTTCCCAAATATCCAGAAATCGACTCCTGTGACGAGATGAGCTGGGTGATGAGAGGTATTCCATATGCATAAGCGAGTAGAAGAGATTTCTCCAGGTCCAAAACGAAGGCGGCTCCACCTCTGTCCAACCCAGAAGGATCACCCGCTTCCCCACCAGACAGGCCTTTTGTATCAGGAGACGGGTGCCAGGGTCCCTGATCCTCAGGGATGGAATACAGCCAAAAAGAATCCACAGAGGTGCTACTGGAATAGAAATGGTTAAAATAGTGGCCAGATATTTCGCAATTTTTGTCCAAAAAATCTTAATAACCGGGCATGCCCAAAAAAACATGTGTTAAGGTACCAATAGCCTGGGGACAGCGACCACAGAAAGCGGTAGCTGTAATACACTGGCGAAATGCCATCTGTGGCGAGACATAGGCCCTCCCCAAAAACTTATATTGGAGCTCTCTGTAATAAGAGTTTTGCGAAATAGGGTGAATTTTAAAAGCCCTACGCATGCATTAATTAGGGGATGCGCGAATATGTCGGGCTCCTGCGAGCCGAGTAGATCTTAAAAGCTGCCGAGATACGCACATATCTACAGGAGTGCATGCATTTCGGAAGATTTCAAAAAGGGGCAGGACATAGGCATGGTATGGGCATGAACCTGAGATATGCTGAGACCCCCTGCCACATAACTTTACTTCTGCTATGGATGTCATGTAAGTTAAAAAAAATAAAGAAAACTATGCAGATCTGCAAGGTTTTAAGGGTTGGGTCTAACTGGAGGGAGTGAAGGCTATTAAACTAGAGAGGTTTGGAGGACCTCTCTCAACTGGGCAAACTGGGGACGAACTGTTTAAACTGGGAATAGCATTTGCGCGCACTTGAATGCACCCATTAAAGATTGGCGCACATGTGCGCAGGGTCAGGCTATTTTATAGCTTGCACACCTGTGTTATAAAATGGCCACGTCCTTGGACGCGGGCAGATATATGCGCGCCAATGTGCACCCACGCGCCAGTTTGAAAGTTGCTATCTCTGTGTGATGAGTTTAGTTGTGTCATTTTTAAGCGGGTTTGTCTGTATTTAAATGTATGCCAAAAAAAAAGTTTAAATAAAAAGTTTAAAAAAAGAAAAGAAATGTAAAATAAAACAGATGATATCAAAATGCCTTTGAATCGATCCATTGTGCGACTGCACCTTGAATATTTTGTGTATTTCTGGTCACTTCATCTCAAAAAGATAGAGCAAAGCTAGAAAAGGTGCAGAGAAGGGTGACTAAAATGATAAAAGGGATGGAATAGTTCTCCTATGAGATGAAGTTAAATTGGGTAGAGTTCTTCAGCCTGGAGAAGAGATGGATGAGAGGAGATATAACAGAGGTCTATGAAATCATAAGTGAGGTGGAATGGGTAAATGGAACAGTTGTATAGCTTTAAGTACTACTAGGACTAGAGAATATTCCATGAAGCTAATAGGTACCACATTTGAAATCAGAAAGTATTTTTTCATTCCGCGCACACTTAAATTATGGCATTTGTTGCTAGAGGATATGGTGAATGCAGTTATATCTGGGTTCCAAAAGGGCTTGGATAAGTTCCTGGAGGAAAATTCCATAAGCCATTACATAGAAACATAGAAATGACAGCAGAAGAAGACCAAACGGCCCATCCAGTCTGCCCAGCAAGCTTTCGCACTTTTTTTTTTCTCTCACATACTTATCTGTTTCTCTTGGCTCTTAGTAACCTTTTGTTATTCTATTTCCCTTCCACCCCCGCCATTAATATAGAGAGCAGTATTGGAACTGCATCTAAGTGAAATAGCTTAATTTAGTTAGGGGTATTAACCACCACAATAAGCAAGCTACACCCATGCTTATCTGTTTATTCAGACTATGTAATTCAGTCCTTGTTGATTGTTGCCTGAATATAGATCCACCTTTCTTCATTCCCCCCTGCCGTTGAAGCAGAGAACCATGCTGGCTATGCATTGAAAGTGAAGGATCAGTCTTGCTCCTCTGCCGTTGAAGCAGAGGGCTATGCTGGATATGCGTGAAGTGTCAAACTTCCTCCCCTGCCGTTGAAGCAGAGAGCTATGCTGGATTTTTCCATGGATTTTCTCTTATTAGCTATGTAGACTTAGGAAAGCCACTGCTTATCCCTGGTTATTAGGAAGAAGGATTACATCTATTCTTTGGGATCCCACCAGGTGCTTGTGACCTGGATTGACCACTGACAGTCACAGGATGCTTAGCTTGATGCCCTTTGGTCTGACCCAGTATAGCTTTTCTTATGGTCTTATGATTATCCTAATATGTGCCTCCAGAAATTAAGTAGTACGATTGATAACCATTCACAACCACTTTCTCATTTGGATTAGAGTCCAAGGTCCTTACCCAACCTATAAAACAGGAGGCAGTTGAAGTTTTATTTATTTTTTTTAACATAAGGGCCATGGCCTTTTCCACATCTAGGGACAAAATTAGACCAGGTATCATATCTGTCGGCCCAGATAATGATATTAAATAAGTTACCTTGTGTTAGCCAAAGAAACCTTATTTCACAAACCCGGTTTGATCTGCTTGAACCAAAGAAAGAACTAGAGATTCCATCCTCAACTTCAGTACTGTAGCCAAAATCTTGATGTTAGTGTTAATTAGAGAAATATTTAAAACTGGAATTAGAGAAATTGATCTGTAAAACCCACAGTCAGATATTTCTTATCTTTCTTTGGCAGTACTATAATGTTAGCATCCAACAGCTATCCCATGGATTCAGATGTCTTAGCATGATTGAAAAGTTTTAAGAAGCAGGAAGGAGAACAGTGGACTACGTTTTTTATAACACTCAACATGGAAACCATCGGGCCATGGACTTTTACCTGATAACAAACACGTAAGTGGTCTATATATTTCCTGCCTACCAACTGGGGCTTCTAATCTTTGTTTCTGTTCATTGCTGAGAGCTAGTAACTGAATATGATCCAAAAAAGCTTTAATACGAGACTGAGGGGCTGATTGTTCTGAGTAGTTGAATAAGTAGCTCTGCTCTGTAATGCGCTTGTCTCATGCCCTCACTTATCCAGATAAACTAAAAAGTTATCTGGATAAGTGGCAACTGCTAACCACGGCTGAACATTGAAACGGCATCACTTAGCCAGATAAGTTTGAATTTATCCAGTTAAATGGCACTGAATATCGACCTAATGGATACCAGCCTCCTCCGCAAAACAGGGGAAACTCCGATATCTTGTCTAGATTGGCACCTAACTGGACAAAAAAGGGCAAATGCACTTCATTTAGCCCATATATATATTTGCTAACAAAAAACCAGTGAGAAAAAACACACACACACCAATACTATCTTCTCTGAGTCCCATATAGTTCCGCTGATGGATATAGGCAATGATTTGCGAAACTTGTCCCACTCAATCAGATATGAGTTTTACATGCTCTTGATCTGTGAGATGAATTTCTTGAATTAAAGCAATTTAAGTCCTCTCCCTCTTAAAAAAAAAAAATAACTAAAAACTGAAGCACTCTTTCTATTGTTAAGCGATGCAATAATCTTGAACATCAAGTGAGAACACCTTCATTCTCAATTCACGCATTTGAAAGGTATGAACAAAAGCTGAAGCCAGACTGTGTGCGTGTACAAAGCTGAGCCAGGTAAAAAGCAAATGTAAGCCAGTGGCATAGGAACATTTATTTATTTTGCTTTTTTCTTTGCCTAAGTGCAATTCCAGTAACAAATGAGAAAGTTCTTGATCGCTTCCTTTGAGCGCAGGAAAAAGGCCAAATGATATAAGGGAGCAGATGTTCTTTCGAAAGACAAAGGACATAGAATTGATACTTGTTCATGATGGCCATTTCTTGCTTTTGATATCCTATAGGAAAGCATGTGGTCCTGTTGGCAAGGCCATCTGCTGGTCCAAGCCGCCCCCACGAGGAATCCCAGTATGGGAAAAGGATAAAATATCTGTTAGTTTATGGGATGCTGGTAAATTTAAATTGACAAATGAGATACTTTTGCATCAGAGCTTAGCCAGTAAAAGACAAGGGGCTGAATACTAATGAAACTTCTTAATTACATATAAAAAGATGACTCTGAGACAGAGAAAGGAGGGGGGAGATAATTAAGTAAGTCCTGTATCTTCGCCTTTTGGCTGAGTGAAACAAAAAGGAAAAAAGTAGTTTTTTGGGGTTTTTTTTTTCTTTAGCTTCAGGAAGTTTGCTATTTGGCTCTCTCTCTCATTCAGTCAGCTGAAACCAATGTGGCCTTTTGTTGTTTTCCTAGCAAGAATAATTAAGAATTTTATTTTTTTCAAGTTAGCTCAACAGTATTAACATAGTTTTTACATCCATTTAGTATGAGGAAAATGTAATTTTGAGGGGCATTTTGGAAGATTTATCGTAATTATATTCACTTGGGATTGTTTATTTCATGTAGACGAGACTTTACTGACATCTCCATGAGGCAAGTTGGTCGCTGGATCCCCGTAGAACGTTGGAAGTCTTTGTGGATTTCCCAAGAGTTTCAACTGCATTCATCGCCTGACTGGACTACAGAGAAATTCATCTCGGCTAGAGTACTAAAACATTATAATAGGTTGAGATGAGGTGTTAGTGGTGGTTTTGGGTTTAGGGGCCAGTTTCGCATGTAGAGTGAGACGTACGAACAGCACAGTACACCCTAGCTTAGCTTAGGGTGAGAGAACATAGTACAAAATTTCATCTGTTAGACTTTCCTCACTCCAAATGATGTCAAATCTTCACCAAGGTGTACTGTGCTGTTCGTACGTCTCACTCTACATGCAAAACTGGGCCCTAAATCCAAAACCACCACTGACACCTCACCTCGACCTATTAGATGGCCCTCCTATAGAGATTTAAATAGGTGCACCCAGTGAGGCCCTCCCCAAAGGCTCTCTCTCTCCCCCCCCCCCCTCCCCAGAAATGGCAATTCCAAAAATTTATCGCGAATTGCGTTATGGCCATTTTGGGCATATCATACAGCTTAACACCAGGGAAAAAGGTGTAGTTATTTCTGGCATTAAGACCGTGTGATATGTCCTCTAATTTAACTAATTCCCGTCCAAAACTCCTCCCCGATCCCGCCCCCCCCCCCCCCCACTCCAAAAATTTGCATTCGCAGCATGCGCTACAGCATTTTTCCCATGCGTTATGGCGTTAACGCCATAACCCATTTTGAAGAATGATGCAGTAAACTGGATGTTCAGAGTTAGCTGGTTAACTTAGCCAGCTAAGTCTAGTTGGGTCAAAGTGCTGTCCTAAAGATAACTGGCTATCTATATTCAATTGTGCAGCTGCACTACTGAATATGCCTCAAGTTAACCGGATAAGTTTATCCGGCTAACTTTGCTATCTAGACTGTGTCTGAATATAGACCTCAAACTATATAAAATGCCAGTACCTATACTTATTTTTATAAGTTGTGATTTTTTTTTTATTTTTTATTTTTTTAAATAAGGAGGTAAGAGCAACCCAAATTATAGTTACACGATGCAAGGTTCCACATTGTCTGTCACCACCCAGGAAAAGGATCTAAGAGTCATCTTGGATAATACATTGAAATCCTCTGCTCAGTGTACGGTGGTGACCAAGAAAGCAAACAGAATGCTAAGAATTATTAGGAAAGGAATGGAGAATAAAACAAGAGAATATCATAATGTCCCTGTATTGCTCCATGGTGAGACCACACCTTGAGTATTGTGTGCAATTCTGGTCACCGCATCTCAAAACAGAGTGAATTAGAAAAGATCCAGAGAAGGATGAGCAAGATGATAAAGAGGATGGAAAGAAATTAGGGAAATTTAAAGAGGTTAAGGCTCTTCAGCTTGAAGAAGAGATGACTGATGGGAGATATGATAAAGGTCTTTAAAATACTGAATGGAGTGGGAACGGTAAACGTGAATAAGTATAAAGTTTAAGAGACACACAATGAGGTTACTAGGTAATCATTTCAGACAAATAGGAAAAATATATATTTTTACTTAATGCTTAATTAAACCCTGGAATTCATTTTTGGAAGATATGGTAAAAGCTCTTAGTATAGCTGGGTTTATAAAAGGCTTGGACAAGTTCCTGGAAGAAAAGTTCATAAACCATTATTAAGGTGGACTTGAGAAAATCCCCTGCTTAACCTTGGGATAAGCAGCTTGGACTCTCTCTACCCCTTGGGATCCTGCCAGGTGCTTGTGACCTGGATTGGCCACTGTTGGAAACAGGAAACTGGGCTTGATGGACCTTTGGTCTTATCCAGTATGGCAAGTCTTATGTTCTCCAACAGGAATTTATCAAGTATTTTGATGTATTTATGTGGCTACAGTTAATGAGTCTCCTATCTTCTCTACCTTTTCATCAAGAACATGAACAGGCAAGTTTGTTATGTTCATGGTGGAAACCAATTGAGCCACCTCATCTAGGATAATTTCTTCAATAACATCAATTTGAAAGGAAAGTTACTGCAAAACCTCTCTCATGGCTGAAATAATCTCTGCTGGAAGAGATGGGGGAAAGATTGTAATTGCCTTGGGCGTCATCTTTTCTTTAGGCCCTGACCTTTTCACCATCATCTTCCTTATGGATTTTTTTCGGTTTGCTGGATTGTTCAGACTACAAAACTGGCAAGGATTTGTTAGGTCCTTGTTTAGGAGAAATCTTGGCCATTTTAGAGCTACAGAGGTAGCTTTAGAAATAAATAAATTATTTAGCTGGTCCATAGAAACTGAGCATGTACACTCATTCCTCCTAAGGACGCATCACATGACCCCCATACACGATAATCTCACTGGTAAGTAATACACATGCATACGAATCTTACATTGCAGTTCCACAAAAGATCAGGGATTTGGTCTTTTATTCCAAATTTTGTCCCCATCATCTTTTGAAGGGAAATGGACTTGCTCCACTTTTTTCTACAGCAAAGTGTTTAGTCTTCCTGCTGCTGAGTAGCTCCCCATTCAGCAGACCCATCAGACTTTTATATTTCTCACCAAGTGTTAACTTGATTACTTGACAAGTTGAAACGGATCTGATCCAGGACAGTGTGACAGAGCAAAAACCTTTTCTTTAAATTACTCAAAGGAGATGCAGTCAAGGCCCAGAAGAAGTCGCTCAAATGTAAATTGCTAAATAATGTTAACATCTTCAAACCAATGGAAGGTCAGTTCAACGAAATGCAAAATGTGTGTCAGGAGAGAGCTCTCTAACTTTTTTAGTCTTTTGCAAGTCTTAATTGTAGCTACTACACAAGGGTGGGCCTT
Source organism: Rhinatrema bivittatum (assembly GCF_901001135.1). Classification (NCBI taxonomy): domain Eukaryota; kingdom Metazoa; phylum Chordata; class Amphibia; order Gymnophiona; family Rhinatrematidae; genus Rhinatrema; species Rhinatrema bivittatum. Next base: position 204,469,216 of record NC_042618.1, on the reverse strand, counting down.
ACAAAAAGATCAATTATCCTTAAACAATCTCAAGAGTGTCTCACTGCCACAACTACTACTATTTATTTATAAAGCACTACTAGACATACATAGTGCTGTACAGCCTCACATAAGAGACAATCCTTGCACTATGGAGCTTACAATGTAGTCAAGAGGTTTCAGGAAATACATTTATGAAGATGATGAACATGCTTAACATTGAGAAGGTTAAGATCTGGAAGAACTAATGTTTAAGATTTAAAAACAACCAAAAATGGAAGGCTTTTAGGCAGGACTTTAATTTGCTTTATGTGAGGTTATTTCTTTTATGTAGTTTTATTTTTCAATTGTGCTCTGCCGAGAATGTTCTGTACCTTGGCAGAATATGAATACTTGAAAATAATTAAATAAGGACTTAAACATGGCCAGAGAAGGGAGCCTGATGCACGAACACAGGGAGGTTGCTCTTGGCATACAGTGGAAAGTTCAAATTAGGAGCTGGCAATGAAAGAGAAGGGCACGGATGAGTGCACTACTCCAGATAAGCAGAATGGAGAAGTAGCCTAGTATTTAGAACAGCAGGCTGTGTACCAGAGACCTATTAGTAAAAATGTTTAACCTATTATTAAAATCATCAATTGTACCTGAAGACTGGAGGGTGGCCAATGTAACCCCAATATTTAAAAAGGGCTTTAGGGGAGATCTGGGAAACTATAGACCAGGGAGCCTGACTTCAGTGCCGGGAAATCATGGAAATTGTTATAAAGAATAAAATCACAGAACATTTAGTTAGCCATGGTTTAATGGGACACAACCAGCATGGATTTACCCAAGGGAAGTCTTGCCTCACAAACTGCCTACATTTATATGAAGGGGTGAATAAACATGTGGACAAAGGAGAACCGGTAGATGTGGTTTATTTGGATTTCCAGAAGGCATTCAACAAAGTCCCTCATGAGAGGCTTCTAAGAAAACTAAAAAGTCATGAGATAGGAAGTGATATGCTTTTGTGGATTGCAAGCTTGCTAAAAGACAGGAAACAGAGAGTAGGATTAAATGGTCCGTTTTCACAGTGGAAAAAGGTAAACAGTGGAGTGCCTCAGGGATCTGTACTAGGACTGGTGCTTTTCAATATATTTATGAATGATTTGGAAAGGGGCATGATGAGTGAGGTGCTTAAATTTTCGGATGACACAAAATTATGTAGAGTAGTTAAATCTCAAGCGGATTGAGATAAAATTGCAGGAGGAACTTGTAGACTGGAAGATTGAGTATCCAAATGGCAGATGAAATTTAATGTGGACAAGTGCAAGGTGTTGCAAATGGGGGAAAATAACCCATGCTATAGATACACAGTGTTAGGTTCTATATTAGGAGTTACCAACCAGGAAAAAGATATTTATTTATTTATTTATTATTTTTATATACCGACATTCATCTCAATTGAGATATCACACCGGTTTACATTCAGGTACTGTAGGTATTTCTCTATCCCCAGAGGGCTTACAATCTAAGTTTTTGTACCTGAGGCAATGTAGGATATAGGCGTCATAGTGGATAATAGATTGAAATCATCAGCTCAGTGTGCTGTGGCGATCAAAAAAGCAAATGGAATGTTAGGAGAAAATTATTTTTCAGCTTGGAGAAGAGACGACTGAGAGGGAATATGATAGAGGTCTACAAAATCATGAAAGGACTTGAACGGGTAAATGTGAATCTGTTATTTACTCTTTCAGATAATACAAGGACTAGGGGGTATTCCATGAAGTTAGCAAGTAGATCATTTAAAACAAATCGGAGAAAATTCTTTTTCACTCAACACATAATTAAGCTCTGGAATTCATTGCCAAGGGATGTGGTTATGGCAGTTAAAGTAACTGGATTTAAAAAAGGTTTGGATAAGTTCCTAGCTCAGAAGTCTATAAACTGCTATTAATAAATAAGGCTTAGTAGCTATGTATCTATTCATTAAAGCCCAAATTTTAAAAGCCCAGAGTGTGTAAAATCCGGGGGATATGCGTGTGGCCAGGCTGTGCGTGCACCGAGCACATTTTTAAAACAGCCCAGCTGTTAGGAACCTCGGCTGCGCTGGCCTGCGACCTGGTCCCCTCACCTGCACCAGCCAGAGGCCCGGCTCTGCCGCCGCTGCTCCCGGCCGCTGACTCCACCTGCGGCCTGTTCTTGCAGTGCCCTGAATGCCACCAAACCCAGCTCCTCGTGGTCTTCTCTCTAGGTGCGTATGTGCACCGAGTCATGGGATTTAAAGGGCCAGCGGCGGGAAAGTTCCCCGCGGCCTGGACTGATGTCGGGCTAGGCAGGTATTTAAACCCTGCCTCCTGGCTCCCAATTCGCCTCAGCAACAGGTCCTGCTCTCCTGAAGAGTGTGAGTTGTCTGTGTTCCTGATTCCTGCGTTCCTGACTCAGCCTTGCTTCGTTCCTGATCCCTGGCTCCCAGCGCTCCTGTTCCTTGCCTCCGGTCCCTGCCTTGCTCCTCGTCCCTTGGATTGCTTTCTCGTGCCCTGACTCCTTGCCTGGTTCTTGACTCTGCTTGATCTCCGCTTGCCCTGACGTCTTGCCTGGTACTGACTCTGCTTGATCTCCACCTGCCCTGACTCCTTGCCTGGTAGTTGACGCTGCTTGATCGCCGCCGGCCTCTACACCTGGACTCCTCCGACATTGCCTCTCCTCGCCTACTGGTTCCATGCCTGGGAAGACCCGTGCCTAAGTCCTGCTGGCCCCGATACCCAAGGGCTCAACCTGTGGGGAACGAGGGCTGGTATAGGTGATGGTCCTGTTGGGTCTTCTCTCCCAGAACCGCCGCCTGATGACGAGAACTTCCAGGGATAGCAACAACCTCGTCTCGACTCAAGGGTCCACCTTTCCAACACCAGCCGTGCACGTATTTCCCCGGTACATGCGGAAGTGCTGGGCTCCTTGAAAGGGGCAGGCCAGGGGGCAGGGCGGGGTGTGGGCCGGCAGGGACAGTGGCCATTAGGCCCTATCCTGGGTAAGCTCACACTGGCAGTTGGCCAGCGCCCGGAACTTCAGTTGAAGTAAGTTCCAAAGTTTATAACATGATTATAACATGATTATATCATGTTATAATGTAATGATGATTAATTACATCATGTTACATCATGTTACATCATGTTACATTATAACATGATGATTAATCATGTTATAATGTAAAATAGGGCTGTTACCACCCTATTCCTTTAGTTATCTGGAAACCGATGTGATATCTCGATCGAATGTCGGTATATTAAATAAATAAATAAATAAATAAATAAATAAAATAAAGTTAAAAAAAAAAAGGTAGGAAAAGGGGTTTTAACTGTCGGGGAGGAGAGGGGAAAAGGGAGGCAGAGTAGGAAAGGGGATAGGAAAGTTTCCTTCCAGTCCGCTCCAATTAAGGGACCCAACAGGACCATCACCTATACCAGCCCTCGTTCCCCACAGGTTGAGCCCTTGGGTATCGGGGCCAGCAGGACTTAGGCGCGGGTCTTCTCAGGCGTGGAACCAGTAGGTGAGGAGAGGCAGCATCAGAGGAGTCCAGGTGTAGAGGTCGGTGGCGATCAAGCAGCGTCAAGTACGGGCAAGGAGTCAGGGCAGGCGGAGATCAAGCAGAGTCAGTACCGGGCAATTGCCGGGCCCTGAAAAGGGGGCGGAGCGGGGAGGAGAGGGGAAGAGGGAGGAGGTTTAGGTAGGGAGGTAGGGAAGTTCCTTCCCAGACCACTCCTTAATTGGAACGGACTGGGAAGGAACAGGGGAAGGCCCAATTTAGTCGCTGTGCATAATCTACTAAAATCCTCCCCCCTGTGCGCTGCCCGCAAATGCATGCGTGATTTTTAAAATCCAGCGTGCATGTGCACATGGCCAACAGATTTTATAACATGTGCGCGCATCCATGTGCGTGCGCCGGGAACCGCGCGCACCTTTTAAAATCTACTCCTTAGTTTTCCAAACTTTATATGGACAATTTCTTGATTAGACAGTTATGTTTGAAGGAGAAGATCTTTTGACTTCAGCTGGACATTAGCTCTGAAATCATTTTCACATTTTTTCATGGACTGGACAGTGAGATCCGGGAATATGTTGTTGATTTTTCAATCTAAATCTCTTTGCTGTTTTAGGTGGTATTGGGAGTGGCACAGGTACACAGAGTCTGTGGCCTTTTGATTTTTGAGGGAGTCCAGAGATGCATTCTGTTGTGAGGACATGTTAAACATTACGGGGCGGATTTTAAATGCCCTGCACGCGTAAATCCGGCTGGATTTACGCGCGCAGGGCCCTCGCGTGCCTATTTTGCATAGGCCGCCGGCACGCGCAGAGCCCCAGGATGAGCGTAAGTCCCGGGGTTTTTTTAAAGGGGGCGGAAGGGGGCATGTCGGGGGGCGTGGCAGAATGACGCGGCATTTCGGGGTCGTGACGCGGCGTTTTGGGGGCGGCAACGCGGGCGTGGTTTTGGCCCGGGGGCGTTCTGGGGGCATGGCCACGGCATCCGGACCAGCCCCCGGGACCGGAACACGGAGCAGGGCAGCCGGCCGGCGCACGAAGATTTACGTCTGCTTTTCGCAGGCGTAAATCATAGAATAAAGGTAAGGGGGGGTTTAGATAGGGCGAAGGAAAGTTTCCTCCGAGGCCGCTCCGAAATCGGAGCGGCCTCGGAGGGAACAGGCAGCGCGCGCTGGGCTGGGCGCGAGCAGGTTGCACAAATGTGCACCCCCTTGCGCGCGCCAACCCCGGATTTTATAAGATACGTGCGGCTACGTGCGTATCTTATAAAATCCAGCGTACTTTTGTTTGCGCCTGGTGCACAAACAAAAGTATGCGATCGCGCAATTTTTTAAAATCTACCCTTAGGGGTTTTTCTATTTCATTTAATTTTATTAAAAGATATATATACCACCATCGCTTAGCCCGACAAAGCTTAGGAAATTCCTCTCACGATGAATATGCCAGACGAAACAGATGAGTTATTAACTTCACTTTAAACATCTTCACACAGCTTATTACTAGCAATTCATAAGAGAGGGAGAGTTCCAGAATGTCAGAGCTGCACGTTCTCCCGTCACCGAACCTGATGAATTGTCAGAATTTCCAGCAGTCCTGTCTGTGAGGCGCGTAATGCCTGCGTAGGATTGTAAATCCGCAGAAGGGCATCCACTCATGGACAAGAATCTGCTGCCAATAGCTTGTGCGCCAAACATTGCAATTTTACATAATATCCTAGACTGAATCAGGAACCAGGGCAGCACTGGAGAGATGTGTTCTCTCATAGGACTTCTAGGAATCAGCCGTGCCGCTGAATTCCGCCAACAGTTGTAGCGCACGTGATACTTAGTACCACTACATGAAAATCAGCAGGATCTAATAGAGGTTTCAAACCGCGCACCAGGCAGAGCTTGTGAAACCCAGCCTGTGTAACTGCTTTTATGGTTGGGGAGGAAAGTAGGTGTATAACAAGAATATATCGAAGTAGTGTCATACATGCTATCTATTCTATTACAATTGAAGTGACTGTTTACTTTTGCTTATCCGGAGGCTCTTCTGTTTGAATATTTTTTGCTCAGGCAGAGTTCTCTTGAGTTTTTACATATGCTACAAATTAGAGTCATATCATGGAATGAGGTGGGATGGGTTATCCTATTAAAAGAGAAAATGCTTGTAGTCACCTCCAGAGGCTTAAATGCAATATAGCATTATTTGCAGGAAACACATTTCTCTGAAGCAGAGCACTGTAAAGTTTAAAAAGTGGGAAGCACAAGTGTTCTTTGCCGCAGGCAACATGAAAGGCCAAGGAGTAGCAATTTTGATATATAGAAATATCAATCCCTATTTTTCATATCCTGTGCTGGAGAGAGAGACAGAGACGAAATTTCATCTTTGTGAGACTTTCCTCACTCCAAATGACGTCAGATCTTCATCAAAGTGTACTGGGTTGTTCATACATATCACTCTACATGTGAAACTGGCCCCTAAACCATAACACCTCACCCTGACCTATCAGAGGGCCCCTCCTATAGAGATATAAATAGGTGCACACAGTGAGGCCCTCCCCAGAGGTGCTCGCTCTCTCTCTCTCCTTCTCTCCCCAAGCCCAGAAATGGTCAAAACACAATTCCAAAAATTTATCACGAATTGCGCTATGGCCATTTTGGACATATCGCACAATTTAACTCAGGGAAAAAAGTGTAATTATTTTGAGCATTAAAACCATGCAATAGCATGCATTATGCTATTGAACACCGCGATAGAGCCCCTAATTTAACTAAAACCCACCCAAACTCCTCCCCCAATCCCACCCCCTCAAAAATTTGCATTTGCGCCATGTGCTACTATACCTTTCGAATGCGTTATGGCGTGCACGCGTTAACGCCATAACGCATTTTAATGTGTGAAGCTATTAAATTGGTAACCTCAGTAATACACCCAGATGGACGATATATTTTTGGGCGGAGGAATTGCAAGGAAAATTAGTCATCTCAGCTTTAGTTTATGTTCCCAACAATAATGGGCATGGATTTGTTTCCACATTGGTAAATGTACTCATACACCTAAGATCTTAGCTAATTGTGTTTGATTGTTATTTAAATTATATATGATATCCAGTGGAAGTGTTAGTATACTGAATGATCAGAAGGGTATTTCTTCTTGTGTAAAAATTTGGGACTGATAGATGGTTGGAGAGTACTTATCCAGTTTGTCAAAGAATTCATGGACTGCAGAGAATTTTAAGATTTCCCTCTAATTTGCTCCACAAAAAGTAGATAAATATGTTGCAGTACAATGTTACAACTTTTATTGTGTGGAAGAACAAACTTTGAGCAAACGCTCAATAGGTGTTCCCAAATATCCAGTACAAACAAATCAAACTTATATACATTCTAGAATACAGAGTCAGCATGAGTTAGCAATACATAACTTAGATCGTGATCAGTTAACAGATCAGCATGACCTAAGTTCTAATTATAATTCATCTACAAGCATAACACATTTTGTATACTGGTTAGAAAGGATCACACATCTTATATCTATTTTCTACCAATTATAATTACCTTTGCCTTGTCCATGGAGCCAAAGGGGTGGATTTTAAAAGGGTTACACGCGTATATACGCGCGTTACTCTTTTAAACCCGCTCCTGCACGTGCCGAGCCTATTTTGCACAGGCCCGGCCACGCGGGACCAAGGCCTCCAAGCACAGCAGTTGTGCCGAGTGCCAAGTGCCGGCGCGCGCAACCTATGCCTGCCGGGAGGCAGGTGCAGCTTATAAAATAAAGGTAGGGGGTGATTTAGGTAGGGCTGGGGGGCGGGTTAGGTAAGGGAAGGGAGGGTAAGGTGGGGGGTGGCAGAAGGAAAGTTCCCTCTGAGACTGCTCCGATTTCAGAGCGGCCTCGGAGGGAACAGGGAAAGCCATCAGGGCTCCCCTAGGGTTCGGCGCACACAAGGTGCACAAGTGTGCACCCCCTTGCGCGCACACGCATGTTATAAAATCGGGCATAGATTTGTGTGCGCCGGGTTGCGCGCACAAATCTACGCCCGTGTGTAGCTACTAAAATCTGGCCCAAAAGGTCCTAAATTATAGCCTTGTGCAAGTTTGTTTACATATCTTTCATTCTTATTATAATCTAAAATTGTAGCTTCTATCTTTTGTTCAAGGCAAAAAATCAGTAAATATTATAAGCGAAATTGTACTATATTGGACAGAGAGATACAATAAAGCTTTTGATTTCATCAGCACCAAGTCAGAGCCCATGACAAGCAAACTCTAGATTGTTTTGTTATCAGATATGTGATTTTCAAATTTAATTTGTGCAGATATTGAGAACTTAGTTATATCTGACCACTGTCCAAGGTCTTGTTCATTGGAATTTGGAGGCAGGTCATGGGAAAATACCCTTATATTTATTTTTTATTTAAAATATTATAGCCCGCTATGCCATAGTTTGAAGTGGGTTACAGAAACATAAATGATAAAACAAATATTACATCATTTAAAAAAAACAACTTACATTGTACATTTTTCAATAATAATGCAAAAATACATTACATGAAAATGTGAAAATCTGGGACTAACTTTTAAACAGCCATACGGGTGCACATGTATGCACATCTGCTGGCTCACACACATGGTATAAAATAGGCTGTACACATGTGCATGTGCGAACAGTTTTATATTTGCGCAAATGCCGCCTCTACCATATAAAGTGGGGGGATTTTAAGAGACACGCAACACTCATGCAATTACCACTTTCCCCAGTTCCCTCCCAGGTCACCCAGGTAAAGGATAGGACTTCCTAACTCCCCTAGCTAATACCTCCTTTTTACCCTGTTAGTGCCAACCGTTAGAACCCCACTGACTCGCCTAGATTTTTTTTTTTTATTTTACAACTTACACGAAAGGGGACCCCGGCATGCACATGTGCACATAAGAATTTACACACAGATTTAATTTAAAAATCCTGGAACACCCATGCCCTGCCCAGACCACAGCTCACAACCAACCACTTTTTAAGAAAACATTTTGGGCACATACTGGGAGATACATGCAAACTCGCATGCTTTTTATGTTCAAACTGTTTATTCAAAAGAAGTTATCATTACAAAGCAAACAGTACGCAGTGCGCAGCGATCCTTACACAAGCTGCATACGATACAACTGTATCAGAAACATTTTTAACATTTTCTCCCCAAACCAAAGAACAAGTCACAGCATCTATCCAATAACATCTTCCCTTCCCTCCCTCCCTACCCCATCCTGCATCAAGCAAAACTGAATAATCGAGCAGAGTCAATGACATATTGAATGGGTGGCAGGTCATAGAATAGTTAGTTGAAAAATAATAGAGAAAAAATAAAGAAGAAAATTTGTAAGAATCATGTAATATTGCAACAACAAAATAGCTTCACAGGGACACAATCACAGCAATCAAAATTATGGTCGCAGGCCATTCAAGATTTAACTACGAATCTTGGTGGATAGTCCTTGAATAAAAATATTCCAAATCTCCAAGAAATCCCACCTTCTTTTACTCAAGCGTCCTATTGTCATTTTTTCCATGAGCATTTTGCACGCCTTTTAAAATCCGCTCAGCGCACCCTCGGGTGCAACGTCTGTGCATATTTCCCGGCTTTGGCACGCATAGGGCTTTTAAAACTCAACACAACTACTGGGGGGGAGGGGCTAGTCACGAATTCTAAAGAGGCCATGCCCTTAAATCTTGAGCCTATGTCGTGTGAGCATCTTTCAGTTTATTTTTAAACATTTTTGGAACTTGAACGTTGCGTAGAGAGAGTAGTAGAGCATTCCATAGTGATGGGCCAGCCACCGATAAAGATTTTCAGGAATTTTTAGTGGAAAAAGGGAAGCAGTATCAGAGCACTAAAGGACAATATAAGGACAAGCCAATTCTATTTTGGGAGACAGGAAAGCCGATCCTAAGGGGTGTTATTATAAGCTATGTTCAGTTAAAACAGAAGAGACTCAATTATAAAATTGTGGACTTAGGAAAAGCAGATAAAACATGCTAAACAGCAAATGATAGAAACCAAGTCCAGTGAAATGTAGAATAAACTTAAACCGCTTCAGTGAGTATTAAATAATCATTTGCAGCAAAGAGCCGGCTTAGCATTACAATCTCTGAATCATAAATATTATTTATTCAGTAGCATATATCAAAAGCTCCTGGAAAAAATTGGGAAAAGTCAGCACAAAAATACAGCCCAACCAAAAAATATTTTCTTAAGCTTGTTTTAAAGAACCATATGTAATAATTTGGAGGGAAAAAAGACCTCATTAACTGCTATAATATTAATGGATCCTTCTCTCAATTATAGGTCAAGACCTTCAATTGATTTAATTTTTAACTTTAACTTTAGTGACATTGCTATTTTACCAGAATGCAAACAACTGTTATAAACAAATCACTTATCTTGTGTAGCACTGATGAATATTTCATGAAAAACACCAACATGGCCAATGTTTTGCTATTGATGCATCAGGGCTCCTTTATGCATTCAAAAACTCATCCACTGCCTTATGCTGCTTCACATTTGTCTTCTGGAAAAAAAAAAGATTCTAAATAGTTTGGAAATAAACAAGTAAGCTGATACAAAAATACTCCTCCAGACTTACTCATAAAATGTTCTTAATTTTCTTATCCAGTGACCATCACCTGCTGACATTTCTGACATGATTTAATGGGACACAGTCAACACAGATTTACCCAAGGGAAGTCTTGACTAACAAATCTGCTTCATTTTTTTGAAGGGGTTAATAAACATGTGGATAAAGGTGAACCGGTAGATGTAGTGTATTTGGATTTTCAGAAGGCGTTTGACAAAGTCCCTCATGAGAGGCTTCTAAGAAAACTAAAAAGTCATGGGACAGGAGGCGATGTCCTTTCGTGGATTACAAACTGGTTAAAAGACAGGAAACAGAGAGTAGGATTAAATGGTCAATTTTCTCAGTGGAAAAGGGTAAACAGTGGAGTGCCTCAGGGATCTGTACTTGGACCGGTGATTTTCAATACATTTATAAATGATCTGGAAAGGAATACGACGAGTGAGATCCAGAATTGTTTACCTCTTATAGACCAATCTCCCTACTAAATTTGGATATAAACATGTATGCCAAAATTTTAGCAAATAGACTGAAATCTATCGTGCCTAAGTTAGTGTCCCTAGACTAGAGAGGTTTTGTATGAATAGTTGTAAACTTTCAATGACCCTGGAAATATGTCATAAGGAACTCATTGGAAGAACCTATGCTTGTGGGCTGTAATGCAGAGAAGGCCATTGATAGAGTATCTTGGTCTTTTCTGCATTATATTTTGCAACAGTTTGGATTCCATGCTGAAATCTATGAGTAGAGCACTGTTTTGTATACTAATCCATGTGGAAGGGTCTCCACCAAAGGCTGTTTACCAGAGACTTTCAGATTACAGTGTGGTACCAGACAAGGCTGCCCACTACCCCCTTTATTATTCTTATTAACTTTGGAACCTTTAATTTGAAAATTGAAACTGGATGAGAGAGAGTGGTGGGAATTCTAGTGGGACATATAGGTTTGAAAACTCTCCTGTTTGCTGATGATATCCTGATGCTCCTATTGAGGGCCAGGGTCACTCTTCCCATTGCCTTGGAGTCATTTGCCAATTATGAGAGATTTTAAGGGTTCAAATTAAATTTAGATAAAACTGAGGCCCTAGATATAATGGGTACATTGCAGAACCAGTGGTCGAACTTCCCTCTGAAATGGACTAGTGATAAGATCAAGTATCCGGGGCTTCAAATACATAAGAATCCAAAATGTTGGTACTCTTCAATATCTGTTCCATTATTTCAGGATTGAAAGTGAAAGCAGAGTTGGATGTATTTTCGGGATCGCATTGATGAAATTATTTTCGCAACCAGTGCTTGAAGTGTCATGGTACTGATGCCACCTTGCTACAGTGTCTATGGGACTGTCTGCTGATTTAAGAGGTTTTAGGATGCCTTAATAAGGGAGCTGGTTCTTACAACTAAAAGGTCTATACCTATGTCCTAAAGGTTGCCTTTATTAGGTATGCAGCAGAGGGAACCTTTTTGGGTAAGTCACATAAATTCTTGCTGGTTGATGAGATGCATTTAGTGGCAGAAAGGAACCCGCCAGATTTGGGAATGCAGAGAATGCGCATGGTGGAGATGTTAACTATGGAGTTTAAGATGGCATCATTAAAGAATTGTAAAGCAAAAGAGCTTTTTAAATAGGATTTAGGGGCCTTTTATAAAGACTTTTGCTATAGCTGTTCAAAGTCATTATTGTTTTAAATTATAGAGTAAAATATCGGCTTTTTCCTGCAAGTACTCTGGAGATGGGCAATGATTTCAGTTCCACATTGCTGAATTCACCGCTGGTTTTTGTAAGTTCTTGTGTAAATGAATGACATTATCTTCATAAAATTGTATGTTTCATGTTATTGTTTTTATGATTGTTTGTGGTTGGGAGAAAATGGCAGAAAACTGGCTCTACTGTCATTGGCACTTTGATTATATATATATATATATGTTGAATGAAGAAGTTAATTAAAAAAAAATTAGAAGGAAAAGTATGCATGCTCAATGCATTGAAATACTCGCTTTCAATGCATTGCATGGACTCACGCACAAGCACACATATGCATGTTATGTTGGGGGCAGGGTACATTTATGCATATTTGATACATGTGAGTCATAAAATACCATCGTAGATCTCCCCCCGGCCATATGCGCGCGTATATGCGGTCTCGTGGAGTTGTTTAAAAGTTATCCTCATAGATCACAAGCCATCTGAGCACAGGGAGATAAGTTCTAGACCTGAATGTGAGCTTCCTCTTCCAGCAAACTCAGTTTCCACCCCACAAGCTCAGTTTCCACCCAGCAATAAGGTGCAGGCTTCCTGTTCTACTACACAATTCCTCTGAGCAAAGCAGACAAACCGATTGCCGGTAAAGATGGGAATCCGGAAATGTCACACTTCACTTCCCTAACGGGCAGGCATAAATGGGCCAGATTTACTCCAGCTCTCCTTTCCTGCCCAAATTCACTCACAACTTAAGTGTTGAGGGAGGAGATAACAGCAGTCTAAGGAGCCAATTCAGTTTATCAGGTTAAATGGGCCAGTCCAGCGACTATACTTATTGTGAACAGACACAAAGCCTGGAAGCACCTGTGTCGTTTTGCTGCATGTGAAACTGGGAACAAAAATGACGTGTTACGCAGCCCCATTAAAAGATATTGACGTGGACCATTTGAGGTTTCTTGGTAAGACAGAGGAAAAGAGTAATTATTTCAGAGAATTGAACCTGCTCCAGCAAGGTGACTCACTGTAGCACTGACTCTGCTCATTACCCTGCTGTTCCAGGCTGACTGAGAAAGTGCTGACACTTTAAAAGCTCAATTTTTGGGGGGGGGAGGAGAAGCTCCGTTGTGCTGCCGTTCTCCTCCCCCTCCCCCAACCCTGACAAAAAGAGGGTGGGAATCCGTGGGAGAGGGTGCACAGTCCCCGGAGAGGGTCAGTAAAGGAGATACATTAGGGCTCTCTTGCTCTGTATCAGACTCTGAACTTTAGACCTGTTCACTTCTCCCTATGTTTCTTCTATGCTCAATTCAATTTTTTTCTAGAGTTGTATTTTTTGGATGGTCTAATGTTATTATGTTTCACTGTGTCTTTTTTTTGGGCAGGGATATTGTTTATTTAAAATATTTTTATCCTGTTTATAATTCTAGGTGCAGTAGAATAAAAACATACACAGTTCTATAAAACAATACACCAAGCCAATAAAAAAAAAAAAGACAGGCGTTGACCATGCTGAAACATTTTGGGGCTTGACCATCAAAGTATATTGTAACCTAGCAGCACAGAGAAAATTAACATTCTCTAGTCAATCAAGTTGAGATGTTATTTGCAATCCACTGAGTCTGCAAAGGAACAGGTTTCATTAGCTTCAGCTCTCTCTCCATTCATTCAGAATGTATGTTATTTTAAACAATTCAGAATAAACCCACATTGAGGTGTTGCACCTCAGTATAAGATGGATCTAAGTTATCTAGAGCGCTCCTTGACTTGTGAGTGTCCACCTCCCCTTTCTATGGCAGGCAGGCTTATATGCCAGCAAGTGTCTTTTGTAACAAAAGCTGCTCATTTCCAAACCACAGCAGCTATGTTTTCTTTTCGCCCATAGCTATTCTATTATAGGACCCTCCCATACACCACCACCCCCCACACTGCCTCGACCTGGACTTGATTACCCTGCCTGGCTCCGTATACCTCATTGGAATGCATTCTCAGTTAATTATTTAACTATTTAATTTACTTTGAAGTTATTGACTTCATTGTTATGTATTCTCTGTTATCCGTTAACCTCTCTCTGTCTTTCCCCCAGTTATTTTCCCTCCCTATCCCAGTTTCTTCCCACCGTGTTTGATGTATTTTCTAACTTTTGTTTGATGTAAACCGATATGATGTTCACACGAAAACTGGTATAGAAAAGCTGTCAAATAAATAAATAAATACATAAATATTATTCTGACTTTTATTAATATATTTCATTTTTTATTTAATTTATACTTTTAATTTGATTTGTGTTGTTCACTTTAAGTTATGCGATCATTTTACTTTCTATTTGTATATATGGTTAACATAAAATGAAAATAACATTAACAAACTATAACATGTTATTTTACATAGCCTGTTTTTATTATTGCTTGGTGTCCGTTATGATTTAAACTGTCCATCGCTTTGATTTGTTGAAGAGAAAGGCAATTTATCAAACCAAATAAAGTAACTACTTCCGATTTATTTGTTTATTTCAATTTATATCTCGTTTCGTTCAAACACGGTGTACTTTGAAACAAGTTACAACAGACAGCATGTGACAGAAGTATGAAACCATTAAAACTAGAACTGTAGCGCGCCTGCGGCCAATATAGCCTCGGCCACAGGCGCCACTAGCAGAAGGGTGCCACTAGCAGAAGGGTGCCGTGCCTCTGCACCTCTGATTGGCGAGCAAGTGATGCAAGCAAAGAGATGCTCAGAGGCCAATGCAAGAAAGTGTGCCCAGGCTAGCGCACAGGTTTATGTGCAATTGGGTGCACGTTGTGAATGCGCTGGGCTAGCACCTGATGCAGTAAGGAGATTAGCGCATCCAAAACGCGTACCCGATAACACCCATCAGATGTAAATTGCACGTAGATGAGGGCATTCGCTATTCCCCTCCCTATCCAGGAAAGCAGTGGGAACCCAACGCGCACTTTTTTTTTAACACAGCAAATTTAACTCTGGCCTCGGAGGTGGAGTAAAGTCAACTCGCAGTCAAGGGCTCACAAAAAAAAAAAAAAAATTAAAAATAGGATTTTCTGTGTGGCAGTGTGTGACCTCCTCCTTAGTATTGTTGTGACACTTTAATTTGTAGTGGAGAAAAATAAATGTAGGTATTGACTTGATCGAAAGAAACCCACGTTTCTTATGGCCACTTTAGATGTCCATAGCAAGGGGCGCCTAATATTTTGCTGAGGTGCTGAATTGTATTATAACAAAAAAAAAAAGAAGCAGGATGAACATGGACACTCGTATGGGAGCGCCCGTTGCAATTGGGCTACACTATCGAGCGTTATATGGATGCACAGTTCTCTTTTGGCGTGCCCTTTTAAATGCCGCCACTCTTAAATATTGCATCGGGCGCCTAGAGGATGTGGCTGCGCACACGTTACGACAACGGACGCTCGATACTAGCGCCCGTCATCGGCCCCCTCGGTTTGCTGACTCCTGGTCCACCCCCCCCCCAGCAGCAGCACTGTTGTACACCAGAAAAGCAGGAGCTGGTCTGCCTGCCTCTGCCGTCCTGTGCAGTCTCTCTGCAGAGCCACCCGCTAGCAAAGTCAAAAGCTGGAGGGCGCAATACGTGAGCTCAGCACCGGGAAGAACCTGCCCCCCTCAACTTCGACTCTGCTAATGCAGAGAAAGTGGTGGCTCGCGAGCCGTATGAGGCTCTTTGATGGATAAATTGCGGCTTTTTTGGTCGGGGTGGGAGGGGGAATTGCTAGTCAGCTGCAACAAGCTGAGAAGGATCAAACAGGCCAATGCAATATCTGCTCGTAAAAAAATGCACATCCAAACTGGGCGCACATTTTTGGAACGCATGCACATCTACCTGTCCTGGGTGCTCTGTGCAATAGACAAATGAGCTGCTGTGCTAAAAGGGAAGCACAATGGATAATTTGTGTGTCCCTAGCGCTCTGCGGCAGGCACCCAGGAGAAGTGGCTGTGGGTCTAGAACAGCCTGGCCAGAGCTCCTTCCTCACCACCAGCAGGGGCTGTCAGTGAAGGGGGCCAATCCCCTTTCAGGACAGCCTTCTGAAAGGGGATTGGTCCTTTCACTGATTTGTGACCGTGAATGGACCAATAGACAGGAAGTGAAGGCGTGAATAAGTTAATATCAAGGCTCCACCCCTTAATATTAATGTATTCACTCCTTCATTCACTGCCGGCAGGGGTTCTGATTGGGCCAGACCTTGGGGATGCTGCTTTCTGGGTTCCCCTCATCAGGAGCCACCTCAAGCCGTTTTTGTTTGGTTTTTATTTTGTTAAGCCCTGGAGCAGAACATAATTCTGCTTTCTGTGGTTCCTCTTATTTAGCAGGGCTAGGATACTAATAGGAGGAATTGCAGAAAGCAGGATTTTTTTTTTTCCGTCAGCCCTTGAGCGTGAATGCTTTAACGCCTGCTCCCGGGCAGGCATTACATTTGCAGGGTTAAAATGGGCGCTGTGGCCGGGTGGCAATTTTTTTTTTGCATCGGTGGGGGGGGTAATAGGCTAAAAGCCTCATCAACATGAATTTACGTGTGATGAGCGCTGCTAGCTACGTGCTGGTTTGAATGTGCATTTTGGACCCCTTATTGCATGAGGGGTTTTGGACGCGCGTCCAAAGCGCACATCCAAGCACGTGTAGAGCCGCGCACCCTGTTGCATCCACCTGAAAGTCTTCTCTAGGGCCAGACACGGTCTTGATCTTTGTCTCTGGAGCTCACAGCTCTTGCATGCAGTCATCCTCCCCCTTTTCACCAGTCTACAGGCGAAAGTTGTAGGATTACTACGTCTGCCCGTGTGCTGGCTGCTGAGAAGAGGGAGGCCTGCTACATGCAAGAGCTGTGAGCCAGGCATCTACCTGCTTGCCCCAGAACCTCCTCTCCCCCCGACCTGCACTCCAGACTCCAAGCTTCTGTTCCAGAGCCAGACCTAAGAATCTCCACTGCTAGTGTCCGGCTGTATCGCAGCAGAACACTGCCCTGAGAGAGGGACTGAAGAAACCATTTCCTGGCCCTGGAAACCTCCTGGTAGGAAGAGGATTTTGGGGGGTCACGTGGGGCGATGCGCTGAGGAAGACGTGTTTCTCTCAGCTCTGGGTGCCCTACCCCAATATCTACCGGCATCGTTCCATACCGGCTTCATAGCGTGGCACAAACACCACTGCTACCTTCATCTCATGTCGATTGTCCACTACATGAACAAAACGTCACCTCCGATGGCTGCCCGAGGGGGAAAACGGGAGAGAGACAAAGAGAAGGGTAAGGCCGCAGACCCCAAGATGGCGGTGGGTGGTGCCGAATCGGGGCAGTCGCCAGGAGCGCCGTTGACGGTAGAATTACTTAAAGAAACCCTTGATGCAGCACTCGATGACAAACTTGCGGGCATAGCTCAAAACCTGACAGAAGTAAAAGTGACTCTGGAGGTCTTGGGCCCACGGATCGATTTACTGGAGGAACGTGTATAGGGGCTGGAGGTCAGGGAAGCGGCTAGCACCACTACTAATACCGCGCAGGCTACTGCCCTAAAAGAATGCAGGGACAAGATCGATGATCTAGAAAATCGGCTCCGCCGGGACAACCTGCGGTTCCTGGGCCTGCCTGATGGGGTGGATGAAAAAGGCCTGGGCGTTTTTTTGGAGGAGTGGCTCCCTGAAGCGGTGGGTCTGCCCGACTTAAAGGGAGAGTTGCGGGTGGAGAGAGCGCACCGGCTGGGCACTCGCAGACCCTCAGACACCCGGCCCAGGATCGCAATAGCCAAAATTTTAAACTCGGCTGTTAAACAAATGATTTGGCTAGCTTATAAGAAGACCCCGGAGTTTCTGTATCAGGGCCATAAAATCCGTATCACCCAGGATTACTCGGTCTTAGTGACCCAACAACGGCGCAAATTCTCACCGGTCTGCTCTACTTTGTTTGACCGCAAGATCAAATTTGCTCTTCAATATCCTGCGGTACTACAAATTTGGCACGAGGGCAAGCAACACAGCTTTTCGGACTCAGAGGCAGCGGCCCACTTCCTGTCCACCATTTGAAAGGGAGTGCTCTCCGGGATTGAGTTTTCTGTTTGTGCCTACGGCATTGGAATCATGCATACTCCTTACTAAGGCTTGTTAATCTTCATCCCCTGGCTCCTTTGAGGAAGAGGATTTTGTAGGGATTTTATAAGGGAGGTGGTTTTTAAGATCAGACAGAGGAATGGGGGTAGAGTGAAATTTATTTATTTATTTATTTAATTTCTTTTACTATACCGATGCTCAAGACTAGGTCTTATCGTACCGGTTTACAATGTAACTGAGGGGAAACCAATTAACATCAAGGTAGAAAGTAAAGTTACATTAAACAGGGAGCGTAAAACCTGGGCAATGGAAGACAGTACAGAATTTAAACTAAGAAACAATTAGAGAGAGATAAATATATAATCAACAAAAACTATAAGATACATAAACATAGATTTATCCTAGGCAGTTATTAGCATGGTATGTCCAGTGGGAGAAGAAAGGGTGAGGTTGGGTGGGGGGGAAGGGGAGAGGGAGAGGGGGGGTAGGGATTAGGGAGGGGTGGGAGAATGAGAGTCAGTGATGGTTGAGGAGATCCTTCAGCGGTAGGCTTCTGTAAACAGCCAGGTTTTCAATTTCTTTCTGAATGTTGAATGGCATTGTTCTTGGCGTAAGTCTTGGGGAAGTAAATTCCAATGTAGTGGACCTGCTGTTGAAAGAGCTCGCTTGTGAATAGAGTTGTGGACCGATGATTTGTTGGGGGGGGGCCTTGAGCGAACCTTTGTAGGCAGTTCTGATCGGTCTTGCGGAAGTATGTAATTCGAGTGGGAAGGTGAGTTGGAGAGTGGATTGCTGGTAGACGGATTTGTGGATGATGGTGAGAGCCTTGAAAAGTATTCTATATTGGATGGGCAGCCAGTGTAGGATTTTTAGGATTGGTGTGATATGGTCCTTGCGACGAGTGTTTGTAAGGATCCTAGCCGCTGCGTTTTGCAGCATCTGAAGAGGTTTGGTGGACGAAGCGGGGAGACCAAGTAATAGAGCGTTACAATAGTCGATCTTTGAAAACAGTATGGCTTGAAGCACCGAACGGAAATCCTTGAAGTGTAAGAGCGGTCTAAGTTGCTTCAGGACCTGTAGCTTGAAGAAGCATTCTTTGGTTGTGGCGTTAATGAATTTTTTGAAATTCATTCTAGAGTCAAGGGTGGCCCCAAGATCTCTGACCTGGTTTGATAATGGGATGCTAGCATTATTTGCGAGGGGGTTGTTGTCACTAGGGGAGATAACCAGTAGTTCCGTTTTGGAAGTATTTAGGACCAGGTTGAGACTCGAGAGCAGAAGGTTGATGGCGTGTAAGCAGTTGTTCCAGAAATTTAGAGTAGAGATGGGGTCCGAGATGGGGATTATGATTTGTACATCGTCCGCGTATATAAAGTGGGTGAGATTGAGACTATTGAGTAGCTGGCATAAAGGGAGTAGAAATGATAGAGGTCAAGGGGGGAAAGCTGAAACTGAGCAGAACAAGGGAGGAGAGAGAGAGAGAGACTCTGGATTGTACGTATAGTTGTTCTCTCTCTCTCTCTTCCTCCTCCACAACCTCTGCCCATTGTCAGTCTCTTTCTTCCATTGTTTGTCCACATCTCCTTGCCCCCACAATAAAAACATAACGGAGCTTCACAGGGAGGATGCTGGTGTTGAAGGGGGTGAGGTAAAGTAGCACAAGAGATGGACAGGATAGAGAGAGGCTGGAGGAGACATGGTGGGGAGATTGAGAAAGCGAGACAAAGCAAGATTGATAGAACTAAGCTCAGAGAGAGAGAGAATGGTAGGGCCAGAGTGAGGGATAGGGAAAAAGAAAGGAAAAATAGAGAGACTGGTAGGGATAAGGAGGCTGAGAGAATTGGGTGTGGGGGAGGGAAGCTTAGGGTTCTTTCCTCCCTACCCCTAAACCTCAGTCCTCAAAAGGTGAGACTGCTACAGCGATTCTAGTTCTCTAGCTTTTGGTGGGAGAAAGGAGTCCCCAGTTGTTTGCACTGCATTCAAGAAGCTGACACACAGATTAGCGGAGGGATGTGACCAGAAACAGGAAGGAGCAGATGCTAGGGAAGAGGTGAGAGGCAGAAGGAAGATACTGAAGTGGAGGGGGAAGAAGGCAATTGGCTAGGGAAGAAGGGGGAGAGGCATGGGGGCAGATGCTGGGGAAGAGGGTGATTTATTTATTTATTAGTAATGAGGGCAGATGCTGGGGGAAGAGGCAGGGAACAGATGGGGAAGAGGATTGGTTAGCCAGTCCAAGGGAGCACATGAGCAATAGTAGATGTGTGTGTGAAGAAGAGATAGTGTGTGTGTGTCTGAGACAGAATGTATGCATGTCAGGTATCTGAGAAAGTGTGTATGTCTGTGTCTGAGAGAGTGCAGCAGTGTCCGAGCGTGTCTAAGGAAGTGTGTGTAACTGAGAAAACGTGAATGTGTGTGAGTCAGTTTCTAAGAGAGCAAGAGCATGGGTGTGTGATCCACACCTATTTCTCCCCCAAGCTTAGGCTCACCAGCTATGTTGGTGCCACTGCACAATAACATGCTTTTAGCTACCTTTTACCCAATCTGGAGATTTTTCACAGTGGATCTAGTGACTTTCTTCAAGTAGGAGTTGGCAACACTGTCTCTGGTCAGTACTGATCAGGCCTATGTGAATCAGCAGCTAATCTGACCAGCCCTGTATAATTATTTTCATTTCACCTGTCCTTATTTCTATACCTAGTCTACTGTGGTCGCTCTAATCTATGGTTCATGCACAGTAACTCTGCTAATATATTTTGGAGTTGAAGAAATGGCCTCCTCTATCTGCAAGTAAGGACCAAGTTATTATTATTTGTTAAAACTGTGCATAAGAAACAGCAGAGAGAGAATATCCCCAATATTAGAAATGATTTATTTGGGTGTCATATTGGTGTGATTTTCTGATATATAAGTGCTCAAGATGGTTTAATTTGTTCTTGATTTGAACGTTTGAAAGAGCATCAATCTTTTCACCGTAACTTTAGTGAGGGTCTGTTCCCTACTCGTGACACACTTGCAGTCCGAATGGCTGTTCTAAATATAAAGTTTTCTGTTACCTTACAGCACTTTATAGGCGGGAGAGAGGAGAGGGATAGGATATGATTGCCTTACGCTGCGCCCCTCCCAGAGTGCCTCCTCATGGCTACCTCTTGCTAGCATTCCACAGCTGGCTCTCCCTGACTCATTGTTCTGGCCCCAAAGGATATCTTCCCCTGCTGTACCATGTTTCCCAAGGCAGAACCTGAGAACTGATGCCGTGACAATGCAAAACAAGCTGTTTTATGGGTACTGGCTGCTTTTGACAGATAGATTCATCATCCGAGATTACATCCGCTGGAGATTCCCAGGTGACACCCTTGTTCTCCACCTAACTTCCTGGCATAGTTACCACATGAATGCAGCCCATCAAAGATAAGCCAAGCCAGCCTTATATTGTGCCAGTACATGTATGGACTTGTATTCCAGTTTACGTTTAGGAAAGTCAGAAATTCCAGCCTGTAGATGCAAGAGGACAAAATGAGAACTGGCTCAGTTTGTTCTGATGACACAGAGATGTCATGTGACTAACTTCATAGCACCTTGCGATTCTAGCCCGAGTCTCATACATTGGCCCAGTCCAACTTGTTCCATCATCTGAGGTGGGGATTTGCTTGGTAAAGGCAGATGGGACACAGGATGAAGCAGGACTGGCTGACTCAGTATGCAACTGCTTTTGAAATGTAAAATTGGAGTACTACCAAACTACAAATTAGCTTTACTAATTGGTAGAGAAACTGCAATAAATGGGAGGACAGAAAGCTGTTAATTGGGCGAGGAACTGGCTGAGTGACAGAATGCAGAGGGTGGTGGTCCATAGAGGCCACTCCAATGAAGGTAAAATAACCAGTGGGCTACTTCCAGGCTCTGAGTGAGGGCCAGTTCTTTTCAATATCTTTATTGGGAGTAATGTAGAGGGCATGGAGGGCAAAATAAGCTTGTCTGCATACCATACAAGAATCTGTAATATGGTAGATGCACCCGGAAAGGGTGCAAAAAAATGTGAAAAGGGACTTGACAAAAGTAGAAGAGTGGCGAAGGAGTTTGGCAGCTGTGCTCCAATACAAAATCCATTAGCCAAAAGCCAAGAACTGGAAACTGCTAAACAGGAAAGAGATGTGGAATTAATCATCTCATAATAACATACATAAAGATCAAATGGTCCATCCAGTCTGCCCAACAATTTGCTTATGGTATTAACTGCCGCTCTTTGCAGGTTGCCCCATGCATTCTGTTTAGGATATTAACTGCCACTCCATGCAGGTAAACTCCATGGGCATGAAGCGGCAGTTAATATCCTTATCAATCTAGCTTGCAAAGCTTTATAAAGCATTTTAATCCATTGCAAAGAAAAAAGGCCTCACAAACCATATTGTTGCAATACCCAAAATAAAAAAGGCCATTGTATCTTGTCAAATGCCTTTTCAGAATCAAGACTGACACCACCATCTTTTTGACCACTTTTTTTGGGACATCCAAAGCTCCTCTATAACCTTATTAACATTACTAGCACCATGCCATGATCTAATGAACCCTGTTTGATCTGTCTCTATTAAAGATGGAATTATAGCAGCAAAATGCCGAGCCAAAATAAAAAGAAGGATTTTAGTATTTACATTTATTAAAGATTATAAGGCGATAAACTGGATCTTTACCAAGGGTAGATTGCAGGAAAACATCAGCCCAGGATATTTTTTCAAAACTGGCCCACAGGGTATCTGACTCCCTCATGCACTTTCCCTGCAGCACATGTGTCAGCAGTTCCCAAAAGCACATCAACTCAACCCTGGAACATGGCAGAATTCACCCAAAATATTTCCAAAATAAACTTTACATTTTTCCTAAATAACTAAGCAGTAGACCACAATCTAGACCAGGGATGAATAACAGAACCTTGTTCCATCCACGCAGATCGGTTGGGCCCCTCACAAGTCTGCTCATATATCTATAAGAGATTTTATAGATATAGATATATTTATGTATCTAGATCTAGATAGATAGATAGCTAAATAGATATCCTGCATTCCTGGTCTGGCCACTCAATCAGTTCTTGAACCAGTTGCAGGTAACGAGATAACCATGCTACCAGCCAGTGTCAGACACACATATACACGCTCAGTCACACAAACAGATTTTTAGATTACAGAAACTTTATTGGCACTTACACACTGACACTCACTCTCTCTCAGCTCCTTCTCATTCTTAACCCTCCAACTTCTAGCTGCTGCTCACTGTCTTTCTCTTTCATATACAAAGGCTCTCACTCTCACTCGCTCTGTTATGCGCGTGCAGACTCTCTTTCACACACAAACACACATACACAGGTTCTCTCATGCACACGCAGACTCTCTCACACACATACACAGGCTCTCTCATGCACATGCAGACTCTCTCTCACACACACACACAGGTTCTCTCATGTACATGCAGACTCACACACACACACACACACAGGTTCTCTCATGTACATGCAGACTCTCACACACACACACACGTTCTCTCATGCACATGCAGACTCACACACACACATGTTCTCTCATGCACATGCAGACTCTCTCTCACATACATACACACTCTCTCATGCACATACAGTCTCTCACACACATGCAGGCACTTTCTCGCATACACACAGGTAGCCTATACTCTGTATCCAGCCCTTGCCTGTCCTCAGCCAGTCAGCCTTGCCTTGCCTCAGCTCCCAGTCCGTGCCCTGATGTTACACAGAACACAAGGCCTAGTGGCCCCAGAATCCAAGGGCTGAACCTGGGGGAAGGTGGGTTGGTTAGGCAAAGACCAGCTCCAGTCCTGTCCTGCAGCCCTGTACCACCTCTGTGAGAGTGCTCCCTGACTCCAACCTGCTAGTCCATGACACTATGACAGTTGGTCATACATTTGAGCATTTCACTTTTGCTGTATTGGAAAAGCTTCCTACCAGCCTTCATGGCTTGGATGTGGATTCTGTGCTGATATGGAAAAAGCAGTGATGGATATATTGCTTGAATACTGTATTCCCATATGGATTAAATAAAGAGATAGATTGTCCGCCTGCTAATACATGAAAGCCTGTCTGATTTGCTTAGCTCATAGATGATGCAAATATAGTATTTTGATTGGGCAGTAGAAAGTTGTGAGCCCATTGGACATTAGTTTAAAAGAGATTGAGGGGTGGGACGTTTTCATTTTTAAGAGTTTGAGCCATGTTGAGACACCTACATATATTTTAAACTAATGGTTATGTACTGGAATTAATTGTTGTGTTTTATTTATATTGTTCTTTTAAAATATTTTTATTTTTCTGTTTCTCTTTTGATTTTTTAGAGGGATTGACCCCTGAAGCAGGCGATTATCTTGTTTGCCAAAACATGGGTCCATGTCGGGTCTTTATGTTTCAAATCTTTTTTATTAATGTTAGCATAGGCAAAATACACAGTAGCATGAAAGAAATGTGAGTGAGGATGGGGAATCTGCGCACCCTCAGGCACTGATCGAAACATAAAGATTGCCCATTAACAAACGGCTACCTGGTCAACCTCAAACAAAATCCCTTCCCAATAAGCACTACTCCCCCCCCCCCCCCCCCACACACACACACCCCCACACAACCCTAGGTAACATATCACAGGTTATAACAAAGGTGATCAAAACAATATAGTGTAACGGTCAGCACTACAACCAGTGGATTCAGGCAACCATCACTGAAGAACATTCAAGTAAAAACTCCGAATTTTATGAGGTAGAGTTTGCAGATACATTTCCCAAATTTTCAAAAAGGACTTTCATTTTATAGTCATTATAACATGCAGCCGCAATTAAAGCTTCATAAGCTGCGCGCAAAGGATGGAGCAATTTATCACCCAATAATTTGTAAATTTCAGCAGTATACCCATCTGGGCCTGAGGCTTTTAATAATTTAGATCGAAAGATGCCCTGTTGGATTTCTTGAATGTGTATTGGAGAATCTAAAATTTCTATTTGGCATTCCGTTAACCGGAGCAAATCTACAGTGGCCAAATATTGCTGAATGTCAGTCCTACCCATCTCCTCTGCTTTATATAAGGAAGAACAGAAAATCTAGAAAATAGCAGCACTCTCTTTACTAGACGTAACCATTTGACCTGTGTAATCTTTCATAGTAGGGATATAATTATATCCCTTCCATGATTTTACCAGCTACACTAAAGATTTACCAGATTTATTAGTAAAATGAAAAAAAACTTACTTTTGTAGTAGGTCTTTGATTTTTTCGCTCCCTGGTGGGGAGGTGTGAATCATTAGAAACTTTTCCTTAGTGGCTCAGGAGGGCTGGACAGCACATGCTTGTTGGGCAGCTTTAATTTTTTTCTCTAATCGAAAGATTTCATTAGACACGAGTTTCCTCTGAGCACTCACATAGAAAATTATCTCTGCTCTTAAGATGACTTTGGCCATCTCGCAGAAAAGTATAGGGGACACTTGCTGTTCTTTATTACTTTCCATATAATCTTCCCATTTTTTCTGTAAAAAATCCCTAAATCAGGGATCTGTATATAGATGTCTGGGAAACCTCCAAATCCACATAGATTCAAGAGGTCTAAAACCTTCCATATCCACCCACAATAATGCGAGGTCTGACTCTGCCAGGGGACATATTTCAGCCTTAAGAATGGAGCCAAAGTCATCCCTTCTCAAGCAAGTCCCATGTACACGGGACACATGTGTGTACTCTCTCATGAGAGGATGCAATACACACCAAGTGACCACCAAATCTATTAATTTATTTATTTTAAAAAAATGTTATACCGGTATTAGTGGGTACATCATGCCGGTTCACATCCGAACCAAAAGGTAGAAAAATACAAAAAACAGGGACTGGGGGAGGGGCTGAAGAGAGAGAAAATGTCAAAAGAGAGCACACAGAACTACAATAAATATATAAACAACAGAATAAATAAATAAAATCTAGTCCCTGACATAGATATTTGATACCTTTGTCCGATTTGGAATCCCTCCCTTAAAGCCCTAGAAGAGCGATCCAAAGTTGGATCGTGAACACAGTTGAAGTCACCTCCTACAATTAAGGGGCAAGATGTGAAATCTGCCAATAAGCGAAGCAATTTCGTAAAGAAGGAGTGATCATATACATTTGGGGTATAAATATTGCAAATAGCAATAGATTTTCTATACAAAGAACCAGAAAGCAATAAAGATTTCCCCTCTGGATCTTCAGTTAATTTTGACATATGACAAGGAACACTGCGGCCTATCAAGATGGCAATGCCAGTCTTTTTCGTTCCCGACGGGGAGGAAAAAACCTGTCACACCCATTGTTTATATAACTTTTGATGTTCAGTTTTCATCAAGCAAGTTTCTTGAATTAAAGCTATATGTATATTTTGCCTTTTCATTACCTGTAGAACTTTGTTCTTTTTAAATACAGAGCCAATCCTTGAGGCATTCCAGGTTGCTCACCTAATTGGGAATTAAGTCATCCAAACAAGACAGCAGTAGAGCTACTAATAGCAGAGAATTGCATCAAAAAGGACCAGGTCCCCCAGCCTAGACCCGAATCCATTGCTACCATAACGAACAAATCTCCAGCTCTCAAGTGAAGAATGATCACCAATAGAAAGATAGAAACAGTAAACCTTTTATCCCTACAATCCCCCCCCCCCATGTTCCCCCTATTATCAAACCCCCTCCCCCACCTATACCCCTTTGGTTTTTTTCCCGTCCCCTCAGAAATAAAATGAACAACAAAAATCCAAAATATTGCCCAACCATAGGCAAATAAGGGCTGTAAACGTATGGTGGGACCCCACTTCCCTCCATAGCCAGAATACAACATAGAATAGAAAAAAATAAAAAAAAATTATATATAAAATTAAAGACATAAGTGTCTCTGCCCTTCACTGCGTGCAGAGTGCCACTGAAGTAGCGATGTTAAAAAGGGGGCTCCACCCGACGTTTTCACCCGGTATTTGAATTCTAGGTTTCCAGAAAGGCTTCAGCCAACAGTAGCATACGCCAACATTTTATTGGCACATGTATTCCGAAGCTTTGCCAGGTAGAGGAGCGCAAAAAGCAAAGGCAGGTCAGCGAGCCGTGCACAAATAGGAGCAAACAGCTTCCTCTGCACCGAGACTCCTGCCGAAAAATCTTGAAAGATTAAATAGAAGTGCCTTCATAAACAAGGGCTCGATGTTTCCTGTATGCTATTAAAGTCTCTTGTTTCTGGGCATCGTCCAAAAACTTTGTGAGCACAGGACAGGGTTTGCTTCTGTTGGGCACTCGCATGCCCAAGCGGTGAGCCCGTTCCACGTGGAGCCGGCCATGTTGAGCTGACAATGAACATAAGAACATAAGAAATTTCCATGCTGGGTCAGACCAAGAGTCCATCAAGCCCAGCATCCTGTTTCCAACAGAGGCCAAAACCAGGCCACAAGAACCTGGCAATTACCCAAACACTAAGAAGATCCCATGCTACTGATGCAATTAATAGCAGTGGCTATTCCCTAAGTAAACTTGATTAATAGCCATTAATGGACTTCTCCTCAGAGAACTTATCCAAACCTTTTTTGAACCCAGCTACACTAACTGCACTAACCACATCCTCTGGCAACAAATTCCAGAGCATTATTGTGCGTTGAGTGAAAAAGAATTTTCTCCGATTAGTCTTAAATGTGCTACTTGCTAACTTCATGGAATGCCCCCTAGTCCTTCTATTATTTGAAAGTGTAAATAACCGATTCACATCTACTCATTCAAGACCTCTCATGATCTTAAAAGACCTCTATCATATCCCCCCTCAGCCGTCTCTTCTCCAAGCTGAACAGCCCTAACCTCTTCAGTCTTTCCTCATAGGGGAGCTGTTCCATCCCCTTTATCATTTTGGTTGCCCTTCTCTGTACCTTCTCCATCGCAACTATATCTTTTTTGAGATGCGGCGACCAGAATTGTACACAGTATTCAAGGTGTGGTCTCACCATGCAGCGATATAGAGGCATTATGACATTTTCTGATTTATTAACCATTCCCTTCCTAATAATTCCTAACATTGTTTGCTTTTTTGACTGCTGCAGCACACTGAACCGACGATTTTAAGGTATTATCCACTATGATGCCTAGATCTTTTTCCTGGGTGGTAGCTCCTAATATGGAACCTAACATCGTGTAACTTCAGCAAGGGTTATTTTTCCCTATATGCAACACCTTGCATTTGTCCACATTAAATTTCATCTGCCATTTGGATGCCCAATCTTCCAGTCTTGCAAGGTCCTCCTGTAATGTATCACAGTCTACTTGTGATTTAACTACTCTGAATAATTTTGTATCATCCGCAAATTTGATAACCTCACTCGTCGTATTCCTTTCCAGATCATTTATATATATATATTGAAAAGCACCGGTCCAAGTACAGATCCTTGAGGTACTCCACTGTTTACCCTTTTCCACTGAGAAAATTGACCATTTAATCCTACTCTCTGTTTCCTGTCTTTTAACCAGTTTGTAATCCAGGAAAGGACATCGCCTCCTATCCCATGACTTTTTAGTTTTCGTAGAAGCCTCTCATGAGGGACTTTGTCAAACGCCTTCTGAAAATCCAAATACACTACATCTACCGGTTCACCTTTATCCACATGTTTATTAACTCCTTCAAAAAAATGAAGCAGATTTGTGAGGCAAGACTTCCCTTGGGTAAATCCATGTTGATTGTGTCCCATTAAATCATGGAGTCCATTTTTTTTTAAAATTTCTCCTCTAACACAAGGGCCACGGCTTTCGCTACCTCGGCAGTATTGAAATCAGACGTTGCTGAAGTCGGGCCATTGTTGCCCTCCACCATCTTGCTGCTGCCTGCCCACGTGCGTTCCTTTTGTTTCCGCACAATTTTGGCATCCTGAAACCCGCCGTGAGTGTAATATAAAGAATCCGGCTGCACTCACCCAATGGAAAATAGTCAATAATTTGCCAAAAAAAGGCTATGGGTAACAGTTTATTCGGTAAAGGATGGCGTGGGGTCCCGGAACAAGCAGAAAGCGCAGCTTCCGCCTCACATCACCCCATGTGACCTCCCATGTCAGGTCTTTAAAGCGAGGTGGTGATTTTAAATAAGGATTTTTCAACATACAGATAAGTGTTTTTGGTTGTTTTTTTTAAATATCTTTACTCAAGATGTATCAAAACAGCCATTAAATTGAACAACAAAAGAAACATTACAGCATTTTCTCCCCAACCCCTATTACCCCAGCCTAGACCCTATCCCTCCTACCCCCCCATAGTGAACCACCGGTATCATGACGAAACAGGATTTGTAATAACATCAAAGTCCAAACTCATTAGCATGCATCCTGGATAAGCCAGCGATGAGTGTGGTTTTTTTTTCTTGACATTAAATTAAAATTGGAAAGGGTAATGGACCACCGAATGATAAGATAAATCTCTGTTTCCTGATACTGCTTGTGGCCTATTGCGAGAAGAGAGGTGGTGGATTAGATCTTTGCGCATTTCTTCTGATGTTATTTCCAAAACTGTATTTTTAAAACACTGTTTATACATGTTCTTGTTAGTCTGTAGATTAACAAAAGTTGTCTACACTTCTTGGATCTTTTTCATTCTTGACTCTCTTTCGCATAAACCTGCAGGCTCCCATTCACATGCAGGGTCTCATCCACATGCAGGCTCTCATACATATGCAGATGCTTTCTCTCACATACAATCTTTCTCTTAAACACACACACACACACACACACACTCTCTCTATCTCCCCCTTTCTTCTGGGCCTCGTTTTAGGCCCTGCCGGATGGCCAGCTGCTCCTCACTGCCAGAGGGGAGGTAGAAGGAGACCACACTGGCAGTGCTGTTTCCAGGGAGGAGGGGGTCCTCTTCCAGCCACGGTGGGATGGGCTCCATTGTGGCCTCGACAAGCAAGTGTTTAGACTGCGACAGATGGGCTCCATCACGGCCCCACAGGCCTCCCTTCCGGACATGGGGGGATGGGCTCCACTGTGGCCCCGCTGAACCATTCTTTGGGATGTAGCGGATGGGCTCTGCCGTGGCCCTGCATGCAACTCTTTGGGGCATGATGGGATGGGTTCCACTATGGCCCCACTGAGCCATTCTTCAGGCCATAATAGTTGGGCTCCACTGCAGCCCCCACAGACCTCTCTTTGGACCTCGGTGGGATGGGTTCCACTATAGCCCCAATGATTCTCCAGGCTGCAGAGGAATCATATGACTAGTGAGACTGAGCCACCGGGGAATGCCCGCCCCCGATAGGCCAATCCTCCCCTGATCTTTACCCTTCTTTGCAAATATATTAATCAATGCTTGGTTACCCTCCTGGCAAAAAATGTGCCTTTGTGAGATATAGCATTATAACAACACAGCAAGGGTTCAATAACCAGGGGATGTCATATAAAATGTCATATAAAATTCAGTTCCCAACTCATCTGGTCCTGTGGCTTCACCCAGCTTTCATTTTTTTTTAAATAGCAATATCCAATTCCAATTTAGTCACAAGTGTAAGAAATCCTTTTGCTGAACCGATATTTGAGGGAGAGAAAGATTTTGAAACAAATTATTTTGTTATTCTACAGAAATTTCAGTTGGCAAATGCAGATGCGAATAATATTTCAGAAAAATGTCGGATATCTTCAATGTATTTCTATGGTCCTTACTTTGCAGATCTTTAAACATAGTAATATACCGCTGAGATTTATCACTCTTACCAATCTCGCCAATAGCGCACCTGCTCTAGTACCCTCTCTAAACATCTGTCCCCTAAAACTTTCAAAGCTCTTATAGTTCTCTAATGCAATAAATTATTCAAATTCTTCTTATAATCATCCAACTTTAACTTGGTATCTGGAGACATATTATTATTTATATTATTTATTTATTATTTTTATATACTGACATTCGATCTCAATTGAGATATCACACCGGTTTACATTCAGGTACCGTAGGTATTTCCCTATCCCCAGAGGGCTTACAATCTAAGTTTTGTACCTGAGGCAATGGAGGGTAAAGTGACTTGCCCAAGGTCACAAGGAGCGATAGCAGGACTCGAACCCTGGTCTCCTGTTCATAGTCCACTGCTCTAACCACTAGGCTGCTACTCCTCCTGTGCGTGCAGCTTTTTCATCTTACTCAGTTTCACATGCAATTTCAATATTTCACTAACTTGAGCTTTTTTGGGTTTTTTTTCCACATAAGCTGTAACTTCTCCCTTCATAACTATCTTTCCAGCAGCTCACAGCACGTCAGCAGGCATATCATTAAGATCATTAAACTCTAAGTAGTCTTTCCATTTCTCACAGAGATATTCCTTGAACTGTTGATCATGTATTAAAGAGGGATTGAGATGCCACTTAGATGCCTTATTTTGAGCTAAACCGAGACATAATTGCATAAAAACTGGAGCATGATCTGAGAGAAAAAAAAAGGTGCCAATGTCTGCTCCAAGGTCATTATTAAACAAGGATGAAGGAGGCAACAAGTAATCTAACCGAGAATAGCTACTGTGAGGCTTTGGAAAAAATGTGAAATCTAATTCTTCAGGATGCAAAATACGCCACATATCTAATACCTGCAATTCTTTCATAACAAATTTAATACCAGTATATGGTATAGTATTATGAGCCAATCTAGGAGGTTACTAGAATGAGAAATTGCATTAAAGTCTCCTTCCCTTTTTAATTGTGAATCTAAGATGGAGTACAATAATGTTACTAATATAGAAAAGAAAGTATGAGAATACAAGTTGGCAGCATATACATTACATTGATGGCATAAAATCCCAAACACAATGATAAATCTACCTTACAGATCTTTCACAGTTTTATCAAATGAAAAAGGTAAATCTTGATTGAACAAAATTATTACACCCTTTTGCCTACTAAAATTTGAGTTAAGTAAAAACACTGGCCTACCCAATCTTATTTACATTTCAGGAGCTCAGTATCAGTTAAATGAGTTTCTTGTAAGAATGCTATATGCACTTTCAGTTTTATAAGTTTAAGATTTTTTTTTTTTAATAGGAGACTGAATACCATCAACGTTTAATGAAGCTATTTTAACTGCAGTCATATTGAGACCAGATTTCAGCAGTCCCATCCATAAAAAGGACCCTTTCAGTTTCATAGGTTACCCCCAAGCCTAGATAACACAAACAAATCTTCCAATAAACCCCCTCATTTATCAAATGCACTAATGTGTTTTTGCATGCGATATTGTATGGTGCAATGCATATTGTATGGTGCAATGCATATTGTATGGTGCAATGCAAATCTGACAAAGCATCCACCTAGCTATGAGAGAGAGAGAGACTAGCCATAATGCAACTCAAGGTGTTTAGGTATTAGTGTAGGTGGTTAGGGGCCACTTTGACATTCAATGTGAGACGTACGAACAGAACAGTGCTCTCTTGTGAACATTTGATGACCCTCTGAGTGAGGAAACTCACCCAAAAAGATGAGATTTGTGCAATGTTTTCTCAACCTAGCTTGATGTTAACCAGGTAGAGAGTCCGTCAAGCTAGGCTGAGAGAACATTGCACAAATTTCATCTTTGGGTGAGTTTCCTCACTCCAAGGGTCATCAAATGTTCAAAAGAGAGCACTATTCTGTTTGTATGTCTCACATTGAATGTCAAAGTGGCCCCTAACCCCTACACTAATACCTAAACCTCACCTCAAGTTACTAGGTGAGCCTCCCATAGATATATAAATACGTATCTAGGGTGATGGCATTATGGCTAGTCTCTCTCTCGCGCGTTTTGATAAATCCAGGCCAAAGTTAGAGAATTTTCTCCTGTAGAAACAATACTCCAATATTATTTCTCATTCACCACCCAACCACATGCATAACAAATACAAATAAACAAGACATAAGACAGCATAACTGAAAATCAAAATCACTCCAAGGGACTGCACCAAGCAAACTCACTTGTCCTCTTCCTTCTTCCCTTCAGGATCTGTGACATAGAATTCCAGACTGGATATTTAAGTACACTCACAATTGCCATCCTAAATATACATATCCTCAATACTTATACCAAGAGCAAAGAAGAAAAAAATAAAAAAGCATGCCTTAATTATTGCATATAAATATCATGGGCAATTAAACATGCAATATGCTTTTAAACACAAAACTCCTTACATACAAAAGAAAGAACTAGCCAGTTTGCATTGCCAGGCTGGGAACAGAGTAACTTTCAGGTCACCACAAACTGGACTGCCACTCAAAAGAAAAGGAAACGAAAAATAGATTAAAAATAAACGTTTACAAATGTGGCTATTGCATTAAGAAGATATCAGTGCAGGCAGATTCAAAAGTTACCGCAGCATAAACAAACATTACTTCATAGAGTTTATCACGCCCACATCAATTTTTGTGCCAAAAAATAAAAGAACCAGCATCCAAATGTCAACAGTTATGGCTCATATCCGATCCACAGGCAAAGCATATGCGTGTTCATTTTTCAGCATCAAGCAATAATCCAATAGGTAGAATATCAAAAAGAGAAGAAAAAAAACCCCAAAATGCAGGCAGATGAAACAAGGAAAAGATCTGTGATGTCACCTCTACCACAATTATCTCCAAGAATCTCCATCAAAACCAAGGAGTCTTTTTAATAGTAGAGCATTACCGTTCTGTCAATGCCATATATTCCTCAGTTTGTTCCAATGATTGTAAAATGTCCGATCTCCCTTCTTTGATGACCCACAAACAAGCAAGAAATAAAGAGAAAATCTGATACCTTTACAGAACAATTCTGAACAAATTGGGGCAAGAGCCTTAGGGCTAGCTGACACTTTTGCAGAGTAATCATTAAAAAAGAAAGTTCCTTTTTCTCATGATATTCCAAATGTCCATGCTTCTTAAATGCTGTCATAATTCTGATCTTGTCTGCATAATTCGGTATGCGAGTAGTCAAAGACCTTGGTCTTACCACATTTTTGTTGACTACGCCCATCCTATGTGCACTTTCTATTAATATTGGCTCTGTTGTTAAGGACAGGCCAAGAGCCTCATGCAACCAGATCTGTACCAGTTGGAGTAGATCTAAATCTTTCACGGTCTCAGGGACTCCAATCAGACAAATCTTATTCCATCTGCCACGATTCTTCTGATCCTCGATCCATTTGGATAGGTCTTCATTCTTCTTCAGAGCATCCAGCTACAAGGTAAACTAGTCCAATGCCATTTCTTATGCAAGTATCCAGCCTTCCAAATTCAAAAGTCGAGAAGTGTGTTTATCTATGTTCTCTTGTATCTCTTCTACTGCCAACTGTAGCTTACTCAGACTGTCCATCAGTGCTGCAGAAATGTTTTTAGAATTTGTTTTCATTATTAACTCTTCCTTCAGATCTTTCAAAGCATTTTTATATTCAGTCGCTATTTTGGGGAATGTAGGATGACTCTTGCCTTTAACCAATTTTTGGTTTTAGTCAACATGCCTCACAAAACAATAAGACAATTTCTTCCTTAAAACTCCCCCCCCAAAAAAAAACCCAGTCTAGGATCAGTTTTCATGCAGATGTGAACAGATCCCATCGGAGGCCAAGTTCATTGCAACTCCTCAGTTGACCTGCCTACTGGATGTTGTCAATACTTTTATTAGCAGCCTAGTGCAGGACCCCAGTTATGGCAGGTTCAGGGGAGCTTACACCTTTGGTTGGAGCTCTACATGACAAAGGCAACATGTACATTTATAAAATTTGATGTTTGTGAATAATTGTACAATTCTTTTTTTTTTTTTTTTTTTATTAAAGGGATCACATCTTGGGCTTAGAATTCAAGGCCTGACATCACTGACTGCAGTACTGTTACTGGCACAAAATGGTTGCTTCCGTCGGCAGCAAGTGCCCCCTTCAAGGTGAGACACCAGGAGAAAGACACCTTACAATCCGCCTGCACCCAGAACTTGCTGTCCCATTCAGATACATGGATGTACACACTGGCACAAAATGGATGCTTCCATTAGACTCCAGCCTTTTCTGTACCATGTATTGCTACCTATATAGTTTTGCATTATTCGACTCCTGGTTTTTATATGTCCCCTCCCCCACCCCCAGACATCTGTACTGCAATTCACATATTTCTTTGCAATTCACCTTATGCCTGTCCTGGGAAGAGGCAGACTATCAAATGGAAACAAATAAATAAATGATGTGTCTCCTGTAAATTCTGATCACAATAGAACAGGATCTGTTGTATGGTCAGGAAACAGATGGATTTCATTAAAAATGCATTAAGGAAAATTTTTGAAGCGAGGAGATTATTTTATCTTGCTGCTTCCCATTTATCAGTTTTGGCACTGACGTAAGCTGTGGTTGGTTACTTTTCAGAAACCATAAGAACAAGAAATGCCATAATGGATTAGACCAAAGGTCCATCAAGCCCTGCATCCTGTCTCCGACAGTGGCCAATCCAGGTCACAAATACTGAATAGGTGACTAAAGAATTGTTTTTTTCCTTCTTGCTCATAACCAGGGATAAGCAGTGGCTTCCCCAAGTCTACATGGCTAATAGTGGACTTTCCTCCAGGAACTTGTCCAAATCCTTTTTGAACTCAGTTATACTAACTGCTTTTACCACATCCTCTAGCAACAGTTTTCACAGTTTAATTGTGCACCGACAGGTAGATTTCAAAAGCGTTGCTCATGAAAAAACGGCCCCATACACACATATGTGGGCCGCGAGCAACACAAATTATAAGAAGCTGAGAAGTACATGCGTCAAGAATAAGGAGGCAGAAAATTGGCAGGAGAGAGAGAGACACACACACACAATATGATACTGTTAATATCTCCCACTGTAAGAGGGGCACTTTCAACTCAGGGTGGGGTTTTTTTTTTGGGGGGGGTTACATTGCTCTGCCTAGAGCACAAGGCTCTATAGACCCTTGTAACACCGCCTGCCCTCCTCCCAAAAAAAAAAAAAAAAACAACTCACCCTGAATTGAAAGTGCCTCTCTTATAGTGGGAAATATATAGAGTATCATATTGTCTCTCTAACAGAAGTACTCTCTCTCGTGATCCTTTTAAAATCCTTTTAAAATCCTTTTAAAAGTACCCACCAGCTTCATGGAGTGTGCCCTAGTCCAGCTGGAAAGGGTAAATATGGTTCCTTATTGACACGCTGCACCCACTCACGATTGTATCATATCCCCCCTCAGCTGTCTCTTCTCCAGGCTGAAGAGCCCTAACCTCTTTGGCCTTTCTTCAGAGGGGAGCCATTCCAGCCTTATTTTGGTCACCCTTCTTTGCACGCTTTCTAGTTCTGCTATATCTATTTTGAGATGGGATAACCAGAACGGCACACAACACTCAATGTGTAGTCACACCCTGGATTGATACAGAGGATTTATGATATAATTCTTAACATTCTATTTGCTTTTTTGATCACTGCCATACACTGCGCTGAAGATGTCAAAGTATTGTCCACCACGATTCCAAGATCCTTTTCCTTAGGTCAGAATAGCCAGTCATAGCTGAATGAATCACTGCTGCACCGTGTAAGTGAGATCTTGAGCCCCATTCCCTAGGAAGAAATACTGCTCTTGGAATGATAGTGGTCAGCTCAGAGCTGCATTGCAGCTGTAGGAGGGCAATTGCAGCTGTAGGAGGGCAATAGCTTGTTGTCACAATGGCTATAGGAGGGCACTGCAACGATTGCCCTGTATACAGGAGGGCAAAACCAAACATATGGAAACTGATCATGATTCTCCTCCCCGCCCCCCATGACAAATTCTGAAGAGAGAAAGTTTACACTATAGGTCATTAGCCCTCTATAAAATGTACAACTCCATTATCTTGTCAGAGGAACAAAAAAAAAAACAAACAACTCCTAAACTGTGTGTTGGAAGTGACTCAGCAGGAAGATTTCAGAGAGCTAGGGACTGGTCTCAGGGCCGAGAGATTAAAACACATATCAGAAAAGCACAGCAAATTCCACAGTGAAAGGGCACAGGAAAATCCCCTCGCTCCCAGAATGGGGAATGACAGCAGGAAGCTACTGAGGCTTGTACAAGAGCTGATGAAAGTTCTCCCAGAGAACGCAAAAAGAGCTACGGAAGGAAGGAAATGAACACAGTCCCTCATAGATAGATGGTGAGAGAGGGGGGGGGGGGGGCACCCATCACTCAGAGCCTCTAATGTTCAAACAGAGCAGCAGTAGGGGACACATCAAGTGTTTGTACTGAGTGCCTGGCATCTCCGGTCAGACTCAGCCTGGAGACTGTGCCAGTTTATTTGATTTACATTCCGCTTTTCAGGCACTTCAAAAAGGATTACATTCAGGTACTGTAAGTAAATCCCCATACTCGGCGGGCTTACAATCTAAGGGCCTCGTTTGCTAAGCATTGTTTTCCCATAGATGCAAAATGGGAAGAAAGTTTTCTAAATCAGGTCCTAAATTTGCACTGGAGGGCACAAGGAGCAGCAGCAGGATTTGAATCTTGGCTTCTCTGGTTCACAGCCCACTGTTCTCATCACTAGGTTAGTCCTCCACTCTCAGAGATCTCGGACATTTGGAAAAATGACAGCTGAGGCACAGCACCAGTGGGTCCCAGAGACTTTCAGCCTTTAATCCATGGCTTGATTATAGAATGTAAATTACTTATACTTTGTATAACAGAATCAGGGCTTAAGGAAAGTAAATCTATGTCTCCAGCAAATTTGGCCTATGAGATTCAAGTTTTTTTAGTATAAAAAAAAAAAATTATATATATATATATATATATATATATATATATAAAAACACAAATCTTTTGTGCATATACCTGGAAATTTGATAGTGCCAGGGTGGTTTGTTCTGCTTAAATATATATACATGTTAGTAGAGTGAAAATGGAACAGTTGGATATTGAACCTTTATTTTTAACGGACTCTTTATGGATTCATTCTGGATCAGAGGCTAATCTATTGTCTTCCTCTATCAGCTCAGATCCCAGTTGATGAATTAAGTCATTGAATCATGGCTAGTGCTGCACAGCATAAGAATGTATTAGTTCTTAGGGATTTTAATATGCAGATAATCCAACAAAATTAGCTCTTCTCTCTGATAAAGGACCTTGGTTTTACTCAGCAAATAGCTGGTCATTCTTTGGACCTAGTTTTCACCTCAGGCATGTATGGTCCAGCCAGAGATCTCTGCTATTGCTGTCTCTTGGCCAGATCTTTTTTTTTTTTGTTATTAATATTTTATTGAAATTTACAAACCAGTTACAATCTCGGGGGCTGTCAGCCTTGAAATAGTACAAGAAACAGAATACAGCAAAAAAATGTACCATGTAAAATTATGAATATTCTCCCCCTCCCGCATCCCCCCCATCCTGCTCCCATGGGTTATACAAATGATTGGATTTCCACATCGCAAAATAACTACTATTCACAATATGGTAAAGCGACAGAGTAAAAGGTATTATATTGGCAGTGTAACTGCATACTTCCCAAGACCACAAGCTTCCTTGCAAATGAATATATACATAAGTGCATCATCATTAAAGAACAACAATTCGCAATCTCCTCAGGAGTATTGCTTCATAGACGGTGACCAAATTGCATTAAATGCGGAAAGGCGATGTTGTTTGAGCGCAGTGAGGGAGGCCAAACAGCCAGATCATTTTTTAATCCCCTGTAACTGAAATGTTGTTCTGTTATATCTGCCTCAGAATGATGTTAAGATTATGAGTAGGAACTATCAAAATATAGAAATAGAGATTTTAGGTAGCAACTTAATTTTCCAGCAGATTGCGTAGAACTGCCTCTGGATTCTCAGATTGAGATTCGGAAAGCAGCATTAGATGATGTAGCGTCTGTATGTGAATGCTAGGAATCTGAATCATAAGATCATAGAGTTAGCATGGTGAAATTACTACTTACCTGACAATTTCCTTTCCTTGAAGCTGTGGCATAGCCAGAATTGATTTTTTGGGTGGGCACAAGGTTAACATGGGTGGGCTGTAGGCATGCAGGTCTCAGACCTACTAGTTGTTTTCTTATTGATAAATAATGCCATATACTGCACCCTGCAATGGGTTTCTAAGTAATTTGCAACAGCCATTATGCATCATGCATGAAACTTTAAAATAATTTACCTCAGTTATTTCAAGCACTTGCCAGTATTAAAAATTCCTTATTAATCAGAATTTATTTTATATTTATTGCAGTTTATAAATGCACCTGTATATCATGTAAAAGCAAAGAAAGCAATCAGATCCAATCATGTAATAAAATAAAAATTAATGTATTCTTTCTTGAACCATTTTTGTAGAAAGCCAGAAATCTTCATAAATACAATAAAATATAATTAATCCTCAGAACAGGTGCAGCACAGAGCTAGGACAATTCACATTACAACTAACATGAAAAAAAAAATTCAAATTCTGGTGTCACCTCAGCAAAAAAAAAATCCTCCACTGCTATTTCGTGACGTAATGGAAACTCCTGCAAAGAAAGACATCTAGAACCTTGACATACCATACAGTCACAGTATTGACTCTCAGGATTCAAACAACAGCAACCTTATGAAAAAGCAGCAATGCAAATACTACACCAGGCCCTACAACATTAATACATCACCTACTGGAACAACAGAACAAGCTGGACTACTACTACAGAGAAACTACACGCTAGCAGAAATACTGCATTTCACACACACAGGCAAAACAGAGTCCAATCTTTACCTAATATAGAAATAAGAGACTACAAATTGGAAACAGAAACATGCAGATAAAACCAAAATAGAAAGTCTGAGAAACTAAAGTCTCTGAACAGTGGAATACTGAAGAAAGAGCAAAATACAAAAATATAAGAGATGCACATTCCCAAAGATGGCATATTTAAATTGCTAACCACAACAAATGCTGGATTAAAGTGATACAGTCCCAGATTTCAAATAAGTTTATATGTCCAAAAATTCTTTATTCAGAAGGCGGCAACTCCACTCTATACAATCAACATTGTCTCTCACATGGGGTCCCCCGACCCCATGTGAGACTTTAATCCAGCATTTGTTGTGGTTCTATAGTATGTTGAATGCTGGCTGATGCTCGGTTGCTTGTGGAT
Source organism: Rhinatrema bivittatum (assembly GCF_901001135.1). Lineage (NCBI taxonomy): Eukaryota > Metazoa > Chordata > Amphibia > Gymnophiona > Rhinatrematidae > Rhinatrema > Rhinatrema bivittatum. Next base: position 204,429,270 of record NC_042618.1, on the reverse strand, counting down.
ATTTAAATTGCTAACATCTCAAAATATATATATATTTTTTTTTTTTTTACCTTTGATGTCTGATCTTTGTATTTTTCTAATCAGTTGGTCCTGGTCTCTTTTTCCTGTTCTTTCCCTTGTCGATCATTTCCTAATTCCTTTTCAGTGTCTTTCTTCTACTACTGTCTTCTTCCCTTCCACACACACACACACACACACACACACGCTTTCTCTCACAGACTCCCTCACACACTCAAGCTCTCACTCCCCCACACACACACAAGCTCTCACTTTTTCACCTTTCCCCAGGCTCACATTCTTATGCACCCACAGTCGCACACCCAGGCTCCCATTCTCACCCACACATACACATATTCAAGCTCCCATTCTCTCCACAAATACATTTATTCAGGCTTCCATTCTCACCCATATATACACACATTCAAGCTCCCATTCTCACCCACAAATACACATATTCAAGCTCCCATTCTCACCCACACACATTCAAGCTCCCATTCTCACCCACACAGACACACCCAGGCTCCCATTCTCACCCACACATACACATTCAAGCCCATGCACAGCTTCTGCTCCCCCCCCCCCCCCCAAAAGCAGAAAGATCAGTTGGCCTCTCCTGCTGCCACCGGTCTCCTGCTATCTTCGGGCCGTATGGCCCACCGACCTTTCTGCTTGGGGGCGGGAGGAAGCGGAAGCTATGCGCGGCGCTTCTGCTCAGGAGAGGCCTAACCTGCTGCCTGCCCACTTCTTCCCCATGTATGCCGCTCTGTGGCTGTGCAAATAAACGGAATGGCACACCCAGTCACGCCAGGCCTGGGTCCTCCTATTCGCCGTCATGGAGATGGGATCCCGCAACGGCCTTGCAGTTCCAGTGCTCCACTTCCGGTTCCAGTTGGGTGGGCCTGGGTCCAAATTGAGTGGACAACTGCCCACCCAGGCCCACCCGTAGCTACGCCACTTCCTTGAAGGAAGACAAGCTAATCCACGACCAGTGGGTTATGCATTTCTACCAGCAGATGGAAATGGAGCAAAGCTGACTGGTTCTGTTACTTACCGGACATCTCAGGAACCACAGTCACCTAAGGGGACAAACTGAAACAAGCAGGCAGTCAAGGGCAGGAAGGTGGATCAGCCTGTCTTCCTTCAAGGAAAGGAAATTATCAGGTAAGTAGTAATTTCACCTTCCTTTGCACTCAGACAAGCTAATCCACGACCTGTGGGATGTACCAAAGCTACTCCTGAACAGGGTGGGAGGCTGCCTGTCGTCCAACCAACACTGCATGAGCAAAGGCTTCATCCGCCCTAGCCTACAACATCCATACACTAATGCCTGCAAAAGGTATGTAAGAAGGACCTCGTCGCTGCTCTGCAAATCTCAAGCAGAGACACCAAATGAAGCTCCGCCCAGGATACTGTCTGAGCTCTGGTGGATTGCACTTTAACTGGTTTAGGCAAAGCCAACTCGGCATCTAAATACACTGCCAAGTTAACCTCCTTAACCCAACGGGCAATCGTTGCTCACGTAGCCGGCTCAACTTGTTTACCTCCACCATGGAATACAAACTACCAGTCAGATTTCTTGAAAGGTCTAGTAACTTCTAAGTACTGCAGCAGATGCCGTTTGAAATCTAACGCCCTCAAGAGATGATACTCCTCACCATCTCTAACCCTGTCCAGCGTTGGCAGGGAAATAGATTGATTCAAATGAAATTCTGAGACTATTTTTAGCAAAAAGGTAGGAGCAGTCCAAAGCTGAACCACCCCCGGGGTCAAATGCTGGAACAGTTCGTGGCACGAAACAGCCTGCAATTCAGACACCAGACGTGCTGAACAGATTGCCACCAGAAAAAACTGTCTTCATAGTAACCTCAAAGAGAGGCTATTCAGTAGCCGAAAAGTGGAACCTACTAAGAAATCCAGAACTAGACAAGTTCCACAAGAGCACTGTTAACTGCAAGGGAGGACAAAGATGCTTCACTCCCTTTAAAAACCAGGAAACATATGGATGGGCTGACAAGAATCCACCATTTACTCGACCTCTATAACAGGCGAGAGCTGCCACCTGAACTTTCTAGGAATTAAGGGTCAAACCCTTAAACACACTATCCTGCAAAAAACCAAAATTAATGGAATTTGTGCCGAACAAAGTGGATCTCTGCACTCCTCACACCAAGCCTCAAACACTCTCCAATCTCTAATATAAGCTAAGGAAGTAGAGAACTTCCTAGCTCAAAACAAAGTGGAAATCATGGCAGTGGAATACTAATGTTTCAATAACCGAGCACTTTCAAGGGTCAATCCCGTAAGAAAAAATTGAGTCAGATCGTCCTGAAGCACGGGCTCCTGCCACAACAAATCCCTGTGGGCTGACAACCAGAGAGAAGCACCCACTAAGAGCCTCTGTATATCGGCATAAGATGGCCTCCTGGGCAGTCCGAAGCCACCAGAAACACCAGAACAGTGTGCGTTGCAAGTCTCCAAATCTTCCTGCCTAGTAAGGGCCATGGTGGGAAGGCATATAGCAGCCTGCCCCTTGGCCACTCCTGAATGAGCGCATCAATACTGAAGGCCATCGGATCTCTCCAGTGACTGAAGAACAGAGGAACCTTCACGTTGACCAAAGTAGCTAGTAAATCCAGATACAGGACACCCCTATGCTCCACTATGAGCTGAAAGGCTAGGTCAGACAACTCGCATTCTCCTGGATCCTGACTGTCTGCTTAGGAAATCTGCTCTTACGTTGTCCTTTCCTGCTATATGAGAGACATATGTCTACAAGATGAACTTCCGCCCACTTCATGAGCTCGTCTATGTTTAAACAATTTTATTGGGTTTTCCAAAACAAACAACAATTGTAGGGGAGGGTGGTTTCAGATCCCTCCCCCACCACAATTCAGAACAAGTACCGCAGTCTTCCCCCCCCCCCCCGCCCCTGCATCCCCCCTCCCCCCTACAGTTAATGAGTCACAACAATGAGTGGACAGATGAGAAAGGCCAGTCCGGCTGAATACCAAGGGCAGCCCAGTCCGTTAATGTATGCGACCTGTTAATCGTTCAGCACAAGACTCCGCATGAGCTCGTCTATTTCCTGCGACACCTGCTAACTCTTGGTTCTGCCCTGGCAATTGATATAAGCCACGGTCATCACATTGTCTGATGTGACTCAGACTGCTCAACTTTGCAACTGGTTGAAGAACCACAAGCACACCAGCCAAACTGTCAGTGTCTTCAGGCGATTGATACTTCACTGAGTTTCCTCAGCACCCCTGCATTACCAATTCCTGAAAGCGAACCCCTCACTCCTGGAGGCTCACATCTGTCCTGAGCATTATGCACTCTGGCATCGGCAAGGAGACTCCTCTTCTCAGATGTTCCTCCTGTAACCACCACTGCAGATGGACATTGACTTCTGTTGACAAGTGGAGCCTCACCAAGTAGTCCTGAGACTGACCTCCACTATGAAAGTAGGGGTGTGCTGAAGGGGGCATATATGTGCCCTCAGCTAGGGAACCACCTCCAGGATGGCAGTCATCAAACCAAGAACTTGAAGGTAAGACTACACAGTCTGTCAAATTATTGTCAGCCTCCGCACCTGTGCCATCAATCTCTGAACATGAACCTCCGGCAGAAAAACTCTGCCCTGCTTCATGTCAAACAAAATGCTGAGATATTCCAGGGTCTGAGATGGCTACAAGTTGCTCTCGGCTAGGTTCACCACCCAGCCTCTCTTGAAGCAAAGAGACCATCTTGAAAAAATCTTTTCTTCCATGCTTCTGGTCTGGATCAGCCAATTGTCTAAATACGGATGGTCTAGCATGTCTTCTTTGCACAATGATGCTGCTACCACCACCATGACCTTTGAGAAGGTCCTGGAAGCTATGACCAAACTGAAGGGCAATGCAAGAAACTGATAATGACACCCCAAAACACAGGCAACGCTGATGTTCCACCTGATGGGAATATGTAGATAAGCCTCCAACAAGTCCAGAGACATCAGGAACTCTCCTGACTGCACCGCCATTATGACCGACCACAAGGTTTTCATGCAAAAGTGAGTCACTCGCAAATGTCGATTGACTCCTTTGAGGTCTAGAATGGGCTGAAAGGAAATCTCCTTTTTGGGTACTACAAATTAAATGGAATAGCAGCCTGTATTTTCTTGCTATGTAGGAACAGGCATTGTAGACTTCAAAGCCAGCAACCTGTTCATAAAGGCATCCCAAGGAATGCAAAGAAACTCTAGAAGGTTAAAGGGGCACTTAGGGAAGATAAGGATATTGCACAAAAAAATAAACCAATTCTTTGCTTCAGTGTTTACCGTAGAGGATGTTGGGGAGATATCCGTTCCGGAGACAGTTTTCAAGGGTGATGATTCAGATGAACTGAACCAAATTATGGTGAACCTGGAAGATGTAGCAGGCCAGATTGACAAACTGAAGAGTAGTAAATCACCTGGACAAGATGACATACATCCCAGGGTTCTGAAAGAACTAAAAAATGAAATTTCAGACCTATTATTAAAAATTTGTAACCTATCATTAAAATCATCCATATACCTGAACACTGGAAGGTGGCCAATGCAATTCTAATATTCAAAAAGGGCTCGGGGGACATCCAGGAAACTACAGAACGGTGTTCCTGACTTCAGTGCCAGGAAAAATTGTGGAAACTGTTAAAGAATAAAATCGGAGACCATTTAGATAGACATGGTTTAATGGGACACAATCAGCAAGGATTTACCCAAGGGAAGTCTTGCCTCACAAATCACCTACATTTTTATGAAGGGGTAATTAAACATGTGGACAAAGGTGAAAGTTAGATGATATGTATTTGGATTTTCAGAAGGCGTTTGACAAAGTCCCTCATGAGACTTCTAAGAAAAGTAAAAAGTCATGGGATAGGTGGCAATATCCTTTCATGGATTACCAACTGATTAAAAGACAAGAAACAGAGAGTAGGATTAAATGGAAAATTTTCTCAGTGGAAAAGGGTAAACAGTGGAGTGCCTCAAGGATCTATACTAGAACCCGTGCTTTTCAATATATTTATAAATGATCCGGAAAGGAATTCGACGAGTGAGGTAATCAAATTTGCAGATGATGCAAAATTATTTAGAGTAGTTAAATCACAAGCAGATTGTGATAAATTGCAGAAGAAACTTGTAAGACTGGAAAATTGGGTATCCAAATGGCAGATGAAATTTAATGTGGAAGAGTGCAAGGTGATGCATATAGGGAAAAATAACTCATGCTGTAGTTACATGATGTTAGGTTCCATATTAGGAGCTACCACCCAGGAAATAGATCTAGGTGTTATAGTGGATGACACATTGAAATTGTCGGCTTAGTATGCTGTGGTAGTCAAAAAAGCAAACGAAATGTTAGGAATTATTAGGAAGAGAATGGTGAATAAAACGGAAAATGTCATAATGCCTCTGTATCGCTCCATGGCGAGACCACACCTGGAATACCATGTACAATTCTAGTCACCTCATCTCAAAAAAGATGTAGTTGCGATGGAGAAGGTACAGAGAAAGGCGACCACAATGATAAAGGGGATGGAACAGCTCCCCTATGAGTAAAGACTAAAGAGATTAGGGCTGTTCAGCTTGGAGAAGAGATGGCTGTGGGGGGATATGATAGAGGTCTTTAAAATCATGAGGGGGGTAAATGTGAATCAGTTATTTACTCTTTCAGATAATAGAAGGACTAGGGGGCACTCCATGAAGTTAGTATGTAGCACATTTAAAATTGGAGAAAATTATTTTTCACTCAATGCACAATTAAACTCTAGAATTTGTTGCCAGGGGATGTGGTTAGTGCAGTTAGTGTAGCTGGGTTTAAAAAATGTTTGCATAAATTCTTGGAGGAGAAGTCTATTACCTGCTGGTAATCAAGTTGACTTAGAAAATAGCCACTGCTATTACTAGTATCAGTAGCATGAGATATACCTAGTTTCTGGGTACTTTCCAGGTTCTTGTAGCCTGGATTGGCCACTGTTGGAAACAGGATACTGGACTTGATGGACCTTGGTCTGATCCAGTATGGAAATGTCTTATGTTTCTTATGTAAGATGAGTTAGTGACTCACTAAGGGGTGAGAAGAGGGAGAGGAATCTCTAGAGGGGTAGGTATAGCGGAAGAATTGAGGTACTGTGAGAGAAGGGAGGAAGAGAATATCTAAAGGGAGGGAGGAAAGAGCCTCTGGAGGCAAAGAAGGGGCTGAAAAGTGAGGGAAGAGCCAAGATAGTGAGGGAAAGGGGAGGCACTGCTGAGGTAGTGAGGTTGCAGGCTGCCTGGTGGATCCCATCCCATCCACCAATGGCCTAAGTAGAGAAGAGTCTGTCGATGGACCCTTTCCTGCCAGCAGCCGAACTGGAGTGAAAGCCACCTTGTGATCTCAACCTGATGGAGGCAAAGTGAAGAAGTGGGCCCAGGTATACTGGGGAGAGCAAGCAGAAGAAAAGCAGGTGAAGTCTTGTGTGAGAGAGAATGTGTGTGTATATAAGAAAGGGAACATGTGCGCGTGTGTGAGTAGGGGTGGGAGCATGGTTGTGTGTGAGACAAGCAGCATGTGAGAGGTAGTATGAATGTATGGGAGTGTAAGCAAGAAAGAGTGTTATCTGTGTATGTGTGAGCATGTGCATGTGTGTGGGAGAGGGGGACTGTGTGTGTCTAAGACAGAAAGCATAAGTATGTAAGAGAGAAAGAAACTGTGTGTGCATATATATGGGAGGGAGAGAGAGAGAGAAGATACTACTCGATACTACTCGATACCTTCTGATACTACTCGACCTCTCGTCTGCATTTGACACGGTCAATCACTCCCTTCTCGTCAACCAATTATCAGCCATAGGTATCTCAGGCACTGCCCTATCATGGTTCAGAACCTTCCTCAGCAACAGAGGTTATAAGGTTAAGATTCATAATAAAGAATCCTCTATACACCCCGCATCAGTAGGAGTCCCTCAGGGCTCATCCCTGTCTCCTACCTTGTTTAACATTTATCTATTACCCTTATGTAAACTTCTCACTGACCTCAATCTCAAACATTTTCTCTACGCTGACGATATTCAGGTCCTGATCCCCATCGAAGAGTCGCTCGCAAAAACACTGTTGCACTGGGAATCCTGCCTCCAAAATATCAAACAACTTCTTACAAGTCTCAACCTGATACTAAATTCATCAAAAACAGAACTTCTACTCATCACACCAGAAAACAGCTCCATCTCATACACCCATCCTACCGTACCAAACACCACACAAGTGAGAGATCTAGGAGTTCAAATTGACAATCACCTAAACCTGAAAGCTAACATCAACAAAACCACCAGAGACTGCTTTTATAAGCTCCAAGTGCTGAAAAGAATACGACCCCTCTTCCACACACATGACTTCAGAACAATCCTACAATCAATCATTTTCGCAAAGCTGGACTATTGTAACACCATCATGCTTGGTCTCCCTTCATCACACACCAAACCATTACAAATGGTCCAAAACGCCTCCGCCCGTATACTCACCAACACCAGGAGAAGAGAACACATAACACCTATCTTGATGGACCTCCATTGGCTGCCCATCCACTTCAGAATAATCTACAAGGCCATTCTCACCATTTTCAAAAACATCCATCAATTAGCCCCAATCGATCTACATATCCCCCTCCGATTACACCATTCCACAAGACCGACAAGAGATGCTTACAAAGGATCACTTCAAGTACCTCCAGCCAAGACTACCAGACACATCACGCTCAGAGATCGGGCATTCTCCACAGCCGGTCCAACATTATGGAACTCCATTCCCCCGGATCTTAGAATGGAACCCAACATCTCAACATTCAAGAAAAGACTCAAGACGTGGCTGTTCACGCAGGCCTTTCCTAACTCCAATTCCATCTAACTTCCTTCTTTCAACACGCTCCGCTAGCATTAGCGTTAATAGCCACCTCTTACAATGTTATTTATACTTATATATAACTATCTGATCTCCATTTCCCTTCTCATTCCAAGTTATTGTTTCCTTGTTATATGTAACTGCTTTTCTGCACTATTGTTTAAATGGTAAAGTTTATTATAATTACACCCCTGTTTCTTGTGAACCAGCATGATGGGACCACCGTCTTGAATGTTGGTATATAAAAAAGTTAAATAAAATAAATAAATAAATAAAAAATAAGAAAGCTGCACATACCCTCCCATGCCCACTAATCCACAACAACCTCAGGGTGACTGGAATCCAAAAGATCCCAAGTATGAAGAGTGGGAGATTTTATTTTTATCCTTATTCATTTTAATTATTGGGTGTTATTTGATGTGTCTGCTGTTTTGAAATATTTTACTGGTGTTTGGGAAATTGAAAAAAAAACATTGTATATGAGTTTTTAATTATTGGTTGTTTATTCTTCAGCTGTCTTGAAATATTTATTTTTGTTATTAATACAGTTTTAATATTATGACTGAAGTTTTATATTTGTTGATTTTATTTTATGTTTTATGACAAATAGTATTGTTTCTATTGTTGCACTGTATAAAGCGTCTGGCTTGTTATGGTTTCCAGTTGAGTTTTTGCCTGCACAAACTTGTGCCTGGCTTGTTCTGTTTTCCTAATAGGAGGTGTGTATTTGTATTTTAGAAGCTGGTATAATATGCTATTGGATCCTCTCTTTATAAGAATTGAAATGTTTCCTAGCCCATTTGTTAAGGAGTAACTATTGAATTTATTCTCTTTCATTATTTGGCATAAGTAATGCAGATCCCTGAACACCAGAAATCAAGAAAAGTTCAATGAAATCTTTATATTTAGGGTTTGTTTTATCTAGGCACAGAATAAATCAAGACCTTTAGCCCAGTTTCTTCTAAAACTATGGTTGCACAGAACTCTCAGCTTCACACATGAGCAAGTGCCAGGTTGATGCATCTTGGTTGAGTGCAGTGGCGTGAATCTGGCAACTTGCAATCAATCAGCAAACTGTTACGCCCGGTCGCAGAGGGCTGCGACCGCGAGTGCTCACCTCCTAGGTTGCCTTCCTGCCCTCCCCGGGGCTGCTCGATGCTAGGGCTCGTCTGCAATGCCACGTTCTGCGGGACATTCCTTGGTGGCATGGATGCTGCCGCCACTCCCTGCTCTTATGCTGGGCCCTCCTGCGCACGCGTCACAGGCCCCGGCTATGAAGCCTCTTCGGTGGGAACCTTGGGGGCATCCCACTGTGATATCATCGGCCTTCCTTTTTAAGCACCGCCGTTGCCCCCAGGAAACTGACTTGGCAACACGTTCCATCCTTGGACTCAACTGCTGTGGATACTCCAGTCGTCGTCTGCTGCCTTCCTCGGACCGTCTGGCACCCGCTCCTCGGGGGTCAGTGTGCGCTACCCGGGGACTTGCTCCCCTGGCATACCCCGCGCCTCTTGGGCTCCATCCCGAGTCTCCTCTGGATTCGCAGTTCTGTGAGTTCATCGGGCCTCCTCTCTCCTCAGGACTGTGCCCGCATCTACGCTCTAGCCTGGCAGCGCTTGCCCACTCCTCGGCCGGCACTTACTCTTTGCTCAACTCAGTCCTGCCCCGCTCCTCGGGGTTGGATCCCTGCTTGTACTAGTTTGTCTCCTGTCCCGATCCTCGGGTCAGCTCCAGCTTTCTCTCTGGCTACACCTCCGCTCTCTGGGGGTTCTACCATCTTCAGCTGCCTGGGCCAGGACCGGACTACCTCACCCCATGGGTGGCCTACGCTCCTAGTCTCTTCCTCCACGCTGCAGCTGCGCTCCCTTGGGGCTGACCTTCCAGAACCTCCTACAGCATACCACCCTGCGGGGTTAGCTACGGGACCTTTCCATCACTTGCCATGAGCTTCCTGCTGTGTTGGTATCCCGCCTCCCGACAGCACGGACCTGAGGGGCTCCTCCCCACAGACAGGAACAACTCGTGCCTCAGGCCAAGGATCCACTAACCCACAGATCATAACACAAACCAACTATGGATCTGCATAACTGAAGCACTTCTTGGGTGGGGAGGGGAAGGACTTTGATCCTCAACTAGCTATATTTTAAACTTTTTTATGTATTTATAGTTGTTATAAAATTCTATCTTGTAATCCGCTTGGCATGTTTGTTCACTATAGGCAGAATATAAAAATTTTTAAATAAAGAAATTTGCAGAATTACTTTTTCATAGGTAAGATTGTTATTGTTTGATTGCTGGCAGTTAGTGCTGTTTTGGTATGGAGGTTTACTATATTGTAATTGTTTAGTCATGGCTTTGAGGGTCAAACTGACATCAAATACACTTTACAATAGGCCTAATACCATGTGGGCATTTTTCAGGGTTTTCCGGTTGGCACAATAGCAGTGCATGTAAATGTAATATACAGGTTGTTATAATTGATATTTTACCTCAAAACTGTTCTCAAATGTTCTTCTTAATGTAAAATCTGTTGTAATAAATGCATTGTATGTGTATGTGTGAGGGGTTGGGAGACATTCCTCCGGCTAGGGAGGAATGTCTGATTTTAATGTTTAAATCTGTTTATTGTGAAAGTAAAAACAATCTAACAAGCAGAGGCCGAGGTGTGTGGACTCTGCAACACCTCGGCCAATCTAGAACAAAAGATACAGTTTAATTACGGTACAATACAAATTCCCTCCCCTCGTGTTCCCTATCCCTCCCCCGTGCCCTCGGCATACATTAAGATAATCCTCGAGGTTAAATCACTAACGTAGCTGACAATGTCTACCGAATGTGGTAGCATAATATCATTTAGAATTAAACTACGTGCCCTAACAGATATATGCTGCGTATAAAAGGAACGGCTGCTGTTTGAGACATTTCCAAATGCTCTATACATTTTTCCATAAGGCAGGTTTGAAATAACATGTTCTTTAAGTGTCCAGTGCCTGGAGGATCTTCACTCGTCCAGTGTTGGAGAATGCATTTCTCAGCTAGCAGAAGAGCTTTGCGACATGTCTGATTTTAAAGTTTAGATTATTGGAGGAATGAATGGGGGAGGGTTGGAGGCAGCTTAGTAACTGTTTGCACAGAGCAGCAAAAGAGCTAGCACTGGCCCTGCAAGCCTAGGAGTATTGGGTGCAGTTCTGGTGCCCCATCTCAAGAAAGACATAGGGGTAGATTTTTTTAAAAAGCGCGATCACGTACTTTTGTTTGCGCAGCAGGCGTAAACAAAAGTACGCTGGATTTTATAAGATACTCGCATAGCCGCGCGTATCCTCTAAAATCCTGGATTGGCGCGCACAAGGCTGCCGATTTTGGGCAGCCTGCGCGCGCCGAGCCGCGCAGCCTGCCTCCGTTCCCTCCGAGGCTGCTCCAAAATCGGAGCGGCCTCGGAGGGAACTTTCTTTCGCCCTCCCCTCACCTTCCCCTCCCTTCCCCTACCTAACCCACCCCCCAGCCCTATCTAAACCCCCCCTTACCTTTGTCCCTAGATTTACGCCTGCGAGAAGCAGACGTAAATCTACGCGCGCCGTCTTCTGACCCGGGGGCTGGTCCGGAGGCCTGGACCATGCCCCCGGCCGGTGCCACGCCCCCGGTCCCGCCCCCAAAATGCCGCATCATCCGGTCCCGCCCCTGACACGCCCCCTTCAAAATACCCTAGGACCTGCGCGCGCCGGCGGCCTATGCAAAATAGGCGCGCGAGCAGGGCTTTTAAAATCCGCCCCATAGGGAACAAGAAAAGATGAAGAGGAGAGCAACTAAAGTGATAAATGTGATGGAACATCTCTCCTATAATGAGATGATGCCCGGGATAGGGCTCTTCAGCTTGGAAGAGAGACAGCTGAAGGGGGGACATGATTGACATTTATAAAATCATGAGATAGGTAGAACAGGTAAATAACGGACTGTTATTTACCCTTTCAAAGAATTCTAAAAATAAGATGACAACAGATAAAACTAACCACAAGCAGATTTAAAACAAATCGAAAAAAAGTACCCTTTCACTCAGCAAACAATCAAGCTGAAGAATCTGTTGCCAGAGGAAGTAGTTAAGGCCACTAGCATAGCAGGTTTAAGAGAGGTTTGGTATAAGTTCCTGGAATAAAAGTCCATAACACATTATTAACCAGGTAGTCTGACGAAAGCTATTGCTATCCCTGGGAGTGAGTAACAGGAAATAGATCTACTTTATGGAATCTGCTGGGTACCTGCAACCAGAACTGGCCACTGTCAGAGACAGAATGCTGGGCTCAATGGACCTTGGTCTGACCCAGAATGGCATTTTGCATGTCTCTTAAAGACCACTGGATTAATTCTGTGTGTAGTTATCCATAATATAGCAGCATAGTAAACAACAGCAGAAAAAGTCCAAAATGGCTCATCCAGTCTGCCCAGCAAAGTTTTAGGATTGTAACTGCTGTTCTATGCAAGTTACCTCCATGCCTTTCTTGGAAGCAGAGTATAATTATTTCAGTGTGGTTTTGGGCATCACTATATAATGATTTCAATGCAGTCAGAGCCTCTATTTTATTAAAAAAGACTAATTCAGCATTTTAAGAGGAAATGTTGGAAAAAAGGAAGTTGCAAGATAAGTTACAAGGCCATACAGGCAGCAGATAAGATTTTACTAATTTGCTTAGAACATTAGAAAATCACCCAATCTGTCTTTGCAAACTTGTCTCTAAATTATCAGAATGAACTAATTCTTTAAGGGGTGGAACAGGAATAAACAGATTTCAGCTTTACAAAGTGAGTTTTCCCCTGTTTCTCCTATTACTAGTACTAAGGCAGAGGCGACTGAGGATTTACATGCCTCTTCCTTAGTTCATATTAGCACTTTCACTACTTTTAATATGTTTATCTAAACGTCTTCAGGCTCTACATCTCCTTTAGATCCCATGTCTGCTACAATGGTGAAAACTCATTCTCAAGGCCTCTCTCTTTTTCTCTGTTCACTGTTCAGTGGTTAATTCTAGTTTAGCAAATAGCCATTTATCTTGTTTTAAAAGGGGTCAGAATTTACCCTTTACTAAAGGGGATTGCTTAGACTGCAGCACTGAAGGGCAGAAAGTGAAAGTGTGGATTATTATTATATTGATTAACAGTGCTAAAAGAGAAGATTAAAAAGAAAATCAAAACACCCATCACTTAAGTATATACAGGATCTGACAAGATCCCTATAACTATGTAAACTAAAATTATTGTAGCTAATATCAACTGTTTAATTTCCTCCTACCCTATCCCACTATCCACCCTCCACAGGGCTTGCTTTTCTAATATAGTCTGGCTGGGATACATAATTGGTAAAGAATTACCAAATTGTCTTGTCATCACATTATAGGGGTTGTCTATCAAACAAATTAATAAAATGACAATTATTCAATGTAGCAATTATGAAGCCTTTATTTTGAGGAAAGCCATCTGGAAACTTTTGTTCAGAACTTTCTTCCATGCAAAAGCAGTTGGCTCACATTAAAGCTGAATTAGCTGCAATAAAAAAATGTATTAGCAACCACCAAAGAATCCTCACCCACATTACAGGATTCAGGAATAGTTTCCCCCATTACCACAGAAAATTCAGAAACCCAGAAAAAAGTGATTTACAGTGGATTCAGGTAGGATAAGATCTGTGACCTAAAGACACCCATTCTTCACAATAGTGCAGCCCAGATGCCCTCCTCCACTTACATAGAGCTTCTAGAAATCCAAGAATAAATGGATTACAGTGGGCTCTGGTAGAATAAGACCTATGATGCAGAGACACCCACTTTCTCAAGAAACACAAGTACAAAATGCTTTCTCTGTATTAGATTATAAAGAAGCTCTAGCAATTGATACTGAAGTGGTATCTGAAATGAAAGAAGAAACCCAACACACACAGGCATTACACATAATACAACCAAAAACCATAAGAAAAAACTCATTGTGCTGGGTGACTCAGTCATCAGAGGCACTAATTTGGGAATCTTTTCGAGAGGAGCACTATAGTTAAAAGCCTTCCAGGATCATCGGCTGGTAGAAATGCTAATCAGATAGTCAATGCAATCAATGAAGAAAGTAAGGACTCTAAAGTTGACATTATCATCCATTTGGGATGCAATGATCTTGCTAGAAACAACATCCAAGTGGTATAGAGATTTCCAGACTCTAGGGACGCAGATTAGTCACATGGCGAAGACTATTGCCTTTTCAGAAGTGTTACCTGTTCATGGAAAAGGGAAAGAGGCCAAGTCATATAGATAACTTCAATGCATGGCTCACAACTTGGTGTAAGGAAGAAAGTTTTGGATATATTGGAGGCTGGGACCATGTATGGAACTGTAAAAGGCTCTATGTAAAAATGGCTTACATCTGTCTGTGGCAGGAAAAAAGAACCTAAGTGATAAATTCAAATCCTATACCATAAGGCATTTAAACTAGAGGATAGGGGTGGCAGAAGGAAATTGGAATGTCACCCCTGACATCTCCAAGAAATGGGTGAAGAAAATAACAAAAGTCAGTTGAATAAGGCAGAAAAGAAGTCCAAGAAGAGCAGTAATCTGAAGGAGAGAAGTTGGAAAAGTATGAGTACAAATGCTCATAGTCTGGGCAATAAAATCCCTGACCTGCAGGCTCTAATGGTGGAAGCGGACCTGGACATTGTTGCTGTTACAGAACCACAGTTCACGGAGTCACATGACTGGATAGGATCAGTCCGGGATATAACTTAAGGAAGGATAGAGAGGACAGGAAAGGGGGAAAGAGTAGCACTTTATGCCAGAAACAATATCCAAGCAATTGAAATGTAAGGGGCATGGGGTAGGGAAGAAGGATTATGGGCTATCCTTAAAAAAAAAAAAAAAGAAAGAGGATGCTTCCATTTATGTCAGTGTGATCTACAGGCCTCCAATTCAGACAGAAGAGCTGGACAGAGACCTGCTCAAAGACATAAAAAAGATGGGGAAGAAGGGAGAAGGGTTGCTTGTTGGAGATTTTAATCTGCTGGATGTAGACGGGAGAAACCCTTCCGCAGAATCTACAAGACGTAGAGAGATAGTGGATGCCCTCCAAAGGGGCTGTGCTCAAATAAATGGTAATGGAACCCATATGAGAGAGGGTGCGATACTCGAGCTAGTGCTTACGCATAGGGAAAATGTCTCTAATGTCCACCTGAGTACAAATGATCATCAGACCGTATGGTTTGATATTGTGAACAAGACGCAAAGAAACATAGAAATGACGGCAGAAGAAGACCAACGGCCCATCTAGTCTGCCCAGCAAGCTACGCACTTTATCCATTTTTTTTCCCCTGACCAGAGTTTTGAATTTCAAAAATAAGGACTTTGACAAAATGGGGATGTACCTGGAGGAAGAATGAGAAGGCTGGGAGAAAATGGGCGAGGTGGGATAAATTAAATGGAGCTATTACAAAGTTAACAAATCTATATGTTAGAAAAGTAAAACAAAACTACCAGGAAAAAGAAATCAGTTTGGGTCTCAAAGGAGATGGCGGCAAAAATATCAGCATTCAGGAGGTATAAAAGATCTCAAAAAGAGGAATGCAAGAAACAATACTTGGTGAAACTGAGGGAGACAAAGAAAGAAATCAGAAAAGCAAAAGGTCAAGCGGAAGAAAGGATTGCCAAAGGAGATAGAGAGGTGACAAAACATTTTTCATATATTTTAGAGAAAGAAGGAAAGCCAAAAGTGGTGTAATGAAACTGAAAGGTGACGAGGAGCAATGTGTTGAGACAGACAAGGAAATGGTGGGAATATTAAACAAATACTTCAGCTTGGTGTTCACTGAAGAAAACCCTGGAGGAGAACCATTGATGGTTGCCAGGACCAAAGAAGGGAATGAACTAGACAACTCCTTTTACAGAAGAGTATGTATGGGAAGATTTAGGAAAACTAAATGTGGACAAGGCTATGGGGCCGGATAAGATATATCCCAGGATACTAAGAGAACTCAGAGATGTCCTGGCGGGTCGCTAAATGACCTGTTCAACAGATCCCTGGAAACAGGAGTGGTGCTTTGACACTGGATAAGAGTGGTAAAGGAGAGGAGGCTGGAAACTACAGGCCGGTTAACCTCACCTCAGTGGTGAAAAAATTAATGGAGATGCAAACTGAAAGAAAGGATACTAAACTATCTACAATCCAGTAAGTTGCTGGACCCAAGGCAGCATGAATTCACCAGAGGAAGGTCCTGTCAGACAAATCTGATTAATGTTTTTGATTGGGTGATTAGAGAATTGGATCAAGGAAGAGTGCTCGATGTCATCTACTTGGATTTTAGCAAAGCTTTTGATACCGTCCCACATAGGAGATATGTGAACAAAATAAGAAGCTTGGGAGTGAGTGTAAATGTCATGATGTGGATTACAAACTGGTTGACTAATAGAAGACAGTGTATAATGGTAAATGGAAACTATTCTGGATAGAGCTGTGTTAAGTGGATTGCCACAGGGATCAGTATTGGGACCGGTTCTGTTCAGTATCTTTGTGAGCATGGGGATAGAAGGTAAAGTTTGTCTAGTTGCAGATGATACCAAGATCTGCAGAGTGGAAACGCCTGGAGTAGAGAGAACGAAAAGTGATTTATGAAAGCTTGTAAAATGGTCAAAGATTTGGCAGCTGGGATTCCATACCAAAAAGTGCAGTCATGCATCTGGAATGCAGTAATCCAAAAAAGCTGTATGTGATGGGAGGGAAAGGCTGATATGCATGGACCAAGAGCGGGATCTTGGGGTGATTGTGTCTGGCGATCTGAAGATAGCAAAGCAATGTGACAAGGCGATAACTAAAGCCAGAAGAATGCTGGGCTGCATAGAGAGAGAAATAATCAATAAGAAAATGTAGGTGGTGATGCCCTTTGTACAGCTCCTTGGTGAGGCTTCACCTAGAGTACTGTCTTCAGTTCTGGAGCCCTTATCTCAAAAGAGATAAGAGACAGAATGGAGACAGTCCCGAGAAGGGCTACCAAACTGCAGTGGGGTCAGTATCAGAAAACCTATTCAGATAGACTGAAGGATATGAATATGTATACCGTGGAAGAGAGGAGGCACAGAGGTGATATGGTACAGACCTTCAGATACCTAAAAGGTTTTAATGATGTACAAAGATCAAACCTTTTCTGTTGCAAAGAAATCAGTAGAACTAGAGATCACAAAATGAAACTCCAGGGAGGACATTTCAGAAAATATTTCTTCACAGAGAGGGTGGTGGATGTCTAGAATGCCCCCCTCTGGAGGAGGTGGTGAAAACCAAAACAATGAAAGAATAAATACTGTGGATCCCTAAAGGCTAAAGGGTGCAAATGAAGAAAAGAGTGCACGGAGGTAACTTGCTTGTGTGGCAGTTTCTACTCTTAACCGATAAGCCTTGATATTGTTGATGCGACTTCATCATGGCTCTCTGCTTCAATGAAAGGGGGGAAAAGGGGAATTAGATTCGTACAGCAACCAGCAAGGGCCCTGACTTTTATGGTGTGAGAAACTGATAAGCATAGGGGTGACCTACACAGCACAGCAGATACTACCATAAGCTTGATGGGCAGACTGGATGGACCATTTGGTCCTTTTCTGCTGACTTGTCTATGTTTCTATGAAAGAAGTTTGGATCCAATGAGCATTAATCACTATAGACTATTTTCCAAGCTCCAATTTGTCTTTTAGTTAAAATTAAAAAAGCAGTTTGGTTTTCTGGTGAAATGGGGATCTTTGTGTCCGTTGGGATTTCTTCTTTTGTACTGAGACCTTTTTGTTTCCCCAGGAAGACATCCTTTCCTTTGCCATCTTTAAACTGACAGGTAGCAGTCAAACTCCTGCACAACTAATTTCTGGACACTAGGCCTGAACAGGTTGTCATTTATCCCAAAGTGAGCCTTGGAACGCATACTTCCCCAGTAACCACAAGATGGTGTAATGTGCAACATTCTGACTTATTATTGGTCAAGAAGTTAATGCCTTGGGTTTTCATTGGTTGTACAGCACCAGCTCCAGAATGTCCTAGCCTAGAATTTGCCAGAAATCTCTGCTTTGGCTGGGAGAACAAAGAAACCAGATCAATGCCAATGTCCTGGTCTCAGCTCTACACATTCTTGTGAGGACAGCCTTTCCTGAACCTAAATACAGTGAAACTCGTCTAGTTAGCATTATCTGTATGAATCCTTATTTTTCCTGTTGCTGTTAGGAGATTACATATTTTTTTTCTGTTCATTGTTTTTGCTGTTTGTTAATAAATCTTTTAGTTTTTTAGCTCTGTCCAGTGACTTGACTATGTCAGCTTTTTTTATATTTGGTCTGTAGGTGCATTTCTAGGAACTGTGTGGAGTCTCAGTATCCCTAGAAATCACCAGGGCATAGACTGCAGGTGAGATACTTATCCAGATGCAAGCGGGAACCCTGTTGGCAGGCTACCAGTATAAGAATGTGCATAAGTGCAGACAAGTCTGGGCAATACTTGGCAAGACCCTTCTAGTGTCCACAGACAGTGCTGGCATTTGGGGTGTGTAATCTGTGTGGTTGCACAAGGTGCCATGCAGTCAGGAGTATCAGTGCTCCCTCCTAGTGCAGCCACTGGGGCTGAAGAAGGGTGGTTGCTGCCACCCTACCCCTCAAGCCCAGCCCATAAAGAGAAGAAGAGTTGCTGCTGTTGCTGTCCCCATCAACAGGAGAGCTATGCTGGGGTCCTGCACTTCTACATGTTACTTTCTGCCACTGGCAACTCCCTTCCCCCATGCAGTGCACTATTTGAAACATGCAGCAGCTAGAGATCCTGGAGATAGAAAACAATGTTTAGAAGGGCCTGGCCCCTAACGCAGCTTTCCTGTCAACAGGACCAAGACAAGAATGGAAAGTAAAAGTGAGGGGGGGGGGGGGGGTGGACTATCAATTTCAGTTTTCACATAGGTGCTAGTTAGGCTAGAGCTGGCCCTATTCACATGGTTAACCCTGAGTAGGTGTTAAGGATAGTGCTAAGGCATTATGTGACAATCTCCAAATAAAAGAGTTTCTTGTGAAGATTAAACACTGAAACTGCTGTGTTATGTTAAATAAAATTCATGTGAAAGCTGATGGAGGGAAGAATGCCCTCATAATGCTTCTCTTTATGTACCCAAGTAGATTATTAGCGTTCCCTGTTTTTGCACACTGAGTGACTCACTTGAGATCATCAATATGACCCCAAATCTTTCCTCTTTGGAGACTTCTAGTTCTTCCCCTCCTAAATGGTATTTGGCCCTTGCATTTCTGTACCCCAAAACATGATTTTGCCTTTTTTCTTTTTTTAAATCATAGTTGCCTTTCAGTTTTTAAAAGTTATCTTTCATATTATCTATCCCCCACCATCTACTCTGTTGCAGATTGCCATACATCTGTAAACATGCACAGATTTCCCTTATGGCCCATCTACAATATTTTTTTATTTTGATTTATATCCTGCTTTTTGGCACTTCAAAGCAGATTATATTCGGGTACTGAGGGTATTTCCCTGTCCCCAGAGGGCTCACAATCTTGCACCTGAGGCAACAGAGGACTTATAAAAACACTGAAAAGAACTGGGCCTAGCACGGATTCCTGTGGCAGCTCGCTGCTCACTTTTCCTTCACCGTTGGGCTTCTGCTAACCTGCATGGAGGACTTCAGACTCCCTTCTACGTGCATGGTGCTATGCCGGCTGGTGGTTTGAACCTCACAGAGCCCTGTAATTTTAGAGAAGCCAGGCAGGTAGGAGTTGAAGGCCCCCCCCCCCCCCCCCCCCCCCCCCCCATCATAGGAATACTCGTATGAAGCCCATTGACCAACACGCTCAAGTCCTGGTGCTCAACCAACCTCACTTAAAACTGATTTTGCTAAGGCTTTTCTCCCAGTCTGTGGCTATGGGAAAACTGCTTAATAGATGAGGCCCTTACTTTATTATTTATCTTCCAGTGCCCAGACTTGCTAGGCTGCTCACCAGTGTTTTGCATGGAACAGTATGAAAGGCTTCAGACAGGCCATAGCTATTGCATTAGTCACCTTGTCAAAATAAATCAATCATGTTTGGCAAGATCTTTCTCTTGTGAAATTGTGTTGCCTGGGATCCTGTAACCCACTGTCTTCAAGGTATTATACTATTCTTTGGTACTGTCTCCCCTATTTTGTTTGCCATTGATATCAAAGTAACAGATAGCTATTGTTTTCCACTTCCAGTTTGGTTGCAGCTTGGTGTATTGATACTATATCCATTTTCCTCCATTCTCTTGAAACTTCTCCTGTTTACATATTAACATAGTAAATAATGGCAGATAAAGTCCAAAATGGCCCATCTATTCTGCCTAGTTGAGATTCATCCTCTTTTGGTAGATATGCATATAAAATCCATAAATACAACTCAACACCAACTCCCTTCTTGGGTCTTCCACCCATATGTCTCAACTCTCCTACCATATCTATTTATTCCAAGTATGGCCTAATCCAGCCTGCACTGTTAGCCTTCCCATGTTTTCTTTGATTCCTGACAACATAACCCAAAAACAGCAGTGGTATAATCTCGATGTACTTCACTTTCATCCTCTTGCCACTATGGCTCCTTTTCCCACACATTCTTAAATTTTGCTATTTTTCCCCCTCCACCACCTTCTCCAGTTCCAAGCATCCATACCCTTTCTGTGAAAAAATATTGCCTGTCGTTGTTCCTAAGGCTGGAAAGATGACAACTTCTGGAAGGGAAGTGCTCCTGGTTTCTTCAGTACTCTAGGATATTGTGATCAAGTGATCCTGGGCAGCAAATAAAAAGCATGGGCTTGTTTCTCTCTGATGCGCAGGCAAGCAGAATTAATTATCCCCAGAACATCCCAGGGATGAGGGGTCACCTCAACTGGATCAAGGTACGGAAATTTGAGACAATTCCAGCCACATAAATGCCACTGGAGTTTCTGCACTTATGTTCCCTTCCCACTTAAATCTTTGAGACTGTTATGTCCATGAGGTCCTAAAAACTAACATCTTGTGTCTAACAAAAGATGAAGTTAATAAATAGTAACCGTACCCCATTTCTGCCTACAAAATAGTCATTCTCCCTGGCCAGGGGATGGAAAATGGTGATTGAATTTTCCTCGGAAACTTATTTCTAAGCTTAGCTGGAAAAAAAAACAATATTACTAGGATAGGTTAGTTAGACCTTGTAGGTGGAAGGATACTGCCCTCTCCTGGACAACTCATGCAGAGATAGAGATAAAAATCACATTTCATGCCACTTTGGAAGAGTCCAAAGTGTCCTGGAAATATGTTTTACTGTTATATGTACTCACCCTTTTGTGTGCCACTGCTCTGCATAGAATGAGCCCTGACTGACTTTTTTTTATACCACCATCAGCAAAGAACTGATTCAGTTATACTGTTTAAGACAAGATATCTTCTTGGACTCCAAACAGCCACCCTTCAGATATTAAAAAAAAAAACCCCAAAAAACCCAAACATTGATTGCATAGCAACCAAGGTTTCATTTCCTTGAGCAGAACTACCATCTTCTAAACACAGCAGCTAGTGGTCTCTTCGTATGTTCTGGGCTCGTGGCTTTTACTGTAACCATCCTGGGTTGAATGATTGTGGGAGTTTGGCATGTTTGATTAGGTAAGCTGTGCTTTTTGCTTTGCATGAACGTTTTATATTCTATTCAATCTTAAATGTTATTTTCCACTCTTCTCACAGAGTGGCTTAAAAGCATATCAATACTAACCAACCAATAAAGAGAACTGAGAAAGAAGAAGAGGAGAATGAAAGATTATTGTGGCAGGGAAAAGGAGAGAATCATAGATCTGGAAGGTAACACAAGAGTAAATTTAGCCTATCTGGTTCCTTCATAGGGTCAGGTTAGAGTGCTCTGGACACAATACAATTCGCTGCTGTACTTGACTGCAAGGGTTTTTATTTACAAGAGACAAGTTTATTTACAATTAGTAATGAACTTGTTCCAACAGTCCATCACGCCCTGTGAATGTTTAGTCCAAGTCTGATCATGCTGGGTTGCTTCGTCAGCATTACAGCTCAGCTCCACAAACTGTGCTTTGTGTAGTCACGTACAGACAAGTCAGGGGAGGTTTATTTGTAATTTTATTTATATTCACAACCGGTGTATTAACAGCTACAAATAATTTGAAATCCTCCATACTTGTCCGATTTCAATCCATCTGGATTACGTCCGCCTTTATTATGCTCTCTCCATTGGGGTGTTCCAACTACTCTGTTTCACCAGTGTCCTTTAAAAAGATACCTTACTCCAAACCAGCGGCTCCTGAGGGAAATGTCGGCTTTCCCCAAGATCTAGTTTCAGATCCATGTATAATTAGAGTCCGGCATACACAAGAAAGTTTTATAAGCCCTTGGGGGAGTTTGAGATTTTCCTGGCATTACCTGCAGCACACTTGGACTAGAACATTCAGTTTTGCCAGTCCTAAATTTTGGAATGCCAGGCCTAAAGAAGCGAGGGCACTGGCCAAGTTCTTGCAATTTAGAAAATCAATAATTTTAATTAGTAAAACTAATTTTATTTCAGTAATCCATAAAATAATAGTATTTCAAACTGCTGTTAGCTAATTCTGGGCCAGACTGCTCAGCTTATGGTACAGTTTTACTGTGCAGATGTTCATTGAGACAGGCTATTTTATCAGTTGGATGCTAGAGAGGATATCTATGGTTATTTCCATACTAAGTGCACATTTTTATGCTCTATTGTTGTGTTCTGTGCTTTTCTGTGTTAACTCACCTTGAGCACAAAGCAGACTGTGGCAGGAGACCTATGCAAATGCATAAATAAATAGCAGATATAGTTGCAATGGAGAAGATACAGAGAAGGGCAACCAAAATGATAAAGGGGATGGAACAGCTCCCCTATGAGGAAAGGCTGAAGAGGTTAGGGTTTTTCAGCTTGGAGAAGAGACGGCTGAGGGGGGATATGATAGAGGTCTTTAAGATCATGAAAGGTCTTGAACGAGTAGATGTGACTCGGTTATTTACACTTTCAAATAATAGAAGGACTAGGGGGCATTCCATGAAGTTAGCAAGTAGCACATTTAAGACTAATCGGAGAAAATTATTTTTCACTCAACGCACAATAAAGCTCTGGAATTTGTTGCCAGAGGATGTGGTTAGTGCAGTTAGTGTAGCTGGGTTCAAAAAAGGTTTGGATAAGTTCTTGGAAGAGAAGTCCATTAACTGCTATTATTCAGGTTTACTTAGGGAATAGCCACTGCTACCCTGTTTCCCCGAAAATAAGACAGTGTCTTATATTAATTTTTGCTACCAAAGATGCACTAGGCCTTATTTTCAGGGGATGTCTTATTTTTCCATGAAGAAGAATTCACATATATTGTTGAACAAAAAAATGAACATTTATTATATTCTGAATAGTTGTCTGGTTATGCTGGTTTGTGATGACAACTAACTGTGAATCCTGCAGGGTAAAAAAATTACAGCTGCATGCTCTGGTGTTCTGTGCGACGGGCATGCTCCCAAATAAAAACTTTGCTAGGTCTTACTTTCGGGGGAGGTCTTATATTTAGCAATTCAGCAAAACCTCTACTAGGTCTTATTTTCGGGGGATGTCTTATTTTCGGGGAAACAGGGTATTAATTGCATCAGTAGCATGGGATCTTCTAGGTGTTTGGGTAATTGCCAGGTTCTTGTGGCCTGGTTTGGCCTCTGTTGGAAACAGGATGCTGGGCTTGATGGACCCTTGGGGTCTGACCCAGCATGGCAATTTCTTATGTTTAATCTATCTCCTTTTTAAAAAGTTAGCACCAGCAGCAGGGTTTCACCCTGATTAAGGTTGACTCCTGTCGGAATAGGCTCTCCTTTCCCCAAAATGTTTCCTGTTTCCTAACAAATCTAAAGACCTCTTCCTTGCACTGTCTCATCCATGCAGTGAGACTAAAAGTGCTGCCTGCCTCTGGGATCCTGGGCATGGAACAGATTGCAACCTTGAAGGTTGCAATCTGAGATTGCAACCTTCAAGGTTCTGGCTTTTCATTTTCTACCCACAATTCTAAATTTGGTTTCCAGAACCTCCCTCCTGCATCTTCCTATGTTATTGGTACCCAGATAGACCACAAAGCTGGCTTGTCCCCAGCACTCCCTAAAATTCTAAGTGACATGTGAGGTCCACTACCATTGCACCATGCAGGCAAGTTACCAAGCAATCATCATACACACCAGCCACCCAGCTATCTACATTCCTAATAATTTGCCAACTACAATGGCCATCCTAACCCTTCCCTCCTGGGCACATGCCCTTGGAGACACATCCTTGGTGTGAGAGGATAATGTATCACTTAGAGTAGGTCTTACCTACAATACAGGATCCTGCTCCATCCAGGTGATCTTGCTCCTTCAAAGCAGCACTGTGACTAGCACCGACTACCACACGGGAGGTGAGATCACGATGTCCCTGAAGATCTCCTCTACATACATCTGTCTACTACTCTAACTTTTAGACATCAGATTCGTTCTCAGAGAGCCAGGAGCTCTTTGCACCAGGTGCACACATATAACCTCTCATGAACAAGTATCTAATCATACATATGGCTCTCAGTGCAACAGGCAGGATGGCTTCCATCCCACTACTGGAGTACTGTCTTCATCTTAATGTTGTTGAGTTATTAAAGTTATTTAAAATTGTTAAAGGTGTGGGGACACCATCCAATTTAAAACATCCAAATACATTTAAGGGACTTTATTTTAATTTGTTTGTCAATGATCTGCAATAGGACTACAATAAATCAATTGTTAGGGCCAGGGTTAATTACTCCCTGGTTGCTAAAAATCCGTAATTGACTTACTATGAAAACCTTCTCTCCTAACTTTCTAATTTGATTAGGTCAACCCTCAACTAAATTTTTTGCAAGCTTTAAACACACACTTTCTCCAGCAAACCAATACTCACAAGCCTTGCTCATCCACCAGCAGATGCAATTTGTGCTGTCAGTACTCACTTGGGACAGTTTATCCCAAGTACACATTTACATCCCATGCCCAAACATCACAGGGATCTTCCATTAACAACCCCACGTTCAAAACTACTTCCACATATTCTCAGCACATAAACAAGGACTCGAGCCACAGCCCATAAATCACATCATCCTCAAAGCCCAAACCAAAACTAAACAAATATACCCTTCTACCAACCATCTACCCACCGGCCACATTCCCAGCCACTCAACTTGATGCCACTGTGCCATCATCCAAGTCATAAACTAAAATCTAAGTTTGAAGCCTGTCTGAACCTATGGCACTCCATGTGAAATATCATCCCAGGTTGACACTGAGCTATAACTTCAGAGTTCAAGTCAGATATGCACCCAGGTTTTTTCCTAGTTTGTTATGAGTTTATCTTCTGAGTTTATCTTCTGGATCTAATGTACCTTACTGAATTGAATCATTGCCATCTATTGCGCTCCCCTTATCTACATGGTACTCTGCCACAGAAGACAGGGAGCTTTGTGTGTGAGATTCTCCATTCCAGGTTCGGTGTTTTTCTTAGTACCCCGTCGCTATCTAGATGCCTAAAGTAATAGAGTGAGGACATGGCAGGAATGGTCAGGGAAGCAGTGTGGGTGGAACAGGAGTGGGGAGGGGATGTGTGCAGTGGGCAAGGACAGGATAGGAATGGTTGGAGGCAGTACATGTGGAGAAGCAGAAAGAGTTGGGGTGAGTGTGTGGGGGGGTGTTGATGGGTAGCATACCAAAATATTCAAGGGGGGAGGGAGAACACAGAAATAGAGGCCAATGACATTCCTCTTGGAATTGAGCAAATAACAGTAGCAGATAAGACATAGAGTCAAATAAAAAAAATATTTCTGAACTACAAGAAATGAATCCAGCATAATGAATAGTTCTGACATTTGTCTCCACTTAGATTTAAGGCGTCAAAGTAGTACTGGGTCATGGCTTTTAAATGCCACTGATCCACAGCAGGTATGGAGGAGTATTCTGTACTCATCCAGAAACTCATGTGTTTAGGCAGAATTGGAACAATGTGCTGTAGCTGTACGCTCTAGTGAAGAACATCGAATGGTAGAAACCACAATGAGTAGCAGAAGCCGTGCAGGCACCCATCCCAAGTAGGCTGATACCTCCCATACTGGGAGCTGAAAGTGCCTTGGTTTTGAGGACTAGTTCTGGCAAAGGCAGCAGCCAGCCATCACGCTCCATAACTGCGTGTGTGGTGGAATTCCTGTGCTCCCTGTAGGGAATTTGCTGTTTTCTCCAGGTCTGTTCAGTGCCCGATATGACGGTGTCAGCGAGGTCTGCCTCTGGAGCCTCCTACCCAGAGTCCATTCACAGACTTTCAGAGAAGAGAAACCTTGCAGTAGACACACTGGTAATGGCAGAAAAAGCCAAGGGTCTTTTCCCACAGAAAACACTGCCACTTATTTAAATAAATAAATAAATAAATAAATAAATAAATAAATAAAAGTACTATAAAGCAATAAATAAAAAAAGACTAAGCTGATACTGGATGCAGAGTCATATCTGGAAACTCTCTGGGTAGACCTGGAGACTCAGGGATTTCAATTCAATCTCTAGGTCTCCTGCTACACCTGGGAAATCTCCAGGTGCCGGCCCCTTCCTCCCCTCAGGCTATCTGGGAGGCAGGAGAAACAGGAGGGGAGGGGTTGGATTAGGGAGCAGAGTGGTGCTTCTCTTCTGTTCACTCCAGCCCTCCTGCCTGATGAGAGTAGGGGTAGGGGGGTGGCTAGATTAGGGAACACTAGCGCGGTTCTTCTATGTCTGCCTCAACCTCATACCTCACCCTCCTGTTTCCTGTATGTCACCTAGAAGGGAAGGGGTTGAAACAGGAAGCAGAAAGTTGTTACCCCAATCACACCAAATTTCAGCATGACCACAAATCAGAAGTTCCCAGATATGCACATAGCATAGGAAGAGGTGCAGCAGGAAGAACATTAAAGGGGGCCAGCTTGGTGGCTCAGTGGTGCTGCTGTGAAATGCCCTGCTTAGGACATAGGTTCAGTTCTCTGGCCCAGCATCAGCACACCCCAACCTGGCTGGGGCTGAGGATACTGCAGAGGCAATAGTGACACCTTGTGGCCAGACAGAGAAGTCCACGTTACCCAGATTCTATAGGGAGCCACAGCTTTTAGTCCCTGGCCAAAGATTGTTACTATGATGCTTGTACTAAGTTGAGAGGGGATATGAAATGGGGGGGGTGGGGGGGGGGGAAGAGGAGAAACACGTGCATGAAGGCTCATGGCTCTATAATGCAACAGAGGCTAGTTCTGATCAGGGCTGGATTTAAAAAACGTTGGCACCCATAGGCAAAGGGAAATGGTGGCATTCTTTTCAAGCTGGGCCGACCCCTGGCCCTAAAGCAAGCAGAAACAGGCTCCTCTTTGGTCTGGATAGTTGAGACCTTTCACATTTTGGAGCCCCAGCAGTTGCCTATGCCTAAATCTGGGCCTGGTTCTGATTAAGCTGGAAGCTCAAGAGAGGAAACTGCTGGATCAAAACAAACATGTAGCTGAAGAGTTCCTTCTTACTGATCATTAGTTAACTACAGAGCTCAAGGCGGTCTCAAGCTCATGGATTGTTAGGGCCAATAGAAGGTGTTGCATCTTACAAAGACTCCAGTGATTCTGAGCACAGAGGTGAGCTTATCTATTTCTAGAGGTGCGGTACAAACACTACTCTTCTCCTCACAGGTGGAACAATGAGAAAAAGTGCTTTACTTAAATTGGGCTACCATCATGTATTCTCTTCATCTCATATAAGGAGGACTACATTGTCTTTAAAGATATTGATGCCCAAGGTAACTGTTTTGGTTTGTCTATAACTCACTGTCCAGGGCCTTATGAAGGCAAAGCCCAGCCAATGCTGGACCAAGTCAGCTGGTGTGAAACAACCACAGGACCGCCCAGTCCTGCGAGCTTCCCTGCAGAATACATGACAGAGGTGGGCAAACTTTCTTGAGCCCAACCACAAATTTTAAGATTGGGCTCCTGAAGTCCTCAGTCCCCTCTGCTACCTATATTCACTCAAGAGCGTCAGTCTGAGGCAGAGAACAGAAGGGAAGAAGTGATTTGGGGATCCCTGGCAGGGACAAGGATGCTTTCTGTAATGGGGTATGGTGACAGCTCTATTATTTGTGTGTTTATCTTTAAAACAATTTTTTCTGCCCTATGCTGCTAACAAACCCATCAAAAATAAGAGGAGAATAATATATTTACTTCTTGGCTGTGTGAACACTGAGATGAAATGTGGTTTCTTCTGCCTTTTCTTTGCTAGCCAGCAAACCTGTTCCCTCCTTTCTTTCTGGCTTTCTTTTTCTCCAAACACATAAAAAGTGCAACTATCCCACATTTTGGTTAAAAAAAAAATAAATCAGGAATTAACCAGCAAAAAACCCCACATTAGAAAAAACAACAAAACTTACCCATTACCCCCTGGCTCCAACAGACTAGACAGTCCACAAGCAAGCAACTGCAATATATAGGAAACTCTTGGAGCATGCTAGGTAACCCTAGGAGAAAGTGAAACATGCTGGGAGTTTAGGCAGGCAATCCTGAGCTCAGGAACTATGGTGCTAGATGCTAAGCTGAGGGGTGGTGTAAGAGATCACTTGTGTTGAAGGCGATTGTATCAAGCACACAGTCACTGCCAGAGTTCAGGGCTGGTACAAGGGGGTATTATGTACCCTAGGTGAATCTTCAACCTTGTGGGCCCTTCGCCCACATTAACTTTCAGATCTGATATGGAGAGGCTTAAGATGGCCGCCTGTTATCGGAAGGCTTCCGAAAAGATTCCCTGTTTACCGATTTTTTTTTGGAAAAAAATGCCTCATACTAAGAGGAAAGCAAGAGTGAGGGGAGTGGAGAGTACCTCCTCCCCGTTGCAGACCACCCAGCCTCGCATCAGAAGCTTCTTTGCCGCGGCAGCACTGGAGATGCCGGGTAAGCCGGTCGCTGAGGGGACGGTTGCAGGACGTGCTCAGTCCCCTCTGACCCTTGACATATCTTTGAGCCCCAGCATTCCAAGTAGGCCGGCTCCACCACGCTGTGAAGGAGTTGAACAGAAGCAGGAGACCGCGGTCCCACCAGAAGATTTCCGAGGAGGGGAAGCTGCGGCCTTACAAGGAAATACATCAGCGGGATTTACCATCATGGAACCGAATGTTCAGGTACAGCCCCAGTGGGGTACTGAAGGAGTGGGACTGAGCCTAACAGAATCTCTGGGAACTCCAGGCTTGGAGAATGGATCCAGCATAACAATGGGAGGAGGAGGCGAGGGTCAAAGAATGATTAAATTGGGAGGTATTTTACAAACTCCACCAGAAATAACTAACTATCTACAATATGGTCAGTGTTACAATCTTTAAAAAAATCTATATCAGCTCTTACTAAAGTGACTCTAGAAACTAAAAATCAAGTCCTTTTAAATGCTAATGGGATAATACAACAGAATAATAAAATAGAAGTAATGGATTTATGATTGAAGGAGGTTGAAAAAGTCTAAACAAACATGCTTCAAGGAGAAATGGCTAATAATAAAAGGCTTGAAAATATTGAAAACAGTCTAAGAGCACACAATCTGCGATTTCTAAATTTTCCAGTTATAAGCAATATTTCCCCTACGGAACTTTTTAAGATCTAATGTATCTCAGATTTTGAAAATCCCTGATGCTGCAAAGCCAGTGGTAACTAAAATTTACTATTTGCCAGACTGATTCCCGCAGATCAAGATGGCCGCTGACCTGTGAGGATGTGCGGATCGCAGCTCCTGACCTATGAATATTTCCTCCTAGCTAAACCTCAGAAATTTTCTTTGAATTCATTCCGAACATGCCTCACACCAAGAGGAAAGCTCGGGTGCGAGAAATTACCTCTACGCCGGAGTCCATGAGACAGACGAAGATTGAAGCTGCCTTCGCAAAAATGCCGACTTTAGACCCGGAAGCTGTTGTCGCTGGGGCAGGCGTGGAGCAGCAGCCTAGCCCCTTGACTTTTGAAACATCGCTGAGCCCGGGATATCCAGTGATTCTGGATCCACCAATGAGAACAACTGATATAGCGGATCCTATTGAGAAAATTTTATTTTCAAAAAATGGTATCCCGAGAGGAGAAAAAAATCTCTCCTCGGTGAGCCCGACTGAAACGGGTTCCAGGGGCCGCGAGAAAGAGGCTCAACAACAATGCCCAGAAGATCGAAAGATGAGTGGTGAAGGACTTTTGGAGGTAGGAGTTGCGATGAGCAACATATCTCTTCTCAATACTACCTCAGTCCTAGCTCCTTCTGTGGAGGAAATAAAAAACATCTTGATTGTAATGCAAAAATCTATTAATACATTAACCTTAACGGTGAAAGAAGCCATGAATAAAACTAGTAAAGTGGAAGAAAAGGTGATATTGGTTGATAAAAGAACAGTAATCTTGGAAGGTAAAGTGAAAAATGGAGAAAGTACAAGGAAACCTTATAAGATCAGAGAAAAAACCTATCTAAGAGAGCAAACCTGCGTTTTTTGAACTTTCCTAAAACTAAATTACAGTCACCTATGGACTTATTGAAGAGTTATTTTGTGAATATATTAAAGTTTCCATTGGAAAAAGTTCCATTAATTGCAACAGCCTACTATCAAGTATTGCGATCTGGTGAGAGTGAAAACTCTAAGCAGCAAGAAAAGCAAGAGGAAGATACTTTAGATATAACTAACTTTTTGGAAAAGTCATTTGAAATGGATATTGCTCTGCGAGCCACTTTATTGGTTCAGTTCACATCGAGATTAGATAGGGATAATGTCCTGAAACAGTATTTTAGATTTCAAAATGTGAAATTTTTTCGTCAGCCTATTTGTATCTTCCCAGACATAGCCAGGATGACACAAATAAAGCGAAAAAAGTTTTTAGAAATGAGGAAGGAGGTAGTGGAGAGAGGAGCACGTTTTTTACTGCGATTTCCCTGACGTTGTTTAATATTTCGTGGAGATGTAAAGTTTGTATTTACAGATCCGGAGCAATTACGTATACATCTTGATTCCTCATCGCAGTCCTAGAGAAAATCCTAAAGTGTTGGAGATAGGTATATTGTTGGTGTAAATCACAGTTAATCAGCCTTATATTTTTGTTTAAATTCCTATATTATTATCTGCTATAGTCACCCTTGATCTCCCAATATTTCTTAATATTAATAATGGTTCAATGTACATATGGAATTGTACACAAGAGCTACTGTTTTTCCATTTTTATATCATTTATCTTCTTTTATAAAAAGCTGAATGATAAATTTGGAAAACAGTTACAGTGACCGTAAATGATGAGAAGTCCGGACGGCTCCCTTTAAATATTTAGGAGCACGCTGTCAGGCTTGCCGATACGGTCATTTCATACAAAAAATTTTTAATGCTTGAGGTGGGATATTTGAGCACATAATATTGTTCGTTTGGTTTTTCCCCTTTTTTGGTCAATGTATATATGACCAGGTGACATAATGTATAAGTTATCTTTATATTATTTGATTCTTCCAGAGTGAATGGACAAGTTTCTTTTTTTTGTTACCTGGCTGTAATATGGGAAACATTGAAAATATTTCTTTGTAATTAAAGTAAAATGCAATAAAGATTAAATTAAAAAAAAAAAATTTACTATTTGCCATATGGTGAAGCTAATCATGAAGTTTTGGAGGAATCTACAATGCCCTTAGATGTTTCTGAATTGTTAGAGACGTCACAGGAGATAACTGTGGCGAAAAGGAGACCGTTGCTGGTGTCATTCGCATTTCTAATGGTCAGAAATAATATATTTAGACATTTCTTTAGGAATAGTCAAATCTTATTCTTTGGGCATAAAGTATGGTGTTACCCTGACTTAACTAGAGCTACACAATCCAGAAGAATGTTATTTCTAAATATGTGTTTAGAAATATTACAGAAGGGAGCATAGTTTCAATTGCGCTTCCCCTGTAAATGTTGTGTTAGATTCCAGGATCATAATTATGTGTTCTTTGATCCACCCCAACTGAGAACATTCCTAGACTCCCATACCTGAAGTATCCCATTGTTCGCTTGGTAGTAAATAATGATTATGTGCCTAGTCTTCTTTCGCTACCATTGTTTTTTATTATTTCATTTCCTGAAGAAACAAATAATGCTCTATTACCTAGGCCTCTCCTGATATTACTTTTATTTTTTCTGTGTGTACAGTATTATGAATTGTAATTAATATTGTATTTCATTATGGTTACATAATTGCTTTCTGTTATGTAGATTTCCCAGCAAGTGGATACTTGTTGATAATTAAAAAGTGATAAATAAAAAATTAACAAAAAAAAAACCAACAAGCTTTCAGACCTATAGGCACACCCTCCTGAGATTTTGATAATTAAACTCAATCCTGATGACCCCCTTCATCACCCCTCCTAGAACAAGTCTGTAAAAACAGACAACTGGACATAAGGACAGTTTTCAAAAGCCATGTATATGGGAAATACCAATTCATCCGGTCAAAAGGGCTTTCTGAAAATTCCTCACACTAAAACGTGCCTAAAAGTATGTACAGGGGAGGAAATGACATCACCAGAGCGTGATGGCTGCCTAACCAAGGAGCTCCATGTGTAGCCCATTAAAAAGCAAACTCAAGCACTGGAGGGAAACTACAAACCAAATTATCGGCACTGTAAAGCTCCAGGGAGTAATAACCAGCCAAAAAAAGCAAGTAGATTTGTGGGAATATTCATATACCAGCAGCATCAATTCCGTCAAGGAGAGCCGCGATACTAATATGGCCACTGGGGAAGGAAACAATGATGCAGTCGTGAAAGCTGTTGCAAGAGGCTTAACCAGGGGTGAGTTCTTAACCTGGTTTTGAGAAATAAAGGCTGATATAGCAAAGATAAAGTCTGAAGTGGTACAAACCACAAGTGAGCTTAATAGAGAAATATCAGAAATAGGGCAGCACTTGTTAGATGCAGAATAGCGCATACAAGAGCAGAGGGAGGATGTGGCCCAGCTGCAGGAGGATGTTAAGGCCCTGCAGCAGAAAAAAGATAAGCTAGCACTAAAGTTGGAGAATATGGAGAATCAAAAGAGGCAGAACATCCGGGTCCAAGGAATGCCAGAATCTGATGATTATAAGGATAGTACAATGGTAGTGCAATATATTTGTGATACAGTATTAAAGATGGGAGATAATGAATTGGCACCAATGGAAGTGATGATAGACCAGGCTCAAAGTGCTTTGGGCCCGTTGATCACACAAAAACCCCAAGACATAACTGTGTGCTTGCACTACATTGCCATAAAAAAATGATAAAAAAAAAAAAAAAAGCAAGATTGCTGGCATGACTGAAGGGTGGGGCAATGACATGTCCATATTTAATCACTTCTCGGCATCAACCCTAAAAAGAAAGGCAGGAGTTCAAAATGGTTAGCAAAGCTTTGAGAGCCAGTAACATTAAATACTGTTGGTTATTCCCTGCTGGCTTGGCATTTTTCGGTGGAGGGGCAGACCTCAAAGATTTATACCTTGGAAAATACTGCAGCTACTTTAAAAGAAGTTCAACTGCCATCGAGGAGTAAAACATCAAAGTGGCAGATGATCAACAAAGGGAGGAAAGTTGCTAAGAAGAAACAGATGGGACCTTCCTTCTAGGGATCCAGCGTCTTGGGGTGTGCGATAAATGAATATACATTAAGCGGAGTAAATATCTTAAGAGAAACATATGAGAAGTGGCAATAAATAAAGTTTTATTAGGGTTGGAGATAATCAGAGTTCACTGCTTTGAGTTTAAATGAAAATAAAAGGGGTCTGTAACAGAATATAAAAGGGACAAGGTGCCAAAAGCATAAAGGGCACTGACTTGGGTTCAATTTTAGTTTGACAAATACTGGAATGGGCAGACATGCAGGAGGGATGTCATTCCTCTAGGTGAAGGTGTCTTTGGAGGGGATACACACTATTATGATGTTTACGGGATGGGATGGAAGAGGGGATGTGGAGAGAGGTGGGGGTGAGATAAGTGGGCAGAGGTTGAATTAGGTGATGTGGTGGGTTGGAAGATGCAGTAAAGAGGTTTGTGTGCTGAAGGGGAGTGGCACTTTAAGTAAAAATGGTGAACATAAAAGATATATCGTTAAATGTGTAGGCCAGATCGACAAACTAAAGAGTAGCAAATCACCTGGACCGGATGGTATGCATCCTAGAGTACTGAAGGAACTTAAAAATGAAATTTCTGATCTATTAGTTAAAATTTGTAACCTATCATTAAAATCATCCATTGTACCTGAAGACTGGAGGGTGGCCAATGTAACCCCAATATTTAAAAAAGGCTCCAGGGGCATCTGGGTAACTATAGACCAGTGAGCCTGACTTCAGTGCCAGGAAAAATAGTGGAAACTATTCTCAAGATTAAAATGGTAGAGCATATAGAAAGACATGGTTTAATGGAACGCAGTCAACATGGATTTACCCAAGGGAAGTCTTGCCTAACAAATCTGCTTCATTTTTTTGAATGGATTAATAAACATGTGGATAAAGGTGAACCGGTAGATGTAGTGTATTTGGATTTTCAGAAGGCATTTGACAAAGTCCCTCATGAGAGGCTTCTAAGAAAACTAAAAAGTCATGGGATAGGAGGTGATGTCCTTTCGTGGATTACAAACTGGTTAAAAGACAGGAAACAGAGAGTAGGATTAAATGGTCAATTTTCTCAGTGGAAAAGGGTAAACAGTGGAGTGCCTCAGGGATCTGTACTTGGACTGGTGCTTTTCAATATATATATATAAATGATCTGGAAAGGAATACGATGAGTGAGGTTATCAGATTTGTGGATGATACAAAATTATTCAGAGTAGTTAAATCACAAGCGGATTGTGATATATTACAGGAAGACCTTGCAAGACTGGAAGATTGGGCATCCAAATGGCAGATGAAATTTAATGTGGACAAGTGCAAGGTATTGCATATAGGGAAAAATAACCCTTGCTGTAGTTACACGATGTTAGGTTCCATATTAGCAGCTACCACCCAGGAAAAAGATCTAGGCATCATAGTGGATAATACTTTAAAATCGTCAGCTCAGTGTGCTGCAGCAGTCAAAAAAAAAATCAAACAAGGTTAGGAATTATTAGGAAGGGAATGGTTAATAAAACGGAAAATGTCATAATGCCTCTATAATCGCTCCATGGTGAGACCACACCTGGAATACTGTGTACAATTCTGGTCGCCACATCTCAAAAAAGATATAGTTGCTATGGAGAAGGTACAAAGAAGGGCAACCAAAATGATAAAGGGGATGGAACAGCTCCCCTATGAGGAAAGGCTGAAGAGGTTAGGGCTGTTCAGCTTGGAGAAGAGACGGCTGAGGGGGGATATGATAGAGGTCTTTATTATTATGAGAGGTCTTGAACGAGTAGATGTGAATCAGTTATTTACACTTTCGAATAATAGAAGGACTAGGGGGCATTCCATGAAGTTAGCAAGTAGCACATTTAAGACTAATCTGAGAAATTTTTTTTTCACTCAATGCACAATAAAGCTCTGGAATTTGTTGCCAGAGGATGTGATTGGTGCAGTTAGTGTAGCTGGGTTCAAAAAAGGTTTGGATAAGTTCTTGGAGGAGAAGTCCATTAACGGCTATTAATCAAATTTACTTAGGGAATAGCCATTGCTATTAATTGCATCAGTGGCATGGGATCTTCTTAGTGTTTGGGGATTTGCCAGGTTCTTGTGGCCTAGTTTGGCCTCTGTTGGAAACAGGATGCTGGGCTTGATGGACCCTTGGTCTGACCCAGCATGGCAATTTATGTTCTATGTGAAGGGCCTTAGCTCGCTGATGAAATGTCAGTTCTCATTTAAAGAAGCAAGATCTACTAAAGCTAGATATTTATGGTACAAGAAACATACCTAAAGAAATCAATGGAAGGTTTGTTGCAACAATCTATTTTCACATATGTTCTTTGCTGCCAAGTAATTGGAACATGGTGGCATTGCTATTTTTTTTTTTTTATCTCATGCATTTGACAAAATGGACTCTGTTCCTCGAAGGCTCATGCTTCATTAAATTGATTAGTCTATAATGTGCGCCCTGACTCCTGTCATTTTTGCTATGTCTATCGGAGCTTTAAAATGCTTTACTGAAGGAGCCCAGATTACCAGATTCCATGACACAGGCAGAAATCACTATCTTGCCTAAGCTGGGGAAGGATACTACTTTATGTAGCTCATATAGCCCCATCTTCCTATTAAATATAGACCAAAAGATACTTGCAAACATCTTGGCTTCCAGACTAGGTGAGGCAGTAAAACCATTATTAATGGCACCAGACCAGGAGGGAGGCAAGCAGCAGATTATATAAGGAGTCTTAAATCTGGTCTGGTGGTCTGAGAGAGAGACAGTACCAATGATACGTCTTATGATAGATGCTAAAAAAGCCTCGATAGGGTTCACTGGGTATTCATGTTTAAAGTTCTAGAAAAGATGGGGTTAGAGTTTAAATTTTCTAAATGGCTGAGAGAGATGCATACGAATCTGAAGCTAATAATTAAGGTAAATGGGGGGATATTAAAAAATGTTCAATCTAAGGGGAACAAGACAAGGATACCCTCTTTCTCCCTTACTATTTGTGTTAGGAATGGAACCCTTAGCGAAATGGTGAGGAATTTAAAGGATATAACTGGAATAAAAGTTGGGCGGGAGGAGTATACAATTTCTCTGCTGATGACATCTTGTTTACAGTGACAAATCCATTCCTAACATTACCCATTTTACTGAAAAAATTGGAAGTTTATGACAAGGTATCAGGTTCAAGTTAATAAAACAAAATTGGAGATATTAAATCTAAATATGCCCAAGGAACAAATTGAGAGATTGAAAATAGCATTCCTGTTCCAATGGGCAAAAGCAACTATCAAATCTTAGAGGGTAAACACTGGTAGAAATGGAAAAAGGTTATTCCAGGATAAATTTATCCCTTGCAGACATAATTAATTGTTCCCTTTCACACAGCGAAGTCCCAGACCCGCTCAAACTGGCGGTGGTCAAGCTGCTCCTCAAAAAACCTACCCTCAACCCCTCCAACCTGTCAAACTACCGGCCCATTTCTAACCTTCCCCTCACCTCCAAAGTCATGGAAAAAATTGTCAATACACAGCTGTCTGACCATCTTGAAGACCACAACATCCTTCATCTCGCCCAATTCGGCTTCCGCAAGTCTCGGAGCACGGAACACCTCTTACTCTCACTAACTGACACCCTCCTCAAGGGCTTGGACCACGGTCACTTTTATCCTTGCCCTCCTCGACATCTCGTCTGCCTTCGACACCAATCAATCACAAAATCCTCCTTACCCGCCTTTCTGAGATTGGCATTTCAGGCACAGCCCACCACTGGTTCGCCTCTTACCTTCGTTATAGAAGCTACACAGTAAGAATGGCTAACTCAGAATCCTCACACATCCCCCTCACCCAAGGCATCCCACAGGGCTCTTCTCGTTCCTCTATGCTCTTCAACATATACCTAGTGCCCCTCTGCCAACTACTCACAGAGTTAGGTCTTAGGTTTTTCATATATGCAGATGATGTCCAAATCCTCATCCCCAACCAGGAATCCATCACTAAATCCCTCAAATTTTGGGAAACCTGTCTCGCATTCATTAACGCCATCCTCTCTAACCTTCACCTTGCCTTAAACTCCTCATCATCTCAAAGCACTCAGACATTACCCCACTCACCGCCAGCGACCCCTCCTCTGCACTCCCCTACTTTGGACAAGACCTAGGGGTAACCTTAGACCATCAGCTTAATTTCAAAGACCACATTAACACAATCATAAAGGGTGGAGTTTACAAACTCCATATCCTCAAAAAATTTAAACCGTTACTTCACTCCCAAGACTTCCGCACAGTCCTGCAAGCGACATTGTTATCAAAAATGGACTACTGCAACTCCTTGCTTCTAGGCCTCCCCTATGCTACCATCAGACCCTTGCAAATGCTACAGAATGCCATGGCAAGAATCCTCACAAATACATGTAAATCCGAGCACATCACCCCTATACTGAAGGAACTCCACTGGTTGCCCATCTCCTCTCGAATCAAATACAAAACCCTTACCATTATCCACTCCTCACTGCACAATCACCATCATCCCTGGCTTGAGGACCCTATCCGCTTCCACTCCTCCAATCGTCCCACCAGAAGCACGCACTCCGACATCCTCCACACCCCACTCTCTCAAATATGCCCACCACACCGCCACCAGAGAAAGAGCCTTATCCATTGCAGGACCGTCCCTCTGGAACTCGATGCCAGCTGAACTCCGTCGAGAACCATGCATTAGGAAGTTCAAAACAGGGATTAAAACCTGGCTCTTTAAACTGGCCTACCCTGACCCAGATCCTATGTAGCCCCCACCCCCTCCCATCACTCCCGCCCCTCCTTTCTTCCTCTCCCCCCATAAGTTAATGCCTTCCAGTGTATATAGTGCCTCTTTTGTGAATACACTTTTATACATAAGATGTATAACACTATACTAATCTGTATAAAGTTGACCGTAGTTCCTCTCGCCTAGTGCGCACTCTACGATGTCGTAATTATTAATCTCTCCGGTGGCCCCCTCCCGCCACTGGTCCTTCCCCTCTTGCCTTGTTTTCTTCCTGCTCCCCTCTTTCCCCCCACCCTTGTTTTATGTATTTTCCACCTTTGTTACATTGTAAACCGGCATGATGTACTCATGAATGTCGGTATATTTAAAAGCTTATAAATAAACAAATAAATAAATAAATAAATATGAGCCTTTAACGACAGAAACAAAATAATTAGAGAAATGGTCCTACCAAGTGCTATCATGGCTATGGAGGATAGCTGCAATAAAAATGACTATGTTGCCCAGATGGAGCTACCTGGTTCAAATATTACCAATAAAATTGTTTCAACAGTTTCAAAAAAATGTATCCAGCAGAGTCTTTAGTTTTATATGGTGTAAGTGCCCTCCAAGGGTTGCCAGTGGAGTTTATCAGGGAAGTTGCAAGGAGGCCTAGCAGTTCCGTTTTAAACTATATTACGTAGCAGCCCAACAGAAGGCACGATGGGGGTGGCAAAAGATGGGCGAAGTTAAGCTTTGGAGCCTATTAGAGCAGAATTTTTCTGGAGAACAAATTTTTCAGTCTTTGATATGGGCACCACATCAGAAGAATTTTTGGAAACAGGTACAAAATCCATTTGTTGGCCATACATGTCGAATGTGGGAGAAATATAAGGTGGGATAGTTGGGGACGCATAATTTCTCTCCTCTCACACAGATTGGTATCCACAGATTTCCACATGTGGACAATTCTCTTTAATTAATGCGGGGCTCATTAAAAAAAAAAATATAGGGGGGGGGGGCCGATGGAATCTGGGGCAATTTTGTCAGGGAGGCAAGATAGGGGCATTTGAGGAATTGGTATGCCAATATTCAGTTCAAGCACTTCCTGTGCAATAAATCGATATTCCAAGGAAAATGGAGGCCTCTCACTGAATTTGAAGCATTACTAATGAAATGGGAAGGAGAAAAAGGGTTAATGTCAAAAATATATAAATTGTTATAACTTAGGTTTAAAGACAAATCAAACATTTCTGGGACTGGGAAGAAGATATAGGCAGAGAGCTGGAGGATAATGAATGGGAGAGGTGCTATGTTTGGGCTGCCAAACACTGCATTTCATCACTAATAGTAGAACAAAGTTATAAAATATTATTGTGGTGGTATTTGACATCACATAGGTTGCATAAAATGTATACAAGTATCTCTGAAAAGTGTTGGAGGAAATCTGAGGGTGTAGGAACATTTTGGTATATACAAGGGGAATGTGGGAAGATACAATTCTGGATAATGGTAAAGGCAGCGATTCAAGAAGTACCGAATATAAACTTGGGTTTAAATCCTAAAATGTTAACCTGCTATCAATAATTCTTAATGACTGGCCAATTTAAATACTGGTGGCAGCTCGTTGCGAGATAGTTTATCTTCTCCAGTATGCAGCTAGGCCGACTTTAGCTTCCATTATATGTCAACTGGACAACGCCTACTATATGGGCAAGCTTACTGCAGAATGAATTGAGACAGTAAACATTTTTATAAAATGGGATCCATACACACATTTGCGAGATAAGAAAAACTGATTGTAACCTTTGCGGAAGAATCTGGGATATCCAAGTATGCCAAACCACCTATAGATTCAAGAAGAGTCTAGTATAATGATAAACTTATAGAGGGACAGGAGGGGAGAAAATGTGAAAGATATACCATTTGCCTGAGTCTGAGAATACTGGCAGGCTGGGGTCACTGCAGGACTGTATATACTGTGATGTCAGCTTGCTCCATTTCCATCTGCTGGCAGGGGAGCACAAACCCACTGGTCCTGAGTCCATCTGTCTACACGCTAGGAAAGGTTATGTTATGACATATTGTTTTATTGCCTTTGGTTGTTATCTCTGACGTATTCAATAAATATTAAAATCCATAGATTAAAACAGTTTTGAAAATTGCACCATACTTTTAAATACAAAGATGTAGATACGAGCTGCTGTGTAGCTCAGCTAGTTAGCCGGACAGCCCATATATTCAGTGGTATGGCTTCAGATAAGTGG
Organism: Rhinatrema bivittatum; assembly: GCF_901001135.1. Lineage (NCBI taxonomy): Eukaryota > Metazoa > Chordata > Amphibia > Gymnophiona > Rhinatrematidae > Rhinatrema > Rhinatrema bivittatum. Next base: position 204,388,740 of record NC_042618.1, on the reverse strand, counting down.
GCTCCTCCCTGGAATGCCCTCACCCTACCCACCAGTTAGCCAGCTAACTTATTAACCAGTTAAGTAGTGGCTAATCAGCAGGGTCGGATATTCAGCCACTTCTGCTTGGCCGGATAACTCCTAACTTATCCAGCTAGGTAGCTCTAAATATCACCCTACACACAACACACACACCACCAAGTAATTCAGAATTCATCATAGTATCCGATGAATGTGATCTGTGATTTGTTGGGGGTAGAATGCAAAAAAAAACCAAAACCATAAAACCACACCCAAGATAAAATTTATAAAGTAAAAGAAATCATATCGCATTGGCTGAAGGTAGTCTCTGAAATAGTTGGCTTGCTCGGCTGAATTATGTTTTGTCTTACTACTCACCTATACCAAAAAAACCTAATTCTTTCATCACCTTAGTAACAGCGATACAAATTCCCTTCATTATCAGACAGATGATGCAACAAAAACCTGCAAAAAACTAATTCAAAACCTATAAGGCAAACCTCCCATACTGAAACAGCACCAGCTCCCAGAACACAAACAGCAACAGCTCTACCTATGAAAAGGCAGCAATGCAAATATTACACCAGGGCTTAGAACAGCATTATTATACTTCCAAGCAGGGAAAAGGAGGGGCCGAATAATTAGAGTAATGGGCTGAGAAGCCCTTGCCCTACTGACAATCCTGGTGACCTTGAGTAAGTTGCTTTATCTCCATGTCCTTAAGTAGACCCTTAGATTAAAAAAAACTTTTAAGGGCAGGGACTTGTTATACCTGAATTCTAAAAATGCTGTAAGCCACCTTGAGCATTATTTGGAAAAGCAGGGTAAAAATAGAAATATATTATGATCAATATATCTCCTATTGGAAAAACAGAACAAGCTGTAGTACACAAACCACACATTAGTAGAGTACCTCATGCTGGCCATATACACAAAACACAAAAAGCCCTCCAAATACAGAGCAAGTGACCATAAATTATAAATAAGCAAACAAAAACTGAACTCTTGTCCACTCCAATCTCATGCCACTCCCTCCTGTTCTCCGAAGAACAGGAGGAAAAGGTGGAAACAAGGGAGGGGGAAGGGTAGAATTGGGGAGCCAAGTGTCTCTCCTTTGCTCTGTCTAATCTAGCCTCACTTCCCAATTCCTCCCATCTTTTTTTTTTTTTTAAACACTTTATTTCAAAAGCAGACAGACAGCAAGGTTTATATATATTACTAGAGAAGATACATGAATATACAAGGCCAAGAAATTATTAGGTAATATCTCCTTATATGTGATGCTTCCTGAACATGTCGTTTTTCATAATATGACCAGAACCTTACCCACATCTCCACTCCCCACCTTCTTCTCTGTGCATAACAGAAAGGGAGGAGAGAAACAGAAGGGGAAGGCTGGGCTGGAATAGGAGGCAGAATAGAAGAACATTGGTTCTTACCTGCTAATTTTCGTTCCTGTAGTACCAAGGATCAGTCCAGAGAAGTGGGTTGTGCATCCCTACCAGCAGATGGAGTCAGAGAACAAAGCTTTGGGCACTGCCATATATACTAGAGTGCCACCTGCAGTCCCTCAGTATTGTCCTGTACCCAAGCTAACAGAACTAAAGAGCAAGAGGTAGCAAATATCAAAAACCCTAACTACCCCTCTGCTCAAGGCAAACAACAACCAACTCAACCGTGCCTAACTGCTCCATCAATCCGTCCTGCCAGAAAGAACTTCAAGAAATGCTTTAGGCAACAATAACGGCCAACAGTAGCCAACACAGTTTCGGAATCTGAAATAAAGGGTGGGCCTCTGGACTGATCCTTGGTACTACAGGAACGAAAATTATCAGGTAAGAACCAATTTTCTTTTCCCAGTATGTACCAGGATCAGTCCAGAGAAGTGGGATGTACCCAAGCCACCTTAAACTGGACGGGCCCCTGAAAGATCCACATGCAGCACACTCTCCCCGAAGGCCAACTCGTCCGACGCCTTGACGTCCAATCGATAATGCCTCATGAAAGTGTGAATAGTGGACCACACCGCCGCCCTACAGATCTCCTGAGGCGACAAAAGCTGACACTCTGCCCAGGAAGTAGCCTGGGTCCTAGTGGAGTGGGCCCTGAGACCCAAAGGCACCAGCCGTCCACAGGCAATATAAGCAGAACTAATGGCCTCCTTAATCCACCTAGCAAGGGTCGCTTTAGATGCTATGTCTCCTTTCTTTGGACCCCTGAACAGGATGAACAAATGGTTTGACCGAAGAAAGTCATTGGTAACCTCCAAATATCGCATTAAAACCCAGCGTACGCCCAAGAGTTGAAGGTCTCTATCCTGAGGAGAGTCTCTAGACCAATGTGGAAACCCAGGAAGTTCCACCGTCTGATTGACGTGGAACGAGGAAACCACCTTAGGGACGAAGGACGGGACCGTCCGCAAAGACTCCCTATCCGCCAAGATATGTAGAAATGGATCCCGACACGACAGAGCCTGTAGCTCAGAAATTTGGCAAGCCGAGCAAATAGCCACCAAAAACACTGTCTTCAAGGCCAGGTCTTTCAGAGAGGATCCGCGAAGAGATTCGAAAGGGGTACCGCAAAGAACCCGGAGAACTAAATTTAGACTCCAATCCGGGCATACTAGGTAGACAAGAGGCCGCAGGTGCTTAACTCCTTTAAGAAAACGAGTAATGTCTGGGTGAGCTGCCAAGGAACACCCACGGAACCGCCCCCCAAGGCACCCAGGGCCGCCACCTGTACCCAAAGGGAATTGAACGCTAAACCTTTAGAAAACCCCTGATGAAGAAAATCAAGAATGCGAGGAACCCCCACTGAAAGAGTGTCACAAGCCTGTTGACTGCACCATGCTTCAAACAGTTTCCAGACGCGCACATAAGCCATGGAAGTAGCCGGCCGTCGTGCCTGAAGAAGGGTGGAAATGACCTGCTCGGAATATCCCCTCAAGCATAAACGTCACCTCTCAAAAGCCAAGCCACGAGAAAGAAGTGATCCTCCCAATCCGAAAATATGGGCCCCTGTCGAAGAAGATGCGGCAGATGAGCCAGCTGTAAGGGTCCGTCGACCGCCAGCCGTACGAGATCTGCGAACCACGGACAGCGTGGCCACTCCGGCACCACACATCTCAGATGAAGCACTATGCGACGTAGTAGCCGGCCTATGAGTGACCAGGGGGGAAAGGCATACAACAGAATTCTCGGTGGCCAGGGACACACAAGGGCGTCTATGCCCACCGATCCCTGTTCCTTTCGCCGACTGAAGAAATGTTCCGTCTTGGCATTCATTCGCGTCGCCATGAGGTCCAACTGGGGCACACCCCACCTGGTGCAAATGCGGTTCTACTCATCTGCGAACAGTTCCCTTTCTCCGGGATCCAGTTATTGCCTGCTTAGGAAATCCGCTTGAACGTTCTCCACCCCTGCGACATGCGAGGCGGCAATGCCCCCGAGGTGACGTTCCGCCCAGGCAAACAGAAGTCTTGCTTCGAGCACCACTGCGGGACTCTTAGTCCTACCCTGGAGGTTCATGTATGCCACCGTCATCGCATTGTCGGAGAAGACTCGTACCATTCCACCCTGAATCCATGAAAGAAACGCCTGTAAGGCGAGGCATACCGCTCTCGTCTCAAGGCGATTGATGGACCATGAGCCGGTGACCATGGACCTTGAACGGACCTTTCTGCGTATACCGCTCCCCAACCTGACAGACTGGCATCGGTGGAGATTATCAGCCAATTTGGAGGGTCCAACATCACCCCCCATTCCAGGTTGTCGCTTGACAGCCACCACGACAGACTGGCCCGGGACTCCGGAAGTAGTGGCATTGGCAGTTGGAACTGTTCCGACACCGGACTCCACCGAGTCAGAAGTGCCCGTTGCAAGGGGCGAAGGTGAGCGAACGCCCAGGGAACTAAATCCAAGGTGGAGGCCATGGATCCCAGGACCTGAAGATGATGCCACACTGTGGGAGAATGTCTTTGAAGAAGCGAGTGAACCTTGCCCTGTAAATTCGCTATACGATCCGTTGACAGGAAAACCTTCCCCTGGATGGTATCGAATCGGGCTCTGAGATAAAGTCAATACCTGCGTGGGTACCAGGTGGCTCTTCTGGACGTTGATGACCCAGCCCAGGGACTGCAAAGTGAACATCACCCTGTGCACCGATCTCTCACAATCCTCCTGTGACTTTGCGCGAATCAATCAGTCGTCCAGGTATGGGTGAACCAATATTCCTTCTTTGTGCAGGAATGCTGCCACTACCACCATGACCTTTGTGAACGTTCGAGGCGCCGTTGCAAGGCCAAAAGGGAGGGCTCGATGGAAGTGTTGTCCCAACACCTTGAAACGCAGAAACCTCTGGTGACTAAGCCTTATGGGGATATGAAGATATGCTTCGGTGAGATCCAGGGATGCTAGAAATTCCCCCATCCACACTGCTGCCATCACCGTCCGCAGTGTTTCCATCCGAAAACAAGGGATATGGAGACAACGGTTCACCTTCTGTAGATCGAGAATGGGACAAAATGTGCCCTCCTTCTTTGGCACCACAAAGAAAATCGAGTAACGGCCCCTGTCTTGCTGTGACTCCGTAACCTGGACAATAGCCTTGAGGTTGAGAAGTCGTTGCAAGGACCCTTGGATCGCCTCTTGTCTGCTGCGTGAGGTGACTCTGGATTCCACAAACACTTCTGGGACTGGCCACGAGAACTCCAGGGCGTACCCCTCTCTGATGACCTCCAACACCCACTGGTCTGAGGTAATCCTTGCCCATTCCGTGTAAAAGTTGGACAGTCTGCCGCCGACAGCTTTGACGACTGAATAGGTGTTCGTGGCTTCATTGGGAGGATTTGGTGCTTCCCGCACTCAAGTGTCCCGATTCCCTGCCAGAACGTCGACCTCCACGAAAGGACTGCTGGCGTCCTGCAGCTGGCTTCGACGCGGCCGGTGCCAAGTATCTGCTAGTCCTGTACCAACACGTGTCCCGGAAGCGAAATCTGGGAGAAAAGGTCTTTTTGGATGATTTCCTGTCTTCTGGTAACCGATTGCCTTTGGACTCTGCCAGCAACTTTACCAACTGATCCAGTTCCTCTCCAAACAGAAGCTTGCCCTTAAAGGGAAGGTTGCATAACTGGGATTTAAAAGACAAATCTTCCGCCGAATTCCTCAACCAGAGGAGACGCTTTGCGGACATCATGATGACCATCCCTCTGGCTGAGGTCCTCACCAGATCGTACAGGGCATCAGCCACGTAGGCGATACCCGCTTCCAACCTTGCAGACTGCAATGCTCCGCCACTGCTTCCTGCACCGGCTTCCTGGATCCAACAGAGACATGTTCTCTGCATTAAACTGGCGCATATCGCTGCCTGAAGACTCAGCGCTGCCACCTCAAATGCCCGTTTCAACTGGATCTCCAGCTTACGGTCTTGCATGTTCTTAAGGGCGGCTGCCCCAGCAACCAGAATAGTAGTCTTCTTAGTGACCGCCGAGACAGTGTCCACCTTAGGGATCTTCAAAAGATCTAAGACATCCGCTGACAGTGGGTATATCTTAGCCATTGCTCTGCCCACCTTCAGACCGGCGTCCGGAGCTTCCCACTCTCGGGTCACCAGTTTGCGGATCTTCTTCGGCAGTGGAAAAAAGACGTCGTGGGTCCCCAAATACCCTCAAGGATGGGATTAACCCCTTCATTGTCCGACTCCTCCTGAGACACCTTGATGCCCAGGACCTCTAGGACCTGAGGAATAAGGGGGCGTAGCTCATCCCTCTTGAACAACCGGACCACAGTGGGATCATTGCCCTCTGTTGGCGCAATATCGGGATCATCGGAATCATCCAAGTCCCCGTCCGCCTGATCCGGGTCCTTACCCGCACCTATAGCCGTGGGCTGAACTGATCCGGTATCTGGAGGCCCCTGAGGCCCAGGAAAGGGGACCTTACCCGGTTGTTCCTGAACCCCCGGGCGATGCCCAGGATCAGTGGCCTTAGTACATTTTTCCGGCGGATGATCGAGGTCCCCGGGATCCTGGGTCTCTTCACCGCTGTGCACTTACGCGCCAAAAAGGCCTCGTGCATGAGTAAAACAAATTCTGCTGAAAACCCCTCCGGAGCCCCCTCCCCTTCTGGGGAAACTACTGGAGGCCCAGCACTCACTCCTCCCGGGGAATCCTCTCCCCGCGGAGTCACAGCACGGGAAAAACAAAGCATGGTCGAGAATAAAAAACCGCGCGCACCGACAGGCCGCCGTCAATCAAGGCGGTCCCCAAGGAAAAACGCCGCTGCCACCCCAAACGGCCAGATAAAGAAAAGAAACACTCACCCTTCCCCTTCCGTGGCAACCCGGAGCCGAAGGAAACGAAGCTGACAGCCTCCCACAACACCTACAAGGGCCTGATCCCCCACACCAACTCCTTACCTCAGAGTCATTGAGACCGGAGCCTTTCTTGCCGACGACTTTTTTTTTTATTTTTTTTTACAAACTTTACTAATCAGAAGCTCTGGCCAGGATCAAGGGAGTAGCAGCAGTATTGTCCATGTGGCATAGCCAGGGGCCCCTGGCCTGCACACATGGACTCGTAGCGGGCGAAGTCCTTGACCGGGATAACCAATCCCCCGGATGCCTGGCTTCCACTGAGGGATGGCCCACAAAGGTGCCTAACACCTCAGGAAGTGATTGCCAGAAAAGGAGAAAAAAGAATTATATACTGAAAAACTAAAAACTGCAGGAGTGCATCTCTGCCATCTGCTGGAGTCAGAGAAATACTGAGGGACTGCAGGTGGTACTATAGTATACATGGCAGTGCCCAAAGCTTTGTTCTGACTCCATCTGCTGGTAGGGATGTACAACCCACTTCTCTGGACTGATCCTGGTACGTTCTGGGAACAATTCTTTCATCTGCTCTTTCTGCTCCAGGCTCTCCCCCCTCCCCTCCTGTTCCCTGCAGTTGCTTCTTGCTGTCAGGCACGGACCAATAGACTTATGGAGCAAAATTCTGGGTGCTCATGCATAGAAGACCCTGGTACTACACCCCAAAATTGTTGTGCTCTAGGTGATCACCTAGTATGTCTAATGGAAGAGCTGGTAATGCCAGAGTTCAAAGACAAGAGACGATTCATAGATACCTGCAGTCCTGAATGTATGCTTCTAACCCAAGCTATCTGTGGCACTTCCTCTCCTCTCTAAACACTTTACTCCCTCCCCATCTCCTCCTTGCATCATGTCATATTTCTTCACCATCATTGCTACTTCAGGACTCCCTCCATCTCATCCCTTCCAGTCAATCCATCTGTTACTTATACCCCCTTGATCTTCCTCAACCCCTCAGCCTAAAAACTCTCATATACTCATTCCCACCCCCCCACCCCCCCCCCTTGTCTCTCTTCTGCTGGGCTGCAACACAACTCTTCGTCCTCCTCCCACTGGTGGGCTTGGTAGGATGGGCTCTGCCAGGATACAGCTCCTTCCTTTCTTTCTGGTGGTCCAGACTCAAGGACAGGCATGTGGGCTCTCTTGCAGCCAAGGTCCAGGAACTGCTATATCAACATGGACCATTAGCTGAAATGCAAGGAGGCATTCCCAGGGGCATATTTAGATCGGAGAGGAAAATAACACACATGCAAGGCATTTTCAAAAGTACATGCACTACTATAACCATCTCAGTCACCCACAGTGCACAAAACAGCAGGTGCTTTTAATGTGTAATTTCTCTACATGCACTATTTGGAAATTAGCTGAAAATACATAGTGATTAAGCTCTAAAGACAGTTGTGCTTTTCCACGTTACAAATGCTGCTTAGAGGAAGACTGGATTGATAAAATGTGTGATCAGATTCTTAAATCTTCCACATGTGGCAGCAGTGCATGAAATAGATTGATTATATAGGCTCATGTTCTACACACCAAGGGTTAGAAACAGATACGGTGATGTATGAGAGCTCTGAACAGATCCGGCTGAACCAGATGGATGACAAGTGACTGAGCAGCATGCATCGCCTATTTTGGTACCCCCAACCAAATATCTTTCGAGGATTTGTTAAGCAACACTTATAAAAAAAAATGTTGCTATGAGACAAATTCAAAAGATTTGTCCAGGTAATAAAAACAGAGAATTGAAAATTCCCCCTTCTCCCCCCACACCCCAGTTAAATTGTTTAGGTAACTCATTCCCCACACAAAATTTAGTTGTATAACGAGACTATTATAGTGGGCTGTGATTACATTTTAGCTCAGGGGTCGGGAACCAATGGCTCGCGAGCCAGATGTGGCTCTTTTGATGGCTGCATCTGGCTCGCAGACAAATCTTTAATAAAAAAGTAAAAATCTAATAAAACCCCCCACCCTCCTGACACCCCCCAAGACCTCCAAAATTAATTTACTACAACCTCCTGACCACCCCCCCCCCCCCCCCCAAGACCTGACAAAAGTCCCTGGTAGTTCAGCGGGGGTCCAGGAGCGGTCCGGGAGCGATCTCCTGGACTTGGGCTGTCGGCTGCCAATAGTCAAAATGATGCCGACGGCCCTTTGCCCTCACTATGTCACTGAGGTCGACCAATGGCGGCGGTAGCCCCTGTGACATAGTAAGGGCAAAGGGCCGTCGGCTGCCAGTAATCAAAATGGGGGGTTTTGTTAGATTTTTACTTTTTTATTAAAGATTTGTCTGCGAGCCCTGGACCCCCGCTGGACCACCAGGGACTTTTGGCAGGTCTTGGGGGGCGTCAGGAGAATAGGGTGTTGTAGTAAATTAATTTGGTAGGTCTTGTATGGCTCTCACGGAATTACATTTTAAAATATGTGGCTTTCATGGCTCTCTCAGCCAAAAAGGTTCCCGACCCCTGTTTTAGCTGGTGAATCCCAATATTCAGTGCTATGCAACTAAAATCACCCAGGTATGTCTGATGAGAAAAATACCTGTTCTAACAATACCAGGATATTCAGCAGAGTCTTACCTGAGTACGTCCTGCTGAATATTCAGGTACCTGCGAACTTTGCCTCTCACCAGTCCAGTGAATATTGACCTCACCACGGATCATTGTTTAAATATAGTCTAAAACGTTGTAAAATAAGCTCGTTTCCCATACTAAGTTTTGCTCGTGTTTGCTGCAATTGCACTCAGTTCATGTTACACGCATATATGGAGAGTTATACATAAAGCATTTTTAAGCTAAGTTCTTGTTTCAATGTAAACTGATGTGATACTAAGTGTATGTCGGTATATAAAATCACCAAATAAATAAAAAGGGTGCCGGGTCCAGATTGGTGACCTGCGGGGGAAGGGGGGGGGGGGGGGGGGGAAGGTGGATGTGGGGAGAAAGAACCTGTGAAATATTTACCATTTGCCTGTCCTGGGTTGCAAGCAGGCACACTGGGTTCCATTCCTGGCCTGGCCTAATGTTCCTCATGCTAAAAGCAGGTGGGCATGATGAAAATGGTTTTACTGGAACATAGGGAAAGGTGGCTTAACACCATTACTGGCAGGCAAAGTTAACCAAGGGCAGCATCTGAAGTACACCTACAGCAACTTGCTGTCTCAGCCACAAGGAGGTACCGCTAGGAGATTACCAGGCTGGAGAGTGAGAGAGAGAGAGAGGCCTTGCAGGAGAGAATACACAATTTAAATAGAAAACAAAACCCATTTGGAGAGCTACAAATTAATTTATTAAGATTCAAACAAATTAAACAGACAGTCAACAAAGAGAAAAAAAAAAGCTTCATAAATATTAATTTACATGTTTTTGCTTTATATAGAATGGGGTAGAAGAGAACAGAGCTAGGGTACAGCCTTCTAAACATCCAGAGTTATGAGAAAGCATGTGGCAGTACAGAATTTAAGAAAAAGAAAAAAAAACTAGACAGAACTAAATTTAAAGACCTAATGTCATCTGGGCAAATGTAAAAATACATTTCTCAAAACCCACTGGCAGGGGTGCATAAATACTTAGAAAGCTTGGGCACCTGCCTTTTTTTTTTTTTTTTTTTTTTTTAAAGGAGCTTGGACAAATGTACTTTTCCTTGTTCCTTTGTTTTTGCTTTTTTGCTCATTTTTCTCTATTTTCTAGACATTGTTACTTTTCTGCTTTTTGTTTCGTCTATATTTAGATTCCTTTTTTGCTCTTTTTTTTTGTCTCCTGTCAGTTTTTTGCTTGAGGTTTTATCTATGCATATTTTTGGCCTTTGTTTATGTATTTATTTTTTCTTGCCTCTCTACTGTGCTGGCATGAAGCAACCCTGCGCTGCAGCAGCGGCCAAGCAGCAAGTGCCAATTTTTACTTAATATAGTCACCTACCATAGATGGCCTGCTGCCTGGCAACTCCTCACCCTCTGATTACATATTTTTTTCTGACTTGCTTTGTTCCCTATGATATCAACAATTTGTAGAATATAAATCACATACAGTAAATTAACCAATGACAATACAGTATTTGGAAATATACCAGACTCTTTTATCCTCTGCAAAACTGTTGACTCCTGCCTCATTACTACTGTTGATTCCACCTTTTAATCAGTAAAATCTGAAAAAAAAATAAAAATTGCATTTGTGATTAACAGCAAGGTCAGAGGTTCTGTGAGGGAAGCCTCTTATTGTATCAGAATGTCATTCCCTGAAGTTTTAGTAGCCAGAGGTGCTCAGGCTCTCATCACTGTTCCCCACTTAGCACACATTCTTATACAGTAAGAGCTGTATCTCACAGTGCCTAGAAAAACTAGTGCCAGAAATATACTGCCTGCATTATCAATTTTCTCTCTCTGTAGTGATGTCATAAGACACAATATGGAAAAGGCTATGATATCAAAAGCGTATCACCACCGGAGGAACTGGACAAGGGGCGCACCGCAGAGCAGAAAGTCGCCTCTCTTTATACACATTAATGCAGCGAAACGAGTAACAAGCAGGACAAGTATCTGATATGCATCAGGCTCTGGGTAAAAAAAAACAAAAAAAAAACCCACCGCTTTACATTTGCCCAAGCATATTTAAAGTTAACATGGCAAATTTGATTGGACAATCATGGAACAATGAACACACTTATTTACAACATTTCACATTAAAATATCCCCCTCTAGGAGACCTCCTGTCAAATCAAGCCCCCCTCCCCTTCAAGAGAGCTGCAGAGGTGTGGGGAGATGCCCTGGCATGCTGACAGGAGTTGAATAATGCAATCAAGCAAGGCAGAACTCAGGCTGGGGGTTATATTCACCCCATTCTGACGCATAGTTTTAGTTCGATGGATGTGCAAAAATTTTCCACCAAACGAAAAAGGAAAGGGATTGGCCTTCTGGCTCAGGTCATAGTGCTGCAGTGCTGCCTGAGCTCAGCTGTGCCATGGAGGTAACACACTCAAGCCTGGCCCAGGGGAAAAGACACCAGACACTATTTTAGTGGCCTCTACTGGCCACGGAGTGGCACACTGAAGAATCATCTGAGAGAGACCCATTCAAGCCACTTGGACATTTTATCTGAGGTGGGGATCCAAAATGAGAAAAATGTGGATATATATATATGTTGAGGAGAAATTAAAAGGAAATGAGACATCCCAAATTTCTCCCCTTAAACATTTTTCAGTGTTTTAAGATTTTACTTCCCCCCTCCCAAATAGGAGAATGCAAAAGAGATGCCCTAGAGTTGTTTTTTTGTTTTTTGTTTTTAACTTCCCACACACAAAAAAAAAATCATCAACTAAATACAGACTGAATCAAGTTTCAGGGAATAAGACAGTAGAGTAGGCAGATGGGTCCCGTCTGCCTGACACAGCAGTCCAGATGCCAACCAGAATAGCACAACAGACTACCAGGACTATAGAGTTAGGCTGGGCACTGCTCTGCCTTTAGGTCTGAGGTTTGCGGACCACTCAAACAATTATGGTCTAATATTGCACCATATAAGGAATCAGGCCTTCAAAGCTCTTTACAACCTTAACAATTGAATTCAAAACAGGCGGGGCGCGGGGGGGGGGGGGGGGGGGGGGGGGGAAGAAGAAGAAACAAGTTACCAAGGTTCAACAGAATCAGGGGAGTTGAAATTAAAGCAAAGCAAAAGAGGCTAATGTGACCCGGTCAAGGCCATCCATACGGAGTGGTACTTTTGGGAATGACCCCAGGAGTTCTAATTCTTTGTTCCAGCTTCTAACAGCTGGTTAACATCTCCTGCCCCTTAATATCTAAAGCAGTGATGCCCAAACAATGCCACAGCACAGCCAGGACTGGGCTCACTATGCCATGGAACACCATCACCTTCCCCTCCCTCCTGGCATAATCAATTTCCCTTCCCTACCCACTGGCATCACCACCATTCCTCCCCACCCCCCCAGCATTACTTTTCTTCCCTCCCAGGTCCCTGTCATCTGCACCATTTTCCCTTCCCTCCAACACCCCCCCCCCCCCCCCCCCACCGGCTTCATCACTTACCTTCCCCTCCCCCCACCCCTCTGGCATCACCACCTTCCTTTCTCTTTACTCGTGCCACTCATCCTAGCCTCCTTCCCACCCCATGGCATCACCACCTTCCTTTATCTTTACTCGTGCCACTCATCCTAGCCTCCTTCCCACCCCATGGCATCACCACCTTCCTTTCTCTTTACTCGTGCCACTCATCCTAGCCTCCTTCCCACCCCATGGCATCACCACCTTCCTTTCTCTTTACTCGTGCCACTCATCCTAGCCTCCTTCCCACCCCATGGCATTACCACCTTCCTTCTCTCCCCTGCATCACAGTCTTCCCCTTCCACCCTCTTGGATGACAAGAGGAATCCAGTCAGCAGCACCCCTTACCTGCTGCCAGCTTTCTTCTTGTCAGAACTGCATGGGTGCACGGGGCCAGTAAGTCTCGCAAGACTACGGGACCCGGCCTATTTCAGAAGGCAGCCAGCAGAGGAGGCAGCCAGCAGCGGCGGATAAAAAGTGCTTCTCGCTAACTTCGGGGCCAGCAGGATGCCATGATGCATTGGGGGGGAGGGGGGCACAGAGGAAGAGAAAGCGAGCAAGATATTTTTTTTTTTTGTCAGCAGAGGCAGATGCAACCCACTCCCCCTTTTCTCTCCACAGGTCGTCCAAAGTGTCACAGCAGACTTGAGGCTCCCCCATGGCACACAGGTTGGAACCTCTGATCTAAACAAGAGAAGGACTATGACAATCAATCAGTGCAGCAGCTGAGCCCAGAAAAGAGAAGGAATAAAAGGGGGTGAAGTCCAAGCTCAAGGGCAGGACCCAGTCCCAGTACTTCACTGGAGGGTGGAGATGGCCTCTTCCCTGGTGAACAAAGAACAGCAAATATTTCCAGACAAATGCTTGCTTGTGAACAACCTAACTAAAACTACAGCCCCCCTAGTAGTAAAAGATTAGCTTATCTTAAAATCACAATTATTCTCAGCTGGACAAGTAGCAGGTTATGATAATTGGGTAAAAAGGCAAGGGCTTCACTTCCCTGGGATTAAAAAAAAAAAAAATTTAACATGAGCTGCTAAATTTAAAAAATAAATATAATTTGGTTTACAAGTGCCATCAGTCACCAGTCAAGTAAACGTGTTGTCTACAAAATGCTCTAGAGAATGGCATATAGCCAAGGCCACTGCCTACAGTCAATTATTTACTGGGTTGAGCATATTGCTTAAGCGCTGCCAACAAAAGCAACCATGTACTCTCACCAAACCAAACCGGCACACTATGAAGACAGTCCAATAACCTGCAGGAGGCTGGGACCCAGCAGACAGACCAACAGCAGCTGAACCCCACCTGTGGCGAGCAGCAGGGGGCTATCCTAGCTTGCAATTACATCATGCAATGCATGTTTATTAGTTAGAAAGCAGCCTGACAGATTCTCTCTGTCAGAAACAAGTAGCCAAACAATTCTAACACAAAAAGAGCTGAGTCAACTCTTCTCAGAATAAGATGGATCAAAGAAACCCCCTCAAGATACTACCTATTTCAGATGGGTCAGACAATTTTGTAATCATTGCTTGGGACATTATTCAATTAAATTCTTACCTACTAAGTGGCTTTCCTGGAGTCCTGACAGACCAGGATTATCCTCCGGCTAGCAGATGGAGGCAGAGACCAAAAGCTCATCATTGAGCCCCTTCTCTGTATAAGGGACCAGTGTTGCCTCAGTTCCAGAGTTCCCTATGCCAAAGCTAAAAACATCCAAAGTCATTTATTAGTTTTGGTTTCCAAATCCCCATCATAACCAAAACCCGATACCATCACAAAACGTTCACTACCTGGTGACTAGCCCAGGACCAAGAATGCCTACTCCACACTCATGATTAGGATTGCTGCTTTCTGTGTGGACAACCTACTCACCATTGGATCTCTGAGGATAAGGATCCCCTGGAACTCAAAAACAGAAGATATTAGACACAAACATCCTCTCTCTCATTTCTACGTATTACGTCAACCTATATACACGCACATTTTTTTTTAACCCCCTCCTCCCCATTCTCATTCTGAGGTATGGCTGGTCTGCCAGGACTCCAGGAAAGCCAATTAGCAGGTAAGAACCCAATTGAACCTTCCTGATCGTCCTGCCAAACCAGTCTTATGTACCAAAGCTGTAACTATCCCGGGTGGGAATAATATAGCCCTGCTTCCAGGACTCCCGAAATAATGCTGTGCCCTTCTCCTGAAAGTCCAGCCTCAAATGTTCTGTTATACTACGCCCAAGATGATGTCTGGTCCTATACTGAGAACGCTTCAGGCCCCCGGGGCCTCTACTTTGACTTCAATATAACTATTTCTGCAATTTCTTCATTAGAGGCCCCTTGCCCTCTGCGAGCCTGTCTGCTATCTTGTATTCACTATCACCTAAGAGCCTCGTGCATCTCTAGTACTCTGCGCCCTCGCTTCTGACTTTAAAGTCCAGTAATGAAATCTTGATTTACAATAAACCACTATTCTTGGGAGGGGAGGGGAAAGAGTTTGCATTGGGCACCCTGATACCTTTTCCTTTAAAATTTTCTAAGGCACCATGGAAGCAGATTTCCACAACCGTCTCCCAGATGTCACCCTACAACATCTGCAGAGGGTGATCCTCCAAAGTTGAGGAGGCCTGATCTCGACTCCTCAGATGAAAATAATCAGAGAGTAGTCAGGTAATGTTTGATTCTCTCTTTTTCGGCAAGCCAGACTAAGCCTGCCCTTGTAATCCTTGAGCATCATGCCTTCCTCCCAATCTCCCTTGGTGGAAGGACACCATTGAGAGCCTGGACCGGAAATATTACACCTCTCGTAAGCTGACCTCGCAGAGGCTCCAAACTCAATGCTTTATTGTGTGATTTGCCTTCGCACCACCAGTAGCCATGATACCTGTCTGACTATCCTCCTTATATAATCTGCTTCTTTTAACTGAGATCTTCTAGGGAAGAATTATTTGGCTACGTTGAAAAGTGCACCCTTTCGTGTACCTCTCGGATCAAGTCCAGGGACTATACCAGCTTCTGGCTGTGCCATCCTCTGAAGGCTGAATGCCTTCCATAATGGTCTTTCCATAACATTTGAACTCCCTGATTCCAGTTTTCTTTTTTTGACCCAAAAACGTGCTCGTCTAAGACTTAATGAGGTTAACCCAAAACCACTGAGACAGCAAATTAACTCTTACTAGGACAAAGGCTACTTCTGCCAGACCTTACGCTTCTGGGTCTGCATGTCAGCTCCAGGCACCTCATAGGTAGGATGCTTATATTGATTCTGAGTTGGTTCTCAGTTCTGCAGGAGAACTCCATCATAGCCTGAATCTAGCTTCTCAGGGTATGTGAGAGCTGATTGCTTTCTCAGTTTGCTCCCAGCCACCGAGGGCACACTATTGGCTACTACCTCCTAGGCTGCCTACTTTGCGTTAGCAGCTGATACTTTGGAAGTCTAGACCATCAGGAAAACTATAGGCGGTTGGCTCTTGTTCTCTGCCTGGGCCCAGCCACCTTGTTTCTCCGCAAGGATTCCCATCCAAGCTTCTGCTAGGCCTGAACACATCCTCCTCCAAACTTTTATGGCTGATGCCAATAGTGCAATCGCAGGAGGGGCAACTGTGAGATGCTTGGGAAGACTAGTTAGTATTTGAGATCCTGATCAGTAAGCAAAGGGCTTCACCTCGACTCTATATTAATGTCTGTTTAAAAGGTGGGATCAGTTTCCTTCCCGGTATAAGGAGGCTTTACCCCGCCTTGTCCCTTGGGTAATTTGGATTCCTAGCTAATCCTTCTTGCGGTTGAGGGCTCCAGGATAAAGTATCTGAGCACTAATTTGGTCATGGGCTTAGCCTGGAGGACAGGGAATTCTCAGAAGGGAGACTCCCTGCGTTTCTGTAACTTAAGCACACCAGTACCTGGGAGTCCATGACAACAATGGCGGCTAACGCCTGATGAATCTCATGACATGGCCCCCCCGAGGAAAAGAAAAAAAGAAAAATCCCTAAGTTGATTGCTTTTAGCCTTTAAAAACAGCCCCCACCCCCCAGTCAGGACCATCTCTGGTTGGGAGAGGGGGGGACTGATGTGCAGAAGGAGCTTCTGATAAGTACTTCTCTACTATGATCAGTCCATAAAAAGGTTCTTTTACAGTGGAAACATATTGTACAACAAGGTTTCCCTGTTTGGATTTTACTGCATGATAAGTGGGAGCATTCTGTGTGTTAAAGCCCTAAACACACCCTAGTAAATGAGCCCCTTAAGTTTATACCTAAGGCAATGGAGGGAAAAGTGACCTGCCCATGGTCACAATTAGCAGCTATTGGACTTGAACCCTGGCCTTGCCAGTTCACAGCCTACTGTTTCAACTACCAGGCTTATTCCTCCACGCCCCTTGTAGGGGAGCTGCACAGAGCTCTTGAACTTACCCCGAGCAGGCTAGGTGGGGGCAACCTGACAGAGGAAAAACCCCAGTCCTTACCTCTCCTCTGCAAGAGTCCAACTGTGACTCAGTCTGGGTGCTTATGTAAGAGGGTTCACAACCTCACCCTCTCTGTCAATTACCACCTGTGGGCAGAAGTCACCTTGGCCTCCCTGAGGGCGACTGGACCCAGCCCCGGACTTGAGATCCAGAGCCATTGTACCTATTAGCCTGGGGAGAGACTGAGAAGGCAAGACAGGTTAAGTTAAGCTTCCCTCTAGATGACCTGGGAATCCTTGAACATTTTTCCTTCCTCTGCCAGCTATGGTCTTCATAGCTGAAGGCAACACTCACTCACTGACTTAAGTTTCCCATCCTGGATAAATTTCACCCTGTGGGGACCAGACTACCAGTTGGTTAAACATAGGTAAACCGGTAGCGGTCAACATATGAAGTCACCTTGCTAAAGTAAGGTACATCATATAATCTGCCACCGCCACCCCATTTTAAACTACTTCCTTTCCTGGTTACCTGAGGCTTACTCGCCAGGTTAACTGGCTCTGCCCACCCAAGCAAGGTGCAGCTCTCTCCCCAAAGGGGTTTCAGTCTGAATAGGGAAGCTCATCCAGTCCTGATTCTGGTACCCCCAAAATCAGTTCTACTATACCCCCATTAACAGTGAGGCATGTTCTTCCTGTGCTCTTGTGTTACCCACCTATTTCACAGCAGCGGTTGTGGGCTGGAGCTTTGCTACTATGTAGGAGTCCCAGGTTGGATTCCCAACTCAGGCCAGCAGAGGTTTGAAAACCCCGCAGATAAATTACTTTCTCCCTCTTTAGCTATTGCTCTACCAGGGAAACCAGAGCTTTATTTGGCTGTTGCTCCTCTCCACCAGGGAAATCAGTCCCTTGTTAAGCCTGTTGCCTTGGGAAGCCAAGTCCTCAGCTCCTGCTGCCAGACCCACCAAGGTAAAAGCCACTGGGAATTCTCCTCCAGTGATTGCTCCTTGGTACTGGATCTCAAACTCCATTGAGTAGGTTCCCACAGGAGAGGAAGGCAGGTTGGCTCAGTTTAGTCCTTCTCTTTTCAATGAATGGCTCCTTCTAAGCACTTTGGGAAAACCCAAGAGACCAAATATCTGGTTACTCTAGGGAAGGGAAGATCAGCCCTTAGGACTATCATCCCGGAGTATGCTGTGGAAGGCGGCCCTAGAGAAGGCCATTGCCCCGGAGCCACTCCTTTCTGTTCCATGTTGCTGTAACAGCAGACCACCCGTCTTGCACATCTGCGGAGGCAGAAACCATACTAAGGCAGCAGCAGACCTTATATGGAGAAGGGGCTCAATAATGAGCTTTTGGTCTCTGCCTCCATCTGCTGGCCAGACGATCATCTCACTTGTACAAACTGGTCTGGCAGGCCGATCAGGAACACTTACTTTCTCTGAGACTTTCTGAAGACATGATCAACAGCTGGACCACCCTCTCCCCATACAGGCTGATCCAGTCCTGGTTCTGCAGTCCTACCTTTTCAGGAAAATCAAAACACCAACTGAATATATGCAATGGGTCAAAACCAGGACTGGATCAACCTACTCAGGCTGACTTGAGTGAGGTGGCAAGCCTATTGTCAGCACAGTTGTCTGGTTCTGATTAATCTTCCGTGCACTCATGTTTCTTTTTGATCCCTAGTGGGGAATACTATTACTCTCTCATTTGCATGCAGATACAACTTTGCAGCCATGACTAAGCTTAACACAGGTATACCCTTTTTATTTTAATTTGCAAAATCATAACTTACAGCTTTTGATCTGTTCATGTGTGGTTAATTAAGCTTATAGTGAAAGTTGAAAATAAAAAGCCACCCGGCAGGAGACAAAATATTCCCTGGTCTATGGTAAATTCAGATCAGTGCTAGACTCTGCTCCATTTTATAATCAGCTAACCATGAACTAACACTATTACAAAATAAGCAAAATCTGCTCTTCTACAAGCAAGAGCAGAATTAAACTTTTGGAGAGCTCTCTTGACTGGAAGAGAAGCTTAGCATAGCTGTGATCAGGAAGATATGGTCTGTCAGCAAGCTGGGATTTGTTTTCAGTTTCATACAAAACTTCAATCTGTTGTGCTATGACTTGGACTACTAATGACAGCAGCCAGTCAGACGCCTTTATGACCTTACACAGAGAAGTTGAAGGAGCTTTAAGAAGTAAAGGCAGAGGAAGGGGAGGCATGTTGAGGAAAGCAAAATCCACTGTTCCTTACACAAGCACAGCACAAGGGTTTGACTTTTGCTAACCGAGATGACAGAGCATAAGACAAGTGATGTCTGATCCCTAGAATATCTGACTAAGCATACTCTAGCTCATTACTACATAACTTAAGTAACACAAAGCATGATGTTGAGGCTTTCAGGGCTTGGAGAACAGGCGCAATGCACATTTTCCATGTGAAAAACCACAACCCTGAGCAGTTCAGACACAAAAGCAGTCCATAGCATAAATATAGAATTTTTGGGACCTTCTAACTAGTCATAGGAATATCCCCCCTCCCCGAACAAACAAGAACTTCTGAAAATACATAAACATTTCACTCTGTCATCCTGTTGCAAGCCTCCCTTACGGAAATAAGGGTAAATGCAGGGCATATTTGACATCAGCTTTATTGGGCAGCATTTTACTGGATGGACAACGCAAAGCAAGGGAGAAGAATCATGAAGAGGAACGGATGGATTGCAATGCACCAGAAGACCCACCTCAGCCTCTTCCCCATTCCAATGCTGCTTTAGATTCTTCTGCACCTTTTGCCACTTGCTGCCCTGCAATCAGGTTGCCACTACAGACTAAAATAACTCCATTAGAGCAGTAAACAAAATCCATGAATTGCACTATTAGCCCAATAACACAATGTCCCTCAAGTGAAGAAAACGTTCGTTAGAACAGGAAGGAATCAAGGAGTAATTGCTAATGAGTCTTCCAGTTTGTGCCTGCTTAGGACATCCAGTCATGTAGCATGGAGAATGCAGAGATATACAGAAATAGCTGAAATCTGAGCAGCTGATTTACAATACTCTGCACCACTGAAGGGAGTAATCGCTTCTCGTTTTCTTTTGGAGGAAGATCAAACACAAGGTCTATGCTAAGAGTTGAGGATGCTCCCTTCTTGGCCTTTTGGCAGAGATTGGAACCTGTACAACACTGGTGGGTCGGGGGGTGGGGGATTAATGTCCCATCACATAACCCAATCTAGGACATGAATATGTTACGATCAATGCCAAAACAGTGGGATTAAACCTCCTGTTAAAGATAAAATCCAGCCTTCAGCTGATTTCAACAATGCAAATGGGCCAAGGTATTTGGGAGTGAAGTGGTCTGTATTTTATTCTTGGTGTTCTACCAAATAACTGGTATCTTTTACAATGTATTCAATATAAATTACAACTTAAAAGGGAACAAGAACGAGTCCATCAGTGTTCAAAGGATTTTTGGCCACAAACTCATTGCATTTACTGAATTACAAAAGGTCCTTCAGTGGCTTATTTGGGACACTATTTACCTGCATCTTGCTTAAAGGGGATGCAGCCAAGAGGCATGAAAGCTCCTATAAGAGAGCGTTAGAAATTCAACGGGGGACCATGAAAATATGGAACTACCAGCTCTTTTCTGAACATGCTCATGTAACCAGAATAGATTTCTAGTATCATAGATGGCCTACAGTGATAAGAATAAAAACTTGTAAGCAAAAGTCATCTTACGTCCACACTATGTTTGAAAGAGATAGAGATGTTATTTACCCTGCCAAAAAGACATGGGGACAAGCTAAAGAGGAGAATAAAAATGTGTAAAATCTAGCAATCCAGATATTATAATAAGATCAGAAAAAAAAAAAAAGATATTAGCAACGGTGTGCTAAGAAAGCTGCATATTAACGGACAACTACAGGGAGAGGCATATAACCTGGATAACCTACGCATGGCGCAGGTGTCACCTCTAAAGTTCAACTGCTCTATTTTATTCCTGCTGTCGTTACATCCTGGTCAATGATGTGCACACAGCCAATTTTAGCAGAAAATGGAACTCTTTGGTCATAACTTGACTATTGGTAAGCTGGAAGAATCACTATTGGCAGATTTTTTTTTTTTTTTTTGGCTTGGCTTGGCTGTTTTCTCCCATTCTTCAATCAGACCCTGCTGCAGCTATGGTACAATTACTACTTATTTATTTAGCTCCCCTTCAGTCTAACTCAGTTGCTGTGGTAATGGTCCTTGGGCAGGAGCTACAGACCACCGCTCTCTTTGAAGCCTGGTATGCCAGTACCAGGAGTCTGATCATTAGCTGTACTGCTGGCAGTTCTAACAGATAGCCTTGCCCTAGCTCACTGTAAAGGGAGACTAGGGAGTCTGTAAAGATGCTTTTCCCTAGTATTCCTTTATTATAAAAAAAATGTAGCTCAAGTGTTAAGCTAATATGGGATGCATTCCTAATGTCAGAAAAATGTTTTGAGCCTAAAAACAAACAACTATTATAACATATGTTGACATACTACAATTTACAATTTTATTAGGAATAAGCTACAGAGAAAAGTAGTATAAACTACCAACACTGATTCTACCAGTCCTTCACAGTATAGCCAAAATGGACACGATGATGGCCCAATGACCTCTGATTGCATTCTCACCCTGAAATTTAACCCTTCCCTCTCTCTCAATCCCTATTTCCTGGGTATTCTGTGGCAACTGTAAGCAACTCAGAAGAGAAGAAGAATGCCAACTGGCAAGCACAGCTCAGAGGACCAGCTGCTGGAATCCACAACTGTTCAGTAGAGTGAAAAGCAGGGCAACAAAGAGTAAGGCAAAGGCAAGGCAGGATGGAGGAAAAAAAAATGAGGAGGGCATTTCAAGGAAAAAAATCTTTCCCATACCCTTTAAAATGCTAACAAATAAAAGCAAACCATGGACAGAGATGATGCTCTGCATTCACCCTATCAGCCTAAAACTAGGGAGGGTAGAAAAGTGATGGGTCATCACCTGGGAGCAGAGCTCAGTTCTGCTCAAAATTACACACAAAAGGGAACAGAAGACCTTCAGGCTACAGCAGCAGTTCTTTAGCCCTGTCTAATCAGTCTGGTTTCCCTAGTGAATATCCATAAAACATTTACATG
Source organism: Rhinatrema bivittatum (assembly GCF_901001135.1). Taxonomy (NCBI): domain Eukaryota; kingdom Metazoa; phylum Chordata; class Amphibia; order Gymnophiona; family Rhinatrematidae; genus Rhinatrema; species Rhinatrema bivittatum. The sequence continues at coordinate 204,366,772 of NC_042618.1, read as the reverse complement.
CAGACTGGTTCTTAGACTCGGTATATGCAAATATACACTATGCATAATCACTGTGGACACCCTGAAATCCAGAGCAGCTAAATATAGCCCAAGGACTGGGTTGAAAAGCTACTGGCCTAGTTGGGCCAGGAACCAAATCACCAAATCCACAGCATATTCTATGCATGATGCCCAATGCCCCTTCCCCGTCTCCATCACAGTGATGTGTGTCACTACAGCAGCTATTCTGAGCACGGTCAGAAAACTGCCAGTACAGTTCTAAGAGTAGGTACTACCCCCCATATCAGACATCATGGAAGATGGGCTATTTTAATATGAAAAATCACAGTACAGAGAAGAAACAAGGGGCATTTCGGAAGATCCTTCTCCCCTTTAGACAATGACTGAGCAATATTCAAATCCCATTTGTTCCCAGGGATGGAAAATGAAAACACCTGCCAGATCTGTATCCCAAAGTTCCTTGCTGCTGAGGCCAAGAAGAGGACAATATCTGAAGCGAGGTGAACATTCTCCAGCACCTCCTAGAAACAGATCTTCAGAGGACACAGCTAGAAGCCATAAATCAGTGTCCAGTACTCAACGTTTGTGTGGGATTGGGGCAGGGGAAGGACAGGAGAAAAAAAAAGTGCTTTACCCACTTCATTACACCATTCTGGATTTGCAACTCAATGAAAATACCTGCCTCATTTTTGGCTACTATATAAATTATTAGATGTAGCCAACTGAACTTGACTTCAAAGGTTTACCTTCACATTAAATCATTTTCTTTTTATGAGAAAAGGCACTTTCCCATCCATCTGCCTCTCCCTCATGTACCTTCGCTGCCCTCAGACCCCTCTGATTTTTTTTCCTCCATAACCAGTCTGGAGCTGGGAAACAGGTCTTCACAGCATTAAGGAGGAAGGTTTTATGCATCTAACGTCTGATGCTTAGCTGATGGTTTCATTTTATGGAGGGCAGATACCCTCCCCCCAATCTTGTGTCATGGGGGATCCTCATTTGATGCAGTGGTCTTTACACAATCCATTTGCAGGTTAACAGAAGACGATGCAGGTCTTGGTCGTTTCCTCATTTCTACAATTAGGTGGATCCAAGTTCTCACTGTACATTGTCCCTTCTTCTGGCACAGATCCTAGTGTGTCCTGTGAATATATGTAAGTTACGGAAGGGCTGCATGATTATACACACAGCAGCGGGCCTCATTCACAATGTTCTCCTGGGATTTCTTTATCACACCTCACAGATGACAACAGGGAAATCGACATGAATTCGAGGATGCTCTAACTTTACTACACCCTGCAAGGAAAGAAGAGAAAAGCAGGTAGAGAAATATCTAAGGGTGTTGCAAATGTAATACACCCAGCAGGAAATGTATCTGTTCAGGGCTGTGTATGTCTGGTAGCACTATAGAAATGCCAAGTACAGTGCTTCGTAAAAAAAAGTCTTCACACCCTTGTACATTCTATCTAAAAAATACAAATCAAAAGGTGTTAAAGAAGACGTTTGTCTCACACAATTCACTCTACCACTTTCATTGTGAAAGAACACGTATAGAAATATTCCAAAAATAAGAATAATATTTCTTTATGACAGTTTCTTCACCTTGCAGACTCCCTTGTTATTAGAATCAATTCCTTAATGCTGAACCATCACTGTGTGAAAAAAATTTGGAAGAAACTATACACGACAATTTTATTTAAAGTGAAGGCAGATCCCACTTACCCAAATTGAACAAGCAGCGACTATCTGGTTAGTGTCTGAGTTACCCACCACATGAGTAATTCAGGGGCATCTTAATGGTTCTTGAGGGAGCTACCTCAGTGTCAGACAATCACAGGAGAACATTACCTGTGCTTGTCTGAGCTGTGGGAATAGGAGAAAAAAAACATGAGAATGCTACGTGCCATAAAGAAGTTGCAGTACTCTTCCCTCAACAAAATATAAAGCCACCAGATTCCATGTTACTCAATCTTAGTAGGGGAATATACCAACTGATGTAGAGTCAAACTAGAGCATGGCATTCTCAACCTAATAGGAGGACAAAGAGGATAAAATGTGTGGCTTGGTCCAGGCGTGCTCCCACTCAGTCCATTACCTGAGGCATCAAATTCTTGTAGACCCTTTTCAGCTTGGCTCTTTTCCTCCCATTCTTGGTGATGATTGTCTCCTCATAAAACTCATGTGCCAGATCCCCATCCTCATCATAATACATGGATCTACAATGAGAAGAAAGTGTACATAACATGTTGCAAGGATCAGAGAAAAAAAAAAAAAAAAAAAGTCTGTCCTCAGCAATAGCTGAACATTCTGGAAGCTTTCCACTCAGCCTTCCTTACAAGGCTTTCCTCCTTCCCATCCAGCTCTCCTTCTCCAAGCACTTTCTTCATTCACTTCCACAACCCCCATGCCACCTACTGCCCAAGTCCAGCAGCAAGTTCCTCTACCAAGCTACCACCAGCACTACTGGGCCTCACTACAGAAACAGCAATTGGCTCATCTACCCTGGTTCAAGGAACAGGTGTTGGTTATTTAAGGAATTTTATTCGAAGTTATATCCTTAATGGCAGTTTACACTCACTGCATGGTGCATTGGTACAAGTTTCTTATGTTAGAGCGATTCGTAAGGTGGCCATTCTCAGTGATTGCTCCAAAATTTGGATTTCAGCTCCTCTTGATATCAGGTTGGAGATTAACTATTTGCTGTTTTGAAAAAAGGTGAAAAGCCTGGCCATTTCCATGTCCCCAAGTCTCTAGGATATGGTGTATTGCATGTAATTTAGTTTGTTTACTTATATTATTTTTTCCTCAGCGATTGAAGCTATGTATATTGTCTTCTGTTGTGCACCATGCTGGCCAGGTTTAGAAAAGTTCCTGGAGGAAAAGTCCAGAAAACCATTATTAGAAATTTAGATTTGAGAAAGCCACTGCTTAATCACTGGTTATGAGCAAGAAGGATTGGATCTATGCTTTGGGATCCTGTCGGATACTTGTGACCTGGATTGGCCACTGTTGGAGATAGGATGCTGGGCTTGATGAACATTTGGTCTGACCCAGGATGACAATTCTTATATTCTTATGCTTTGGTACTTGAGCTGTCAAACTAGATAGCCTGCAAAGAGTCTTACAATAAATAGTGTCAGCAATCAAATCAGTGGAGGAGACTGGAATATGCCAGTCTTAAAAATACAACACAATGAGACAATTACCCCGTATGGGTGATTTTTGGTTTTGCAATGTTGTTAGGCCATGCCCATGGGTGTCTATCAGAGGAGGGATGATAATATCGCATTGCTACTCCTAAAGCCTAGCTGTTTCCCTGTCCCTAAGTCTCTAGGATAAGGTATACTGCAGATAGTTATTTTATTTAGGTTTGTTGTTTATTTACATTATTTTATTTATTAAGATTGTTTTACATTTTTATTGTTGATTGATGCTGCTATGTATATTGTCTGTTGCTATTGTTGTTCCCCGTGCTGGCCAAGTTTATCTAAGAGTGCGGTATATAAAATATTGGAAGTACTTCCAAGAAACAGACTTTGGATTAAATGAACAAGGAGAAAAGTAGGCTGAGGCATGCATTTGGGAATGCTTTCCAACACAGATATATAGAATGGGTGTGGGCTGTGGCTGTGAAGGGATGTGTTTAAGCGGAATGGAGGGTGTGGATGCATGAGGGGAGTTATAGGAGAGGCAGGAGTGTGTGTGGGTGGATGTTTTTGTGTGTGCATGAACGGGTATGGGTGGTGCTGTATGCTTGGGATGCAGGGGAAATAGGATTGATGGTGTGGTTATGTGGGGATATGAATATGGTGGTTTTGAGGTGTGTTTGTAGGTAGCGGATGTGGTTGTGAGGGAGTGTGGACTTTGCATATTATAGACCCCCTGAAGAAGAAGTTCGAAACACTGACCCGTGTCAGGGAATCCTTGGACTTGGTTCACAAACACTTGCAAGATAAGTTTTTAAATGCATATAAAAGAAAAAAAAATTACAAAAAAACATTTTGATATCATTGGCTGATGATTATAAATAAGACAAGGAAGGTGTGTTTCACTGGCAGTGACTATTATGATGGCCTTATGAAAAGTTAACAGAAAGTGTAAATAATTAGTTAAGTGAAGATTCTTTGTTGTGTTGGTCATACGTACTACAGTTCTGCAGAGGTCTGATACACTGACATAAAAGCAGCTATACAGAATCGGAGCCACAAACAATTAGAAACTAACACGAGGGTACATGCAGTGTCATAGCCACAAATACGCTTCCATCTGAAACAGCTAAATTGAAAAATATGACTACATTATAATGCTACTTAGACAAAAACTTAATGTCCTGGGAATATGGGTATAAATACCCTGGAGATATACCAAGGCTGGAAAAATCCTGCAAGCCAGGTTACCTGGTGCCTACAATTCAGAAAAATAAAAAATAAAAATAAAGAAAAAAATAGTAAAAAAAAAAACAAAACAACTATACAATTTGACAAGACAAAAAAGAGCAAATTAAGAAAGCCAAATAAAATAGCAGGAGCAACAAAAAAAAAAAAAAAAGCAAAAAACTATAAGAAAAGTTTTTCTCTGGCTCCCTAAAATTTCTTACTGGCACCTAAGGCCCGGAATTTCAAAGGCCCGCACATGTAAAACTCAGGATTTATGCGCGTGGCCTTGAGCGCACATTTTAAAATGGGCCTGGCCAAGCGCGTAAAGCCCGATACGCGCACAAGTGCTGGGCCTCTCCAAAGGGGCGGGCCACGACAGCACCATTTGCGCTATCCCGATGACTTGCGCACCGGCAGTTGACTGGCACGTGCAACTTACTTCAGCTCCAGGCCTGAAGTTCTGAAACAAAAAAAAAAAAAAAAAGATAGGAAAGATTTAGGGGTCGGGGTGGAGAGATTGAAAGAGTAGGGTTATGGATAGGAAAGGTCCCTTCCAGTCCACTCCTTAAGTGGAGCAGACTGAGAAGGAACTGGGGAAGGTCCAATTGCTAAAATTCACCCTCCTGTGCGCGCGGATTTTAAAATCTGGCACGCATGTGCGCACGACCAACGGATTTTATAACATGCGCGCACCGGCACATGCATGTTATAAAAGCGCACGTCCATGTGTGCGCACTGAGAACCACGCGCACATGGACGCGCGTGCACGCCTTTTAAAATCTACCCCTAATTTTCTAAATGTATTTCTATCCTCATCTGGTGGAGCTTCACCACCAGACTAGCTTCTTACCTCCTTCAATTCCCCAAAACACAGCTTTTATGGTGCAAATAAAAAAACAGTACCACCAAATGTCAGTACTGAAATTGAACAGAAACACAAGGATAATACTCTCACAGCTTGGTCTGCATGCACAAAAACCAAATTAATAAACTGTTAGCAGCTAACCAATTGTTTAATAACTTATTCCTGTTTAAGAACAGCAAACACACTCAGGGCTTACGTGCTGGCACTGAATACCAGCACCTTTTTTGTCCACCAGATTGAGCTGTTCGGTAATTCTTAAAAAAAAAAAAAAAAAAAAATCTTTCATGTGAGTATTGCTACCTTTTTTTCTTTAAGGAAAGCACTGAAAACAGTCAAATGAACTGACCAATGAGAGCATACTGAAAGGCCATGTCTCCCATCAGCAGGAGGCTCAGATGTTAAATGATTCCTATAAAGAAAGCAGTCACAAATGAACCAGCAGTCAAAGCCAATTGGAACCTACTGTCATAGGCCACACAGTCCATGAGAGCCACACACTCCACTACCCAGGGCAAACAATTCAGAATCTGAACACTCATTTGCAACATTTCTGATTAGAATTACAACCACCACTTGTTGGCCCTAGACTTTGGAGCCAATAAACTGCCACTCTCAGGATTTCAATACACAACATGGCTCACAAGCAATTTTTTGGCACTACCAGCCTTTGCTGCTGTATATATCAGACCCTCTTATTTCTGTAGAAAGAATCAGGCAGAATCAGTGCACAATTAAACATACAGTGGAGAGAAATGTAAAAGCGTTCTTTTTTTCTATTTTTTTTTTACTCCTAATGTTGCAAAGGGCCAGAGCCCCCAAGCAGTGCACCATTAGGGTTTTTCTCAAAAAGCATAGGAGATGGAATCAGGAGCCTCATTTTACACACTAAAGTTAGGAGAGAGATCTGTCGCTCAAAGATACTTTCCAGTGACTTACTGGCTGCCATTTCTTTTTTGCTCACTAGATCAGAATTAGTATAGGCAATACTCTGAGGAGGGTCATAGCTTCACTGCTGATGATTTTGAAACACGTTATAGTGGGAAGGACTAGAAGTCCCCAGTTACATTCATTGGGGCCGATTCAATACGCGCATCGGCTAGCGCACGGTTTAACACGCGTGTCCATAACCCCCAATGCAATACGGGGATTAGCACGCCCAAATCACCGCGTAGCTAATAGCTCTCATCACACGTAAATGCCATACAGATGAGGCTATTAGCTAATCCCCGAGATACAAAATATTTCTCACGCGGCCAATGTGCCCACTGCAATGTGGCAAATTTTATGCCAGCCCAGGGCTGGAATAAAGGTATGCCACACAAAAGAGTGCATTGAAAAAAAAAGAAAAAAAATCCTGCTTTCTGTGATTCCTCCTTATAGTATCATTGTGATACTAAGTAGGAGGAACCAAAAGAAAGCAGATTTAGGTAAAAAAAGAAAACCCTATCCTTGACACCCAATATAAGAACATAAGAACATGCCATACTGGGTCAGACCAAGGGTCCATCAAGCCCAGCATCCTGTTTCCAACAGTGGCCAATCCAGGCCATAAGAACCTGGCAAGTACCCAAAAACTAAGTCTATTCCATGTAACCATTACTAATGGCAGTGGCTATTCTCTAAGGCAGAGCTTTCCAAACTTTTCATGTTGGTGACACACTTTTTAGACAAACATAATTTCACGACACGGTAATTCAGTCTACTAGTAAACCAGAGGTTAAAGGTTAAACGAACGAAACATATTTCGACAATTTATGTATGTTTCCTTAAATATATACATAAATAAAATGTTTCACGACACAACCTATCTCATGAAAACCTTAAATTTATATTAAAAATATATATTCCAAGATTCATGTTATTGTTATAATTTATGAGAAACAATAATAAAACAAATTGTCTGTCCCCCACACACTCATCTCTCTCCTCCCCCCAGCACATGTCTGGCCCCCACACACTCATATCTCTCTCCCCCTCAAGCACATGTCTGTCCCCCCAGCACGTTTGCCCCCCACTCTCTCATCTCTCTCTCCCCAGCACATGTCTGGCCCCCACACTCATGTACCTCGTCTTTTTGATTGTTGCCAGTTAAGTGCTTCACTCCCTTCCATGATCACCAGACACTGCTGCTTGCAGTCAGTACTCCTCATGGCCAGGCCTCATCGGCAGCAGCAGCCAATGCAAGGATGGCTGGGCTCGTTCCACCCACCAAGCCCCCCCAAAAAACGCGATTGACAGCAAAAATCACCCAATAATAAGCAACCCATAAACTGAAAAAAAAAAGTGAATCTCTAGAAAAAAAAAAGCCCAAACTCACATCAGAGTTGACCGGGCTTGCGTGACACACCTGCACACTGCAGGCGACACACTAACGTGTCCCGACACACAGTTTGGAAAGCTCTGCTCTAAGGGGTAGATTTTCAAACCGCGCGAATTGGCGGTTCATCTTGTGCATGTATATGCCGGTAACTGGAGAAAACTGATGCGTGTATAATTGGAGCATCCGTTTTCCCAACCCGCACCGAGAGCCTGTGTACCTGATGTTGAGGAGGCACTAGGGACGCACAATTTCCCTAGTGCCTCCTTTTTAGTGCGACCCCCTCATTTAAATATTGCATTGCGCACCCAGAAGAGGTGGCTGGCTGTGCTCAACACCGAGCGCCCGTTTTCTGCGCACAAATATTGCATCGACCCCATTGTGGGTGAAATACTGACCAGTTTCTCTTTAATAAGCTTAAATCACCCCCATCATCTCCTCAAGCACATCACTAACATCTGAACAAGCGATGGAAAAGCATTTAGAAAAAAGTTAAGTACCAACTGAAACATTTACAAGCCAGAGGGAGAAAAAAAATGTTTTATTTACAAGTTCATACATTTTGGAGGGCTTTCCCCCCTCTTTGCTTCCTTTTTTATTCTATATGTTTGGAGGGTGAGCTCATTTTTTTGGAATGGGAAGATTGTTTTCCTTTTATTCACTTCTCTCATCTAGCCTCACTCTCTACAGCTTCTTCCCCTATCATTTTTTTTTTTTTTTTTTACTTTCTTACATCTTTTCTCTGTCTTCCTCTAGAGCTAAGCTGGTCCCTTCCTATCTCTACCACTATAACCTGTGTCTGCTCCTACTGACAGCCATGACCATGCTTCCTCTTCTCAGTGGCAATGTTCTGTGCTTGCTTCTGCTCCCCCAGCACCAGTGCACGTCTGGGCCGCATATTTTGCTCCTCCACAGCCTTGCACCAGGCTGTAGTAGAAAGTTGTGTTAAACGCAGCCTAGCAAGAGTCAGTTATGAAAATTTGGTTACACATAAGAACATAAGAAAACTGCCATGCTGGATCAGACCAAGGGTCCATCAAGCCCAGCATCCTGTTTCCAACAGTGGCCAAACCAGGCCACAAGAACCTGGCAAGTACCCAAACACTAAGAAGAACCCATGCTACTGATGCAATTAATAGCAGTGGCTATTCCCTAAGTAAATTTGATTAATAGCAGTTAATGGACTTCTCCTCCCAAGAACTTATCCAAACCTTTTTTGAACCCAGCTACACTAACTACATCCTCTGCCAACAAATTCCAGAGCTTAATTGTGCATTGAGTGAAAAAGAATTTTCTCCTATTAGTCTTAAATGTGCAACTTGCTAACTTCATGGAATGCCCCCTAGTCCTTCTATTATTCGAAAGTGTAAATAACCGATTCACATCTACCCATTCAAGACCTCTCATGATCTTAAAGACCTCTATCATATCCCCCCTCAGCCATCTCTTCTCCAAGCTGAACAGCCCTAACCTCTTCTGCCTTTCCTCATAGGGAGCTGTTCCATCCCCTTTATCATTTTGGTTGCCCTTCTCTGTACCTTCGCCATCACATCTATATCTTTTTTGAGATGCGGCGACCAGAATTGTACACAGTATTCCAGGCGCGGTCTCACCATGGAGCGATATAGAGGCATTATGACATTTTCCGTGCACTTAGAATTTCTCCAGCCCTGCATCTGAGAAAAAGAATTCTCCATGCAGAATTTCTACTGCTGCCCAAGTATCAGGCTGACATATTTGCTATAAAAATTCAAGTATGGCAATGCATCAGCTTGTATACATTCCTATTCAGAATGAATTACCAGTCATTTTAATTTTTACAGTTACAAAAGATTAAAAAAAAAATCCCCTAGAAATAAACCTTTTCAAAATAGAAGTTCTACAGAATACATTTCAGTGCTCTTCCTTTTCTGTGGTGAAAATCTCAGACCCAATTAGGAGAAAGAGAAATATTGTTGCAATTATGTTACATCTTCAGGGCTCCCCAGCCAGTGGAGTTTACTGGATATCCACAACAAACTTGCTCATGATATTTATATTTGCACAGCCTCGATTATATGCTATTTACATGGGTAATTATTTTGATTACACTTATTTTATGCTTCTGTAAATTGTATTTTTGCAGTTTACATGTAACCTGCATAGATCTCGTCTGTATTTGTGATTAATCAAGAAATAAACAACGCTAAAAGTAAACTATTTCCTCAGGCAGACCCTTCTGGTTGAAAACGATCCCCCAGCCAAGCTTTTGGCCAAACTAAACAGGTGATCCTAGAGGAATTCATACCGCCAGGGAAGGGTTTTCAAATACCCAAAGAAAAAACAGGGGGGGGGGGGGGGGGGAGGGAGAAACACAATGTGGGCACTTAGTACTCACAGACCTTGCAGTCAACTTTCAAAAGGAAGCATCCCAGACAGTTTCCCTTTGAAAAAAAAAAAAATCAGTTACAAGGTGCGCATGTATGAAAGCACATTTGTACCTTGCAACAATAAGGGCTATCAGACACTGCCTTCATGATGGGCCAGATAATGGCTGTCCATTATTTTGTGTCTACAGGCAAAATGCTTACTGTACCTGGCTCCATGTGCATAAATGTTGTAATAAGACACTCTACATTCTAATGCTGCCAACTAGAGGGGCCCTGGAGGACTGAATTGCCTTCTATCTTCCAATGCTACCCGCTAAATTACAAGGAAGCTAATGGGTCAGCATGTTGCATACTGCCATGCGAAGGGTTCCTAGTCCAATCCTGGATCAGATTTTCTGCATCCCAGATCAGCATTCACAACCCCTAGAAGGGAGGTGGGAGGCAGCCATCAACATGGTCAGGCAGCCAAATTTAAAACCCAGTACAAAATTCCAGAAGGAGCCCTGGTGCATGGTTCCCACACTCAGGGCTGCCACTGCAATGATCAGACTAGGGAAAGTGGAAACAGGAAGGTGGGTCTAGTACAGGGACCCCACAGCCAGTCTGGTTTTTGGGATATCCATACTGAATATGGAGAGAAATTTGCATATATTGTATTGCTATGGTATGCAAATTTATCTGATGCATATTCATTGTGGATAGCATGAAAACCAGACTGGCTGCAGGGTCCCCAGGACAGATTTGGGAATCCGTGGTCTAGTAACACAGGGAAATAGTAGTTGTGAATAAAAGCTCACATTGCCAGAATGTATTTATTTAAAATACTTACATTCTACCAATCCAGCAAGAGTTCTCAGCAGAGAATATAGTTGTCCCAGCACTGGTTCTGACTAGCAGGATGCTTGCCTGCTAGTGTCATGTCCCTCATGACACTAGCAGGCAAGCATGTGAGGAACTGAATACAATTCAGAATCAGACCTGTTGGAAACACCACTTGCTATCTTGAATCACAGATCTGTCACTGCAGGTCTGAACATAGGATTCCTGCATGCTTAGCTTGCAATGGACCTCTTTAACCAGAATTATTTGTTTTCCACATGACCTCTTTAATTTCTCTGAAAGAGAAGGGACTATGTCTCCCCTTTGGTGTAATGTTCTGCTCCACGAAGCCTGTATGAAGAGTAGGATTCTCTTTCTTAGTGGAGAATAATAGATATTCACCAGCTTCTATATTCTGATCTCATTATTGCTGAGGATTATTCTGCTAAAATCTCTGCACCACACAGATCCACACAGCCAGTCTATACAATTACATGAATCCATGCTCAATGCACCAGCTTGTATACGTTCCCCCCCCCCCCCAAAAAAAAAAAAAACACAACCTACAGAATTCTTGATTACTAGTTTTTCTCCATTAATTCCAGGAAAATACATACAAAAAAAAATCTCTTTTCTCCAAGCTTTGGAAAATACAGTTTGAAATATGATAAGTCTTCAGACATTTGCTGGTCAGGGGCAGTGGGAGCAATTTAACTATAAATGCCCAATGTTGTAGGTATCTGGATTTGCAAAGTTTTTCTTCAAATAATCATAAAATAATGAAAGTAGGTTACAGTAGTGTTAAATCAACAATATGAAAGTGTTTATGTATTTTGTAAGGAGTAATCATGGAATTCAAGTTGCCATTTACCTAATATTAATCTTTCTCCCTGTTAAGTAAAATTAAATTCACAAATATACATATATTAAGCTGATTAACATGACGACTATTGGTCTCCAAAAGATGTAATAGTGTAAAGCTCTAAATTTTACGTTTAAAGAGAGGCATTTACAATAAATATAACATGTAGAAAATAATACCACTTTAAATAAAGCTATTCTACCTTGGAGAGAGGGAAAATGCATCCAACTTCTGTGTAAACATTTTAATAAGAAGGAATATATAATATACATAAAAGCATAAAAACAAAGTAAAAACAAGCAGTAAAATAAAACAAGGAGAGCATATATCAGGTGGTGGCTAGGTAGAAAGAACTTGTTGTGAAAGGTGAAGACCGAAGGCTTGATTTTTTTTCCCTGGCCTATTTAAGTGGAAAATGGATCCAAACAGATCACCTTTTACATCCACTGCCTCAGATTTCTCCAAGTTAAGTTTCAGGCCAGAAAACTGACCATAAACACACAGCAAATCAAGTGCCACAGGAAGAGATCGTTTAGCATCTGACAATACTAATAAAATAATATGCTTCTTACTTGGATCTGTTCTCACTTTCTTTGGAATATGAGAAAACTAAGTTGAGCATTAAGCAGTTGATGACACTTCTCACATGGAAGGAGGCTTAAATTTTCCTCATTTTCAATTATACATTATGATCTTTAGGGCACTGGTTATTTGGTCTTAGAAATATACACATTTTTCATTAGTATGAAGTCTAAGAACATAATAGCAATTTTGACCGATGTTTGGAAAAGGGGACTGTACCTGTGACCTCAGCCCTGCAGATATATCTAAGTGTAATGCCTCTATTATAAAAATATCTAATAATGTGGATCTCCATGAATTGCAGTTTTGTATACTTCATAGGATTATCATTTCACCATTAAGAAGCAAACAGGTTTAAAAGTGTCAGATGCTCTTCTTAAATGTTCAGTAAAGATTATGCTTTTTCATTGTTTCTAGGACTGATATATTATCTGGATACACAAAGAAGGTTGTTTTCTTTTCCCCAGAGTTGTGTTTGTTAAATCATCTTTATTAGAATGCGTCTGGTGTGAAAAATCTTTTTTGGCTAAGGCTTTTTAGATTGCAAAGAAATTACATTTTAAATGAAACCAAAGAAAGCTAAATATTGTGTGTTGCAATTTTCGTTTACAATGCAATGGAATATTCAAGCCTTTCCAAATTTAATTCACAGACACACCACCAGAAAAGTCAAACTCTCTGGCCTTCAATCTCACTTACTGGGATAATAAATCTAACTCTTTGGGATGGGGAGGTGGGTGGTAAAAAGAGAAAGTGAAACTTAGGTGATTATGCTAGGTGGTGGGGGTAGGAGTGGAGGAGGGGGAAGGGAAGGTTATGTGTATTTACTAAATTTACTACTTTGAATGTCATTGCATGGATTGCAGCAAGTCAGATAATAAGGCTTAATAAAAAAAAAAAAAAATAGAACATGCCTTTGAGAAGGACTAAAATTTTTACCCTGCTCTGTAAAAACCATCAGCTCCTAAAAAACGACTGGATGTCAATGCAGAATGTTATTTGAGGAACCCTCCCAAAATATGAAACCAATCCAACTACAAAACATGTACTTGGGTCTGGTCCAAGCCATGCGCCTTGATCTGGCCTCTAGCATCATATTTCAATAAGACAACACCCCTTCTCCCCCCGACCCGAGAGGATTTCATCCACCTTTATTTCTAATAACATTTTCTACATCATTTAACTCACTTTACTAAGCATCTTCCAACATTTACTTAAAAGGGACCATGTTTATTCCATGCACCCAATTCCTAGGAATTGCACGTAAGCCCAGTTCCATCTCAACCTGCCTTCGGACAACCAGTGCTAGCCCGTGCATTACCTCAGCCTTTACTAGTCCTACAGAATTCCTCGTGCCCCCTTCCCTCAGCTCCTACCAGGTGTCTGACAACACCTCTTACCCTCTCCGAGTAAAGATGAAGGGTGTGGCCTTCCTGACCCGTACCAGGGTCTGCTCGGGACCGTTACCACCGTTAGAGGAAGTGTCGGTGCCGGAGCCGCTGCTCCCGGCCGAAGCAAAAGGCCAGATGCTCCGTGCCTTGGAGCCACTGGCGCCCATGGTCAACGCCGTAGCATCTCCCGCGTGGCCAGGGAGGAAGGTGAGCACTGAAGGAAGGGGTCGCTCACAGCGCCCGACGTAACCTCATCCCAGCGCCGAGAGAGCAGGCCATGCAGTTCGTACTCGGGCCGAGCTCACCCCTCTCCGCCCCTTCGCTACCGCCTCCTGTCGGTACCAGCCCGCTTAGCTCACGCCCGGCTGCAACCGACACTTTCGCAGCCAGGGAAACCGTACGTCACTTCCGTTCCCGGCCAGGTTCTGTAACACGTGACGAGGGGGCCACTCTTACTACCGCCCGGCACGAGAGCGCGCTCCTATCACGTGATTATTGACAGGGCTAACCAGGCTATGAACGCACTTGCGGGAGGGGGGGGCGGGTGAAGAGTGTTTATCAGTAGGACAGTAATATTGCTAGGCTTTCCGTTGTAGTCCCATGAGTTATCAAAACTAGAAACCTATATTTTTGCATTTCTATTACCATAATTACTTAATACAGTGATAAGTCGAAAAATGAATTTTAATTGTGACACTTGTGCAGAAAGAAAGGCCATTAAGTAAAACAGTATAAGGTTATAATTGTATTGCTCCTGCATGGACAAGCTGATATTTTGACCTAAACATGACTGAAAATGAAGCAGGGCTGTAATGTCGGAGCCTTCGTGTTGTGAATTATTTCTGACAAGTTTGCTGCATACGTTAGAGTGGCTTAAAAGGTATTGTTTTGCCAGTGTGGCATGGTGGCAACATTTCGAATGATTTATGGCTAGTTCAATTTGGTAGATTTCAGCCTGTCAAGTGCATCAGTAGTGACCCGGTATACAAATCACAGGTGCAAGGACAGCTAGTTACAGCAAAACAACAGGTCCTAATAGCCACATAAATTCAAAGAACTGTTCGTGCTTTAAATCACTTTATCGTCACATCTATCATTTGTACAATTAAACAGCTGCACCATGGCTTTATTTTTGTTTTGGACTTTTTGATGGTTTAAGTTTGTCTGACAAGACTCTGTAGTCTTGTGAAGAGTGCAACACATGAGCACAATGACAGACACTTTTTTGGGGGGCACAGCTCTACTATGGAGCATGTCAAGGTATAGATATCATTGTACCTCCTGTTTGCCAGTGTCCTCGGAGCAGACAATGGAATGAGAAGCCATGACTGACACCCATATCCTACAACACCTGTCAGGAAATGTAAGCAGTGACGAATGAAGGTTATATTATGCCATGGAAAACACATACACACACACACAAACTTATAAAAGCAAATGTTTGGTTTACTAAATATGGTAAAGTATGGTAGAAAATTGTATAACCAGCAAAGGCAAATATCACATAGATCACAGCAGTACTGCATAAATCAATAGGCAAATAGCTATTGCAATAACAAAGATAGGACTAAAAAAAGATTTTATACAAAGAATACTTTCCTCATAGGTGTTATGATTGGTGTGTGTGTATGTGGACCCTTGGCTCGAGGTGCGAATTGACACAGCCTGTGGGGAGGAGCCCCACAGGTCCGCACCTTCAGGAGGCGAGGTGTTGGAGTGTAGGGAAGCGCTGTGCACAGTCGTGGGGAGAACCCCAGAGACCAGGAGGTGACCCCCGTAGGGTAGCAGACTGTAGACAGTACTTGGAGAGTCTGGTGAGAGAGGGCGCCAGGCAGAGCACGGGGTGGTAGGGGCCCAAACAGCCGAGCAGGGGATACGCCAATAGGACAGCCCCGAAGGGCGAAGCTGCAGCGTAGAGAGTGTAGGCGAACCCACAGGGCAGTGAGCCCGAGGCCAAATCCAGCAGCTCACATAGACAGGTACCTGGAATTTGGAGGGTAGCTGGCTGAGTAGTAGAGAAGTGGACCCGAGGAGCGGGACAGCTATCAATAGTAGAATATCCCGGATCAAGCCCCGAGGAGCGGGGAAGTTCAGGGTGGTCTGAGAATAGGTGAGCGCGGCCCGAGGAGCAGGGAGCACGAACATTCTTGAAAACTACGGCGCAACCCTGAGGAGCAAGGAAGGCCAGGGTGGTCTGAGAATAGGTGAGCACGGCCCGAGGAGCGTGGAGCGTGAACAGTCTTGAATACTACGGCGCAACTCCGAGGAGCGGAGAAGGCCAGCTGAGGACTCACAAGTCGCTGCAGAAGTTCCCAAGGAGAGCCAGAGGAAGAGCAGGAAGCCAGATGAGACCCAAGAGGCGCAGGGCCAGCCCAAGGAGCGGGGTAGGCCAGGGAGCAAGACCTCATAGAGCGCACCCTGACCCCCGAGGAGCGGGTGCCGACAGGATCCTCGAAGCAGGCAGGAGCGGTGTCTCAGGAACAAGAGGCAGGTGTAGGACTCGTACGGAACTTGTTGCCAAGTCGGCTTGCTAGGGGCGAAGCAGGAGCTTGAATACAGGAGTCTGATGACATCATCAAATGGGGACGCCCCCGAGGTTCCTGCCGAAGCGGCTTCAAAGGCGGGACTTGTGACCTGCACGTCTAGGAGGGCCCGACATCAAAGCAGGAAGTAATGGCGTCCACGCCTTCGCGAGGAGGCCCGGGAAACGTGGCGATGCAGGCAGGCTTGTGCAGCAAGCAGACCCGGGGAGGATAGAAGTGTGGAACAATCAGTGAGTACTCGCAGTCGCAGCCGTCTGCGACCGACAGGCATAACAGTAGGTCTTTCTTTCTATGAGACAGTGTATCCTGTGACACGATAGACAGTACATGCTCGGGGTCCTCCAAGAACTAGCTACCCACTCTTGTCCCTGGTTCATCCAAAGAATATTGTCAATTGCAGCTTCTTATATTCTAATTAATTGTTCTAATTAAAACTCACAGTTACAATAAAGTTTATGGCCCAGCTATAGCTATTAGGCAGGTATCCTGCCACTACCTAACTCCAGGCACCAGCCTTCACTGGCCTTATCTGACAGTGAACAAATGTGTTCCTTGCTCATATCTCAGTGCCTGTTATTGAGCAAGAGAAGAAGGAAAAAAAAAAACTATGCGATTTAAAAACATCTTATGCTAAGCTATGTCATATATATTGATCTACATTATAATGCTCTTCTGGGAAACTAAAAATAACTTCCTAAAATAATTTTACACAGGAAATCACAGAGAAAGTGAGCTGCGTTGAGATTCTACTCCTGGGAGAATTCTGTGCTACTGCGGGAGCACAAATTCCCCTTTTGCACAGAATTTTATTTTTTCGCGCAGAATTTGAAGATGCCTGGTGAGTCACAAGTGGAGCCCATCCTGCTCATGGCTGAAGACAAAGGAGGCCCAGGTAGGCTGCAAACAGAGCCTATCTCACTTGCGGCCGAAGTCGAGGAAGGCTTAGCAGACATGAACCGAACCCATCCAGCTTGCACCTGAAAATCCCACTCGCAGCAAAGATCAGCAGGCAGCAAAGAAAGCCCAGCATGAAAGGCAAGAAAGCTGAGCTTGTGAGCCTGTGTGATGGAGGAAATGTGCATGTGAGGGTGCCTGTGTGTGAGTGTGAGAGAGGGAGCCTGTGTGAGGGAGTGTATAATATATGTGAGGAGAAATTATGAGGGAGTGTGCATGTGAGTGAGAGATTGGGATCCTGTATGTGTGAGTGAGGATGTGTGTGAGAGATCATTATTATTCATTTATTTATTATTATTATTTATATTCTGCTTTTTTTGGCACTTCAAAGCAAATTACATTCAGGTACTGTAGGCATTTCCTTGGCCCCAGAGGGCTTACAATCTGTTTGTACCTGAGGCAATAGAAGGTAAAGTGACTTGCCCAAGGTCACATGAAGTAGCAGTGGATTTGAACCCTGTTTTCCTTGGTTTGTAGCCTGTGTCAAGTGTGTGTGTGTGTGTGTGTGTGTGTGTGTGTGTATGAGAGAGAGAAAGAGAGGTAGCCAGTATGAGCGTATGTGTGCCAGAGATAGGGAGGTGTATGTGTGTGCAAGAGAAAGAGGAAGCCTGTGTGAGTGTGTGTGTGTGTATGTGCAAGAGAGAGAGGGAGCCAGTGTGAAAGTGTGTGCGTATGAGAGACAGAGGGAGCCTGTGTGAGAGTGTGTGTGTGTGTGTTTGTGTATGAGAGAGAGGGGGAGCCCATGTGAGGGTGTATGTGTATGTGAGAGAGGTATAGAGGGGAGCCTGTGTAAGAGGGTGTGTGTGTATGAGAGAGAGACAAAGGGAACCCGTGTGAGGGTGTGGGTGTTTGTGCATGCAACAGGGAGGGAGAGCCTTTGTGAAGGAGTGTATATGTACAAGAGAGAAAAGGAGCCTGTGTGAGAGTGTATGTGTGTATGAGAGAGAGGGAGGGTGTGTGTGTGTGTGAGAGATGTACAGAGGAAGCCTATGTAAAAGGGTGCATGTGTGTGAGAGACAAAGGGAGCTTGTGAGAGTGTGTGTGCATACAATAGAGAGGGGGAGCCTGTGTGAGGGGGGTATATATGTGTGGAGAGAGAAGGAGCCTGTGTTATGAGGTGTTTGTGTATGCAAGAGAGAGGAGGAGCCTGTGTAAGTGTGTGAGTGTGAGAGAGAAAGAGGGATCCAGTGTGAGAGGATTTGTATGTGTGAGAGAGTCGGATAGAGAGAGCCTGTGTGAGTGTGGGTGAGTATGTATATGTGTTTGAGAGAGAGAGGGAGCCTACATGTATGAGAGGGATAGAGGGAGCCTGTGTTAGGGGCTGTATGAGAGAAGGGTCAAACTATGGAGGGCTAGGGGGTGGAAATAGAGTGGAAAGAGTTGAGCTTGGAGGGGGAAGGGAGAAATAGTGAAGAGTGGAGGAGTTGGTGCCTGAGAGAGCAGAGTGAAAGAGGTCTGGCCAGGGCAGTATGGAAAGGGAAGGGACACTCTTACAGTGTCCCTTCCCTTTCTAGGGGAATTCTGCTCAAAATATTTAAAAATCTGCATCTTTGAGTAATAACTTCTGAATTACATTTTACATTAATTACTCAAAAGACTGTGATGTATATTGTGTTATTTTGCAGAATTTCACATTTTTGTGCGCAGAATTACCCCAGGAATAGGATTCCTAGGTGACAACTGTTTGATCAAAATATGTGTTGTTTTTCTTTGAGGGTGTCTTTCCTACCAAAGCTTCCAATGCCCTCTGCACCCATGGTGGTTGCAGCAATTGATGAGTATGTGCACATGTTCTAGTGTGGTTTCTGGCAAGATAGTTGTGGCTGTGTTTAATTTACATGGATACTCTGGTTGAAGTTTGTTGAGCTTTCCTATGGCAGGAAGTGAGAAAGAGGTGGGCTGTGGGGCTGAAGGGTAATAGATAAAGAAATAATTACCGTACCTAGCAGCCATGCTCTGTCACTACGGCCATCCTCAAATTGCTCGAAGAGGCCAGGGTAGAGCAACACAAGATAAAGGAATTATGACAAGACCCAGAATATCTGGATTCAGTATTCACATGTACATGTCACTCGCCACTTGTACATTCAGCAAATTAAAGAATTTCCTTTTCCAATAGGGCCTTTCCTTTTCACCAGGCAGCATAAGTGCTGCATCTATTGTAGGCCGGTGATGTTGGAAAAGTCCCGTTTGAAGTCCTGCCGTTTTTGCCTCTGATTGAGATATTGAATGCATATCCTAACTTATCTGTGCAGGGATAGCAGAATCTGTTTTAAAGACCTGGAGAAAATGCTGTGGTCCAGTTCCATCAACTGCAGCCACTGTGGTCTGAAAAGACCCAAAGGCAAGGCATTTGACAAACCCCAAGTATGGCATGAGACTGAGCTGTCTGAAGATGGCTCTCAGATTTAATCTCCTCTTACAGGGCTGGAATGATCTCTGAGCTCAAGTGCTACACAAGAATTCACTCTTCCTCTGGCAGGTCAAGTAGGATGGATCTTGGCTGTGGCTGCCTTCTTGTTGTCTTCTGCTGATCCTGTCCTCCTTCCAGCCAGAGCTTTCTCTGGCCCCCTTCCTGCAGCCTCCTCCATCTTCCCCTTCCTTTCTTTCCCCTCTATTGCCTCCTTTTCTCACTGACTCTCTCTCCTCTCTGGCCTTCCCTTCTTCTGTTTCGCCTCTATGCAGTTCTCCACTGCTAACTCAGCTCATCCTGTGTCAATAGCTGCTGTGCGTCTCCTCCATCTTGAAACTCATAATGCATGTTGACAGCAAAGCCTTTTATATAGTCTGCAAGCTAAAAGGTTAATATTGACTCTGATCCGATGTTACATTTTCAGCCTTAACAAGCATGCACTAAACAGAGCATAGAGGAGAGCACACCATGCTGTTTAGCACATGCTTACTAACACCTAATTTGCATCTGACATTCCTTCACTTACATGCACATATGTGTTAACATCTTGGACCAGTTTAGCATGCATGCTTTAGTGAATAGCACATGATTCTGAGTGCATGCAAAGCAATCTTAGTATGTATTTTACATTTTAATACATAGGCCCCAGTGGCTCTAATAGTGATAGAAATATACAAACAGAGAAAAATAATGGCAGTAAAAGACCATATGGTTCACCAAGTCTTGACAACTCCCATCCATACGGGAGGCTAATTCTTTCCAAAGCCAGGCTCTATCGGTCCTAAAAATGACCTCTCTTCTGGTGAGGTGCCTCTTTCCTTAGTATAGGCTTAGAACGGAGGTTGAGGCAGGATTTGGGTGTAAGCTCTCATCTTTCTGCTGCTGCTAATTTTCTGCTCTGATTGGTGCTGGCCAGCAGAATCAGCCAATCAGCAGCCAGATGTGGGGAAACATTTTCTCTGGCCCCTGCAGGAGAGAGCAAGAGTATGAGGAATACAGGCAAGAGTTACAATGCTATAAACTTTCTATATCAAAACAACACTAATGCCAACACTCAAACACCAACAACTCTACTTATGAAAGTTAACACCCTCAAATATTACACCAGGCCTAAAACAATAATAAACCCCTTATTAGGAAAACAGAATAAGCCAAGCTGCTATAGATCCCTACATAGAAACTACATGCTATTGGAATACCTCACCTCACATGCAAAACACAGATAGACCCTCAAATACAGAATAAAGAGATGATAAAGTATAAATAGAAAAGTACAGACAAAAACTGAACTGGAAACCACAACAAGCCAAATTCTTTATGACTGCAACAGTGGAAAAACAGAAGCATTACCATTCCTCATAAAACAATAAAATGAGTAAAACTATACCAAGAAAAAGAATAATTCAAAACTAATGAATAGAATTACATTCAATAATTAAAAATTCATAATAATTTTCCAAACACTAATAAAATATTTCAAAACAGGCATCAAATAACACCCAACAATTAAAACTAATAAGGATTTTAAAAAATCCCCATTATCCATATCTGGGAACTTTTGATTTCTGGATGCCCTGAAATTGTCCATTGATTAGCAGGCAGAGAGGTAGTGGGGTTGTTGTATATACACATGCTCCCTCTCTCTCTCTCTCACTGTCACACATACATACACACACACACACACACACACACATTTGCTCTCTCTCACTATTACATACACACATACACTCGCTCACTCTCACATAGACACATGCTTTCTCTCTCTCACTCTCCCACACACAAACACACATGTGCTCTCACTCTCTCACACATACACATGCTCTCTTTCACTCTCCCACACACATGCTCTCTTAAATACACACACTTATTCACATACAAACATGTTCTCTCCCACACACATGCTCGCTCATTTTCACATACACTCATGTTCTCTCTCTCACAAACACCATGCTCTCGCTCACATTCACAAATGCTCCTCACTCTCACATATACACATACTCTCTCTCCCACAAATGCTCCTCACTCTTACATACACACATGTTCTTTCCCACGTACACACATGCTCTCTCTCCCACACATATGCTCTCTCTCTCATTCTCTCCCACACATATGCTCGCTCTCATTCTCTCCCACACACATGCTCTCTCTCACTCTTTCCCATACACGTGCTCTCTCACTCTTTCCCACACACATGCTCACTTACTCTCACATACTCAGATGCTCTCTCACACACACATGCTCTCTCATTTTCACATTCATACATGCTCTCTCTCTCTCTCCCACACACACATGCTCTCTCTCACTGCTTCCTTGAAGCAGCAAGCAGCAGCAGTCTCCTCTTTTAGCTCCCACAGCCAATGGAACAACTTCTGGCCACAGGGGCCGTCCCAGCTCTGGCCTTGGAATCCTTCCGGAAGGCCATGGCAGAGAATATTTCTCCTCTGACGAAGCAGTGTGGCCCTGCTGAAATTGCTTTTCCACTAAAGTTCCAATGACCATGCTATCAATTTCAGCAGGACTGAGCTGCTTTTTCTGTTACTGAGGTCCCGATGCTCTCACTAGGAGATGGCAGCACTATGATGCCCTTCGGTAGCCACAACTGTGGCCATGGCCAAATTGGCCATAGGCACACTATGGCTCTGGTGGACACACCTGAAGGAGTAGAGAGAATGAAAAGTGATCTAAGGAAGCTTGGGGATTGGTCAAAGGTTTGGCAGCTGGGATTCAGTGTCAATTAATGCAGAGTCATGAATTTGGGGTGCATAAATCCAAAGGAGCTTTATGTGGTGGGAGGATAGAAGACTGATGAGCATGGACCAGGAAAGAGACCTAGAGGTTAAAATGTCTGCCAGTTTTAAAATGATTAAGCAATTTGACAAGGCAGTGGCTAAGGCCAGAGGGATCCTGGGCTGCATAGAGAGGAAAAAGGAGATGATAAAGGCCATATACAGATCTTTGGTGAGTCTTCATCAAGAGTACTGTAGTTCTGGAGACTATATCTCAAAAGAGATAGACATAGGGTGGAAGCAGTCCAAAGAAAGGGGTCTACACTGGAAGACCTATGAGAGGACACTGGAGGGCTTGAATATGTATACCCTGGAGGAGAGGAGTGATAGGGAAGATATGATGCAGGCATTTAAATATCTGAAAGGTATTAATAAATGTGCGAGAATCAAACCTTTTCCAATAGAAAGAGAGCACAGAACTAGGGGACATAATTAGAAGCTCCAAGGGGGTAGACTCAGGAATAACGTCAGGAAATACTTCTTCACAGAAAAAGTGGAAGATGCATGGAATACCCTCCTGGAAGAGGTAGTGAAAACAACAGTAATGGAATTAAAAAGGGCTTGGGAAAAACAGAGGATCATTACATAGAAACTTAGAAATGACAGTAGAAAAGGACCAAACGGTCCATCCAGTCTGCCCAGCAAGCTTATAGTAGTATCTGCCACACCGTGCAGGTCACCCCCATACTTATCAGTTTCCCAGACCGTAACAGTCAGGGCCCTTGTTGATTGCTGTCTGAGTCCAATTCCCTATTACCTCTTGCCATTGAAGCATCTTTTAACCACTAGTGGATAAAGGATGGAAATAAAGATAAGGGATAACCTGCCAGGAGCGGCAGTTACTTCCCTTCACAAAAGGCATGGGGGTAGCCTGTATGTAGCAGCAATTACTACTCATAATTAAAATAATTAATTCATTTAAAAAAAAACATGCTGGGCAGACTGGATGGACCACTTGGGTCTTTTTCTGCCATTATTTACTATGTTATGTTACAAGAATGGATGGAGGGGGGGGGGGGGGGGGGGGGGGGGACACAGAGAAAAGAGAACGAGAGATTGTATTGTGTGTGTGCATGTGTGTGTGAGAGTGAGGGAGGCACAGCGAGGGGAGAACCAGTGTGTGTGAGGAGGATATTGAAAGTGGAGGGGAGAAACTAGAATGCGAGTGTGCGAAGAGGGCAGAGAAAGCAAGTGTGCTTGTGAGGGGCACAGTAGGAGGAGAGAGCAAGAGAGTGAGTGAGTAAGGATGAGGACACAGAGGAGAGAGCAAGATTCTGATTGCGAGGAGGGCAGATGGAGCCGAGAGTGTGTGCGCAGGGAAGGAAAAGCAAGAGATTGTGAGTGGAAGAAGCAGGAATAGGGGAGAGCAAGAATGTGGAGAAAGAGATGGGAGAGTGAGAGGAAAGCAAAAGATTTTATTTGATGGAGAGCGCGTGTGGTTAGGCAGTGAAAGGAAAGAGGAACATTTTGTGGGGGGACAGTGACAGGAGAAAGCAAGAGATGGTCTATGGGTTAGAGAGAGCGGAGAGCAAGAATGTTGGGGGAAGCAAGAGGAGAGATTAAGGATGGGAAGGGAGAGACAAACAGGAGAGAACAGGGGAGAGAATAAAATGGAGGGGGGGAGGATGAAGGGGATATGAAAGGTGAGGGATGAGGAGGAGCAAATGGGAGAGGAGGAAGAGAAAGGGGAAAGAGAGGACCAGGGTTGGCAAGAAATGGAAAAGGAGAGGACCCTGGATTGGGAGAGGGGAGGTTGGAGGGAATGAATCCAGGGTGAAAATGCAGGAAAGAGGACGAGGAACGGTGTAAGGAGAGCAGATAGAAAAAGGAGACAAAAAAGGAAAAAAGCTGGAGAAGAGGAAAAAAAAAAGTAGAGAAAGCATTAAAGTATCCACTGCTGAAGGTAAAAAGTTAAGGAAGAGATAAAGCTGAAAAGATAAAGGAAACAGGACACCAGAAAGAGACAAAAAAAACCCCCCAACAACAAAACAAAGGAATAGATAGCAGAGAAAGGAAGAAAAGAGAGACACCAAGATAGGAAATTAAGCCAAAGATATCAAATGTTGAAACTATTTTATTCTGTGATAGAGAATATTAATTAAGAAGGAAGTTCTTGGGGATAGGGAGTGGAGGAAAACAATCTGTGCAGCTCCACCCCTGTTCCTCTGCTTTCAGCCTCCCCAAACAAGTGGATCACCAGCTACTTATGAACTGCTCAGCTCTACAATCTCTACCATTCGTGTGCTTGTCCCATGCTTTCCTGAATTCAGATACTGTCCATCACCTCAACTGGGAGATTTTCCAGGCATCGACCACTACCTTCTCTGTAAAGAAATCTTTCCTTAGATTACTCCTGAGTCTATCCCCTTTCACTCTTATCTCATGACCCCTTGTTCCAGAGCCTCCTTTCCTTGGTATTGATACCTTGCAAGTATTTAAATGTCTCTGTCATATCTGCCATAGTCTGCCTTTCCTGTAGGATATATATGTTTAGATGTTTAAATCTATCCCCATATGTAATACAACAAAGACCAGTGATAATTTTAGAAACCACTTTCTGAATCGACTTTATCCAGTTAATATCATTTTGAAGGTTTGGTCTCCAGAAATGTATACAGTATTCCAAATGGTCTCAGTAGGGCCTTCACCCAAGCATCTTTCTGGCTTTTGTCATTGCCTTATCCACGTTTGGCCACTTTAAGATCATCAGATACAATCAGTCCCAGATCCCACTATTGTGTATGTCTATGAGCTGATTCACCCCAACCAGCATGGCTTCAGAAAGTGTCATAGTACTGAGTCACTGCTATTATCATCTTTCGATACAATTTTCAGAGGCTTCAATGTTAACATATATTATATATTAGTGCTCCTGGACATATTTGTGGCTTTTGACACCTTGGTCCATACCATTTTACTTTCTAGATTGCACTAAATTGGAATAACTGGTATGGTTCACAGTTGGTTTCACTCCTTCCTCACGAATCGTCAATATCAGATAAACATCACACTCTTCCGCGCGTTACTCCATATCTTCTGGCGTACCTCAATGATCAGCCCTTTCTTCCATTCTTTTTAATATGTATCTATTACCTCTCTGTTATTTACTGAACAGTCTAAATGTGCAATTCAAAATCTACATTGGCAATATTCAGTTCTTTATTCCTTATTCTAACTCTTGGACCAATAATCTCTCAGTCATCTTTTTATGCATCATTACCATTAACACCTGGCTTTCTGGTCAAGGAAGACCTGCTACGCTGCTCCTGCCGAGCATCACCCTTCAGCTGGGCAGGGCACGAGCTTCAAATCTTTAATGACTTGGCACTGCAACACTGCGGCGCAGGAGAGAAGTTCAGCCACTGACGGCCCTATTGCGGAAAGAAAATATCCGGTACCGCTGGGTTTACCCCTGGGGTCTAGCCTTTACCATCAAGGGCATCACGACGCAGGTAAAAACCACACTGGAGGCTCTGCCGACTCTACAAGCTGCGGGCGTGGATGTCTCTTCTATAGATAAGCCTCCCTTGAAAATAACCACGCAAAGCCAACCCCAATGGCAGCGAGTGGGGAAAGGTGGACAACGCCTCACAAGAAACCCGGTGGAAACCCAGGGGTTGAATTCGGAGCAACCTGTTTAACATATCCAGAATGCTCAGCTTGGTGAGCAACATGAGAAAGGCAGTGAGGGACAATTACACCAATTGAAAAGCCCGAAAC
This sequence comes from Rhinatrema bivittatum, assembly GCF_901001135.1. Classification (NCBI taxonomy): domain Eukaryota; kingdom Metazoa; phylum Chordata; class Amphibia; order Gymnophiona; family Rhinatrematidae; genus Rhinatrema; species Rhinatrema bivittatum. The sequence continues at coordinate 204,340,775 of NC_042618.1, read as the reverse complement.
AGATCATCTGGACATACTGGGGGGAGTTCTCATTATTTTGCTGGGGGGTAGCCCAGCGGCTTTAAGAGAGGCCTACGCATACGAGAACATACTAGCTATGACGGTCTCTTCCTCGGCACTCCTGGACATACGTTTTGCTCTGCAGTTGCTTCACGACCCGCTTGGTCGGACAATTTCGTGACAGGGTTGTGCTGGAGTGAAGAGAGAGCCAGGCCTCTTCAATGTTATAGCCTTTAGAGCAGAGCTTTCCAAACTTTTCATGTTGGTGACACACTTTTTAGACAAACATAATTTCACGACACGGTAATTCAGTCTACTAGTAAACCAGAGGTTATTAAAGGTTAAAACGAACGAAACATATTTCGACAATTTATGTATGTTTCCTTAAATATATACATAAATAAAATGTTTCACGACACAACCTATCTCATGAAAACCTTAAATTTATATTAAAAATATATATTCCAAGATTCATGTTATTGTTATAATTTATGAGAAACAATAATAAAACAAATTGTCTGTCCCCCACACACTCATCTCTCTCCTCCCCCCAGCACATGTCTGGCCCCCACACACTCATATCTCTCCCCCTCAAGCACATGTCTGTCCCCCCAGCACGTTTGCCCCCCACTCACTCATCTCTCTCCCCCCAGCACATGTCTGGCCCCCACACTCATGTACCTCGTCTTTTTGATTGTTGCCAGTTAAGTGCTTCACTCCCTTCCATGATCACCAGACACTGCTGCTTGCAGTCAGTACTCCTCATGGCCAGGCCTCATCGGCAGCAGCAGCCAATGCAAGGATGGCTGGGCTCGTTCCACCCACCAAGCCCCCCAAAAAAAACACGATTGACAGCAAAAATCACCCAATAATAAGCAACCCATAAACTGAAAAAAAAAAGTGAATCTCTAGAAAAAAAAAAGCCCAAACTCGCATCAGAGTTGACCGGGCTTGCGCGACACACCTGCACACTGCAGGCGACACACTAACGTGTCCCGACACACAGTTTGGAAAGCTCTGCTTTAGAGTAATAAGAGTTACATGATAATTATATGTTTTAGGTACCTACAATGCAGTGGGGGAGGCAGAAGGGGCATTCCTCCTAAGGTAGGGGTCCACGGTAAGGGTGGACGAGAAAGTACAGGGTAAGCGGGATATGGAGGGGGTGGATTAGAGTGGGTGGGGAAGGGGGGGGGGAGGGATGGGAGAGGGGTGGGGGGAAAGTGGGAGGGACTGGGGACCAAATGCCCACGATACAGTGGAAGCTTGACTCAGATCATGGCTTGGGACAGGTCAGGGAGGGTGTACACAAAGGGTATGTGGTTATTATCTCTAAGGGGGATGAGAGGCAGAAGGGAATATATAGCTGGTTGATCTTAAATGTATCTCCCTTAATGTTAAAGGTTTGAATTCTCCGGTTAAACAACAGAAACTTTTTAAGGAACTCACGCGGCTCTCTGCCCATGTAGCCTTTATTCAAGAGACGCATCTTCATCGCAGAGATGAACGTCTCCTCACTTCACGCCGCTATCCCTTGCAGTTTTATGCACTGGCCACCCCACATAGGCAGTATAGTGGGGTAGGCATACTATTTGCTTCTACCTTGCTGTCCAAGTTCAGGATAAATATAGTGACCCACAGGGCCGTTTTCTTATTTTACAGGTCATGTTGTCTAATCAGCCCGTGGTGCTGGTGAGTGTATATTGTCCCCCATCTCAGCAAGCGGAGACTCTGAAAGAGGTCTCTAAATGCTTAGCCATATGTTCTGGCTCATCTATAATTTTGGCCGGTAATTTTAATGTGCCTCTCACACCAGCAATCGATAAGTCGACTCAGGTTCCCAGAGGGACTGGGAGGGCCTGGAAGGCATTTAAACATCTCATGAGCGCAATGCAATTGGTGGATATCAGGTGGCTAAAATATCCTTACAGTAGAAACTATACATTTTATTCCCACCCTCATAATACATACAGTCGAATAGATTACATACTAATGTCCAAAGACCTAGTCAGTGTCATTTTAGCGGCCGACATAGAACCTATTACTTGGTCCGATCATGCCCCAGTTAGTTGGTCGGTCACTCTACATCTCGATGATGCTGGACACAAATTTTGGAGACTAAACGACTCCCTCCTAAAGAACCCAATTTATAGTGACCGTATTGTCGCAGCCCTGGAGGAGTACTTTTCCTTTAATAATGTGGCGGGGGAATCCCTGATAGGGATTTGGGAGGGTATGAAGGCGGTCATACGGGGTTATTGCATGAGTCTTGCCTCGTACCGTAAGAAGCAACGGCAAGCCCGTCGTGAGCTTCTGGTATGGGAACTAAGAGAACTAGAAGAACGCCATAAAAAAAACCCCAGGAGACGGGTGACCCAAAAGCGAGAGGCGATCGCAGCGCTAGATGTGGAAACTATTGCATGTGCCCTAGATCTGCTACAACAGCGGTACTACGAATTTGGGAACAAAAATCTGAGCCAGAACAGGTAACACTTGGTAAACCCGTTTCCTCATTAGAGGTTGTTTGGGCGATTAAGGATTTGAAAGCAGGGAAGGCCCCGGGATTGGATGGGTTTACCCCCTTATTTTATAAAAAATACCGAACCATACTGCGGACCCCACGAGCAACCATGTTTAATAAAATATGGGAGGGGGTCAACTCCTCTCTCATGGTAATGTTGCCAGGATCACCTAAATACCGAGGCCTGGGAAGGACAGTGAGAACTGTGCCTCTTACAGGCCGATCTCACTTCTAAATATCGATCTCAAAATTCTCGCCAAAGTCCTGGCATTTTGTTTAAGGGGACAGATAGGGCATCTGGTCACGAGGATCAAGCTGGCTTTATTCCAGGCCGGGCAACCGCGGATAACATACGAAAACTACTGGATCTAATTTTTATAGCTAAAGCAAAGCAGCGCCCCGCTGTATTCATGACGTTAGACGCAGAGAAAGCCTTTGATAGAGTGTACTGGCCTTTCCTGTTCACAGTCCTGGCTAAAGTTGGCCTGGGGGGGGGACCTTTTCAACCTGGGTGCGTGAGTTGTATCGGGATCCCCTAGCATGTTTAAAGGTTAACCATGGCTATACTGACAATTTTCCCATTCGAAGAGGGACGAGACAAGGCTGTCCCCTGTCTCCTCTCTTATTTGCTCTTAGCTTAGAGCCACTGGTGGAGGCCATACATAGGGCCAGGGAGGTACAGGGGATTGCCTGTGGTAAACAACAGTACAAGATTACCTTATATGCTGATGATGTTATACTATCACTTATGAAACCCATGGTCTTGGTCCCCGCAGTGCTATCCATGATTGAGCAGTACAGGAGACTCTCGGGTTTCCACATTAATATGGAAAAATCGGAGATCCTCCCGGTACATTTCTCATCAGACCTATTACGGACCGCGAAACAGGCATTCCCGTATCGATGGACACAAGGGCCCATCAGATATTTGGGCATCAATTTAGGCTTAGGCCTGGAGGGCCTGGTGCAACAGAACTATAGCCCCCTGATTTGATCTCTTACAGGGGAAATGGATAACTGGGAAAGGCTGCAACTGTCGTGGTTTGGGCGGATGGCCTCGGTTAAGATGAACCTCCTGCCCAAAATCAGTTATCTTTTCCAAGTGTTGCCTTGTTTACTCTCAGAGAGGGTTTTGCGACCACTCCAGCGAAAGCTTTTTACCTTTATATGGTGCAAGAGTCCCCCTCGGGTGGGCCCGTCAGATACTCTATCAACCCCGGAAAGCGGGGGAGGGGGGGGGTGTCTAGGATTACCCTCCTTGATGCATTACTATGTCGCCTCACAAATTAAAATATATTTTAGATAGTCATGACCTTACTACACCAAAACAATGGGTATTGATAGAACAACACCTGATCGGGGTTACTCCTCTACAGGCTATTTTCTGGCACATTGGCTACAACATGCGGGAATTGGCATCGATGCCCCCAAGCCTCCAAACAACTTTGACAATATGGAAAAAGTGGAAACCAATCCTCATAGGTGTAAAACACTACTCTGTGTTACCACACATTCAGCACCTCAGGGAATTTCCTATGGGACAGAGTAATTCCGTTTTCAGACAGTGGGCAACCAGAGGTCTGACTAATCATGGACAAATATGGAACAGAGGGGTGGTCCCATTCTCTGCCTTACAATCTTCGTATGCCATACCAAAAGAGGACTTTCTAGCTTATGCTCAAATCCGTCACTTTATGCTTACAAAGGGCCCTAGAAAGGATTTACAACAGCCTCGCACGATTTTTGAGGGTTATTGTATCCTAGCAGGCCGAGTGCAAAAGGGCACCTCAAAACTTTATCAACTGCTCATCCGTAGTGCAAAAGGGAGAGCTGCACGTTTAGCAGCTTGGGCCAAAGACTTAGGCACCCAGTGGAGTGAGGATAAATGGGAGGAGTGTTTTCAGGAGCTAGGACGCTTTTCAATGTCAGCGTCCATAAAGGAAAATCGTTATAAACTACTGTACAGGTGGCAATATCCTCCATCACGGCTGGCACACTGGTTACCGGGTAGGTCTCCCCTATGCTGGCGGCAATGTTTTCAAACTGGTACCTTTTGGCACATGTGGTGGGCATGTCCCAGGATACAGCAATTTTGGGTACTTTGCCAACAAATGGCTGAGACAGTTTTGGAGGTCCAGGTGCCGTTGCAGGCGGAGTATTGGTTACTGGGGGCTCCATGTCCAATACTTGATGATGAGCCCCATCAATTATTTGTATTCCTTACGATGGCTGCCAGAATGCTGATTGCAGCGCAGTGGAAGGCTGTCCACCCACCGGGAATGTCTCAGCTGTGCCGTAAATTGACACATATTTGGTACATGGAGAAACTGACCGCATTGCGCCGTGACACTTTACCCATGTTCTACAGACTATGGCCGCCCTTAATTCATTATATTAATCGGTTTGAGAGGGATCAGGATGGTGCCCTCCTGTGGCCTTAAGGACCAAATCACAAGATTGACACCACTAAGCTTCATTTATTCATTCCTTATATATGTATGCTGGTATATATATATAGCAACTCCTCCCTGAGGGGGATTAGGTAACTTTGGATGGCAAAGAGGAGTAACTTAGATATTATTTCTAGGCCAATAGAGGGCTGAATCCCATGCGACAGATGACTGATTGATGTAGTGATTATATCTCACACTGCTGTATAGAATGGGGAGGAGGGAGATGGGGGGAGGAGGGAGGTTGTGGGAGGGAGTGGGAAAAGTATGGAACCGAGACAGATCTCTAGTTTGTCCACTGGAGTTTATGTACCGTATTGCATTAAGAATTTGTTAACAATTGCCTTTTTGATTCGGCACTTCTTATTTGATGTGTTACTTATATGTATTTGTATTTCTCTGTTCGTTCCTCAATAAAATATAAATGAAAAAAAAACCAAAAAACCTGGCTCTCTCATAACCGTCTGAAACTTAACACAACAAAAACTAAATTATTCATCTCTCATCGATCCCACATTCTGCCTGTAGCCCCCCCTTCTCATCTAGACCTTGATGGTACTTCATTGCCTATTACTTCCAAAGCATGTAATCTTGGTGTTATAACTGACTCTAGTCTATGACCCAAAACATATCCCAGACTGTAAAAAAAATTCATTCTTTAGATTGCATATGTTGAAACCTTTACGTCCTTTATTACATCTGGAGGACTTTAGAACCACTCTACAATCCTTAGGGGTAGATTTTACAAATTTGCACACACGCGTACTTTTGTTCGCGCACCAGGCGCAAACAAGAGTACGCGGGATTTTAATAGATACGCGCATAGCCGCATATCTGTTAAAATCCGGGATCGGTGCACGCAAGGCTATGCAAAATCGTCAGGCTGCGCGCACGGAGCCGTGCAGCCTGCCTCCCTTCCATCCGAGGCCGCTCCGAAATCGGAGCGGCCTCAGAGGGAACTTTCCTCCCACCCCCTGCACCTTCCCCTCCCTTCTCCTACCTAACCCACCCCCCCAGCCCTACCTAACCCCCACCTTTGTTGCGTGCGCCGGTCAGGCCATTTCGGAGGCCTCAGCCATGCCCCTGAAATGCCCCCGAGCCGGAACCATGCTCGCGGCCCCACCCCCAAATGACGCGCCGCCGTGACATGCCCCCCCAAGAAAGCCCCGGGACTTACATGCATCCCGGGGCTTGCGTGCGCCGCTGAGCCTACTCAACATAGGCTCGGCACGCGCAGGGGGAACTTCGGGCAGGTTTTCGGGGGGTACGCGCGTTTCTCACAGGACAAGCAGGATGGTTGTCCTCACAAATGGGTGACATCGAGGATGGAGCCCACCACGGAAAACTTCTGTCAAAGTTTAAACAGAACTTTGACTGGCCCCTACTGGGCATGCCCAGCAAGGCACTGACCCTGCAGCCAGCAGGGGTCTCCCTTCAGTCTTCTTTTTTCCGCGCAGCAGTTGCCACGCGGTGAAAGGAGCTCTCTAACCACGTTCCTGACAGGAATTTGGAAATTAATTTCCTAAGAAAATTTGCCCCTTAGGGGTCTCCCTTCGACAAATTTTTTAGTCATCTTACGGAACCCGGTAAGTTTTTTGCCTTCTTCCATCGACTGCCGTCGATTTTGGCCCTCGAGGCCTGTGGGCACTTACCGATCCCCAGCCTAAATTATGGCTTCCAGCCATGGCAACGGGGTTCCGTCGTTGTCCGGATTGTACCCGGACTATGTCCATCACAGACCCCCACAGGGTTTGTGTAATGTGTTTGGGTAGTGGGCATGATGTCCTGACTTGCACCAAATGTGCCTTAATGACACCCAAGGGTCGCAAAGCCAGGATGGAGAAGATGCGGCTCCTCTTCCATGCACCAACCCCAACGCCATCGATAGCATCGACGTCATTGGAACCGGCACCGTCGAAGTTGTACCATCATCGTCAACCCTCCGGTGACCGTCCGCCATCGATCGCTTCTCGGCCGTCGACTCCCGTCCCTTCCCCGGATGGGCGAGGGGATCGGAAAGAAAAGCATCGCCATCGACGGCATAAGTCTCAGCCTGTCGAGGATCCACAGCCATCGACCTCTGCTCAAGCCGAGCCACCGACAAAGAAGCCGCGAACAGACCGGATGCCCTCCACGTCTCGTTCGCCGGCATCGAGGAAACCCTCACCCTCTCGGGGTGTGGGGGCCGTGATCCCACCGGTTATGGTGGTCCCTCCGGCCCTGCCTCAGCCTCCCTCTCCCGTCGAGCCGGGTATGATTACCCCTGGTCTCCGGGCAGAACTGGACCGGCTGGTCCAGGAGGCCATCGAGAAAGCGATGAAGAAATTACAACCTCCATCGGCACCATCTCTGGCACCGGTTCCAGTGCCGCCCCCGGCACCGACGCCGGCACCGGCTTCGCCACCGAGGAGGGAACCGACCACCGAGCCGTTGATACAAGCGCTAGCACCGCTACTGAGCCGCATGGAGGCACTCATTACGGCCCTTCCATCGGTGATTCCAGTGCCATCGACAACACCACCGTCTCCGACTGGTTTCTCATCGGCAGGAGAAACACCGTTTCGAATTCCCCCTTCCGGGGTAGTTCCATCGGTACCTTCTGGTATATCTCCACCGATTTATCCTTCGGCTCCATCGATTCCGCGCCAGGCACCGATTCCATCGGCAGCACCGAAGCCATCGATGCCATTTCTGGTTCCACCTACTGCACTGATTCCACCTCGGTTTCCATCGATGCCTTCAGAGCCTCAGCCAGGTCCATCGGGGCTACAAGCCACACATGATCCCTACGATACCTGGGGTGATGATGATGATACCTCTTCTGACACAGACCTACCTTCACCACCATCTCCTACAGAGAGTAGAAAAAGATCTCCTCCTGAGGATCTATCTTTCATTAATTTTGTGAAAGAAATGTCAGAAGTTGTACCTTTTCAACTACAGTCTGAAGCTGATGACAGACACCAGATGATGGAACTACTTCAATTTCTGGATGCTCCAAAAATCATCGCTTCCATCCCTATACACCAGGTGTTTTTGGATCTGCTCAAGAAAAACTGGGAATCTCCTTCATCGGTGTCACCAGTTAACAAGAAAGCTGACTCCACATACCTTGTCCAGTCAGCACCAGGTTTCCAAAAACCTCAACTGGATCATCGCTCTGTTGTGGTTGAGTCCGCGCAGAAGAAGGCCAAGCGTCTTAAGCCACACTCTTCTACTCCACCTACCAGGGACAACAAGTTCCTGGATAGTGTAGGACGGAAAGTGTATCATGGAGCTACGTTGATTTCACGCATAGCTTCATATCAACTTTACATGACTCAATACAACAGAGCCATCTTTAAGCAGATGCAAGACTATGCTGACACGTTACCAGACCAATACCAACCACAGCTTCAAGCCCTTCTTCACAAGGGATTTGAGGCAGGGAAGCACGAGATTAGGACTGCCTATGACATATTCGATGCTTCCACGAAGGTTTCAGCCACAGCCATCTCAGCCAGACGTTGGGCTTGGTTAAAGTCATCCAACCTTCGCCCAGAAGTCCAAGATCGTCTTGCTGATTTGCCCTGCTTAGGCGACAATTTGTTTGGAGAACAAATTCAACAGATTGTGGCGGAGTTAAAAGACCACCATGAGACGTTAAAACAACTCTCATCTGTCCCACCTGAGGTGACCTCCAAGCAACCGCAAAAGAAGGACTCTAAGAAGTCATTCTTTCGACCACGTCGCTACTACCCTCCGTCAACTAGGGCTCGTCCTGCACGGTCCTCTAACAGGCCTCAGCCTCGTCAGCCGAGAAAGCAAAGACCTACTGTAGCCCCACCTCCTGGGCCTACGGCGGGCCTTTGACTTCCTTGTATTGAGCACATGCCATCTCCCTCTTCCACACATCCCTGTGGGGGGTCGACTGTTCCACTTCTTACACCGTTGGAAACAGATCACCTCAGATCAGTGGGTGCTAGCAATTATCGCACAGGGTTACCACCTCAACTTCATAACACTTCCGCCAGACTCCCCGCCCCTTCAGGCATGGAGTCTAACCAGCCATTTCACTCAATTACATCAAGAAGTATCCCTTCTTCTACAATCAAATGCTATAGAACCCGTCCCTCCTTGTCAACAAGGAAAAGGATTCTATTCCAGATACTTCCTAATACCAAAGAAATCAGGGGGGCTACGTCCAATTCTGGACCTTCGCACCCTCAACAAATATCTGCAAAAAGAAAAGTTCAAGATGGTAACCCTGGGCGCCTTGCTCCCTCTGTTGCAAAAGGGGGATTGGCTGTGCTCTCTCGACCTCAAGGACGCTTATACCCACATTGCGATCACACAATCCCATCGCAAATATCTGCGGTTTCTTGTAGGCCACGACCATTATCAATACCGTGTCCTACCTTTCGGTCTGGCTTCTGCCCCACGAGTCTTTACCAAATGTCTCGTAGTGGTAGCAGCATTCTTAAGGAAGGAAGGTGTCCACGTCTACCCCTACCTGGACGATTGGCTAATCAGGGCCTCCTCCCAACACATAGCTCAATCCTCCCTGAAATTGACAATTCAAACACTCCTTTCCTTAGGGTTTCTTGTCAATTACGAGAAATCTTGTTTAGTCCCATCTCAAACCTTATCCTTCATTGGAGCAGACTTGGACACCTTACAGGCAAAGGCTTACCTTCCTCTTCAGAGGGTCCACACCCTAATATCCCTCGCTCGCCAGCTCCAGTCTCAGAACACTGCCACGGCTCGCCAGTTCCTCATTCTCCTAGGACACATGGCATCCTCGGTTCAAGTCACTCCCATGACCCGACTAGCCATGAGAGTAACACAATGGACTCTACGACACCAATGGATTCAAGCTTTTCAGCCTCTGTCCTCCATAGTCACAGTCACACAGGCCCTGCGCCTATCCTTAACCTGGTGGACAACTCAGGTCAACCTCCTTCAGGGCTTACCTTTTCTTCCACCGGATCCGCAAGTAATCCTAACCACCGACGCTTCTCACATCGGTTGGGGAGCCCATGTGGACGAATTACAAACCCAAGGGTTATGGTCCAAAGAGGAAGCCGAACACCAGATAAATTTCCTGGAACTTCGCGCAATCCGCTATGCACTCCGAACCTTCAAAGATCATCTCTTCCATCAGATAATCTTAATCCAGACGGACAATCAAGTGGCCATGTGGTACATAAACAAGCAGGGAGGCACAGGCTCCTTCCTTCTGTGTCAGGAAGCTGCGCAGATCTGGGCGGAAGCCCTCTCCCACTCTATGTACCTCAGGGCCACTTACCTGCCGGGAGTAGACAATGTATTGGCAGACCAGCTGAGCCGTGTCTTCCAACCACACGAGTGGTCACTCGATCCTCTGGTAGTGACCTCTCTGTTTCACAAGTGGGGTTTTCCCCGCATAGACCTCTTTGCGTCCCCTCAGAACCACAAAGTGGACGATTACTGCTCTCTCATTCGGAGCCAACACTTTCAGCCGAGAGATGCCTTCTCCCTCAAGTGGACGACAGGTCTGCTTTATGCATTCCCTCCACTTCCTCTTCTGTCAAGGACTCTCGTGAAGCTACGCCAGGACGGAGGAACCATGATCCTGATAGCACCCCACTGGCCACGCCAAGTGTGGTTTCCCATACTCCAGGATCTCTCCATCCACAGGCACATCCCTCTGGGAACGGATCCGCATCTGCTCACTCAAAACGACGGATGCCTCCTCCATCCCAACCTCCAAGCCTTGTCCCTGACGGCATGGATGTTGAAAGGTTAGTCCTTCAGCCTTTCAACCTTTCGGATTCGGTTTCTCGTGTCCTGATAGCTTCACGAAAGCCCTCTACCAGAAGATCCTATTCATATAAATGGAAAAGGTACACATCATGGTGCACTTCTCAGTCCCTTGATCCCCTTTCCTGTCCAATCTCTAAGTTCTTGGACTATTTATGGCACCCATCAGAATCCGGTCTAAAGACCTCTTCCATTCGGATGCATGTCAGTGCGGTAGCCGCCTTCCATAAAGGTGTACAAGGTGTCCCTATTTCAGTACAACCCCTGGTAACACGTTTTCTTAAAGGCTTGCTCCATTTGAAACCACCTTTACGTCCTCCGGCCCCATCTTGGGACCTTAATCTGGTTCTTGGTCGGCTAATGAAACCACCTTTCGAACCTCTACACTCCTGTGAATTGAAGTATCTCACATGGAAGGTATTATTCCTTTTAGCTGTCACTTCAGCTCGCAGGGTTAGTGAGTTACAGGCCTTAGTCACCTATCCGCCTTACACTAAGCTCCTGCAGGACCGGGCGGTACTCCGCACTCACCCTAAATTTTTACCTAAGGTAGTATCGGAGTTTCACATCAATCAATCCATCATACTACCTATCTTTTTTCCCAGGCCCCACTCCAACTCCGGAGAACAGACTCTGCATACCCTAGACTGTAAACGGGCTCTAGCATTCTATCTAGACCGTACAGTTTCTCACAGAAAGAGCACTCAATTATTCGTCTCTTTCCATCCTAACAAGTTAGGACAACCTGTGGGTAAGCAGGCTCTATCCTCCTGGTTGGCGGACTGCATTTCTTTTTGCTATCAGCAAGCTGGCATTCCTTTTCAAGACCGTGTGAAAGCACACTCTGTGAGGGCCATGGCGACGTCAGTGGCACACCTTCGATCGGTGCCGCTTCCTGACATCTGCAAAGCTGCAACCTGGAGTTCTCTCCATACTTTTGCAGCCCACTATTGTTTGGACAAAGCTGGAAGACAAGACTCCATCTTCGGCCAATCTGTCTTGCGTAACCTTTTTCCAACGTGATGTACCAACACCCTTCCACCTTCCCGGTAGGGTGCAGATGCCCTTTACCAAATTCCACCCCAGTTGTTGTGCCTGTTGCACGTCATTGGGTGCATTTGGTGCAAGTCAGGACATCCTCAGCTCGGTACTCACCCATTTGTGAGGACAACCATCCTGCTTGTCCTGTGAGAAAGCAAATGTTGCTTACCTGATGTAACAGGTGTTCTCACAGGACAGCAGGATGTTAGTCCTCACGAAACCCGCCCGCCACCCCGCGGTGTTGGGTTTGTTTTGTTTTTACTTTCTAGGCACTGCCTGTAGCTTTGAAAATCAGACTGAAGGGAGACCCCTGCTGGCTGCAGGGTCAGTGCCTTGCTGGGCATGCCCAGTAGGGGCCAGTCAAAGTTCTGTTTAAACTTTGACAGAAGTTTTCCGTGGTGGGCTCCATCCTCGATGTCACCCATTTGTGAGGACTAACATCCTGCTGTCCTGTGAGAACACCTGTTACATCAGGTAAGCAACATTTGCTATCTTACGCCCGTACCCCTTTGAAAATCTGGCCCTTAATCTTTAGTAGCCTTGACTACTGCAACACTCTGTTTTCTGGACCCCACAACAATACAATCCACCCCTTACAACTAGTTCTGTTATGAGTGCGACCTCCGATGGCCGTTACTCTCTGAGGCACGAAGGCGCAGTCGTCTCTCAAACAGGGTTGTGAGCCCTTGGGCCACGGCATGACCCAGGGAGGAGCCCCAAGCCACACTGCGGGAGGTGAGCTAGTGCGAGCATGGGTAGCAAGGCAAGACATGGCTGAAGCAAGGACTAGGGAACAAGGTCTGACCCTCAACCGGACCTGCACGCCCCGGACAACCAACAACGCAATGTTGATTGATGAACAGTCCTCCGACCATTCCAAGCCCTTTCGGGCCTGCCGCTGGGTACGGCAATGGGCGGCAGGCTGGACAGAGGACGAGGGCAGACGGAGTCCTTGGAACACAGAAGACTTTGGACTTGGACTAAGGCGAAGACATCACAGACGAGGGACTGATGCAAAGACATCACAGACGAGGGACTGATGCGAAGACATCACAGACAAGGTGAGAAGCGAAGACATCGCAGACGAGGGCTGAAGTGAAGACGTCACAAACGAGGTGAGAAGCTGGGAAGGTAGACATTGGCACTGTCTCTCAGGGCGCCCTACACAGCCCACCTTCATGGGCGGACCCAATGGGCTGGTCGCGGACCACCCTGTCCCACTGCGCGCCCTACACAGCCTGAAGAGGCTGGTCACAGACCACGCGGAGAGCGGGACGAGTGCAGGAAAGGAATCCAGCCGAGGTGAGACTCCAATGACGGAGCCAGTGTCATCCAGAGAACCACAAGGGCTGGCAGGTCAGGAAGGCTCAGTAGCGCAGGACATGAATCCACTGCAAGCAACTCCAAAGACGAAGACACATCACCCGGAGAACCAAGGAGCCGGCAGAACAGAAGGCTCAAGAGCACAGGCAACAAAACATCAGGAAGAGCTGGAACAAGGAACATGAAGACACTGAACACAAAGCCATCAAAGCAAGAGGAGACAACAGAGGTCCTGGATCAATGAAGGAGCACAGACAACTGTGAAACTCAATCCAAAGGTGGACATCTGGACTGGGAACACGGAACATGAAGACACTGAACACAAAGCCATCAATACAAGGAGACCACGGAGGACCTGGATCAACAAAGGAGCACAGACGACTGTGAGACTCAATCCAAAGGCCATGAGAGACTGAAGAGGAATCCCTTTTATAGGGCTGAGGCAGTAAGTCATCGTTAGGTGGAGCCAGCAACACTTCCTGTGGCTGGCCCTTTAAATGCTGTGAAGAGGCGCATGCCGGCGCCTAAGGGAAGCCTGGAACAGAGAGCAGGACCCTAGACAGCGGCACCTGGCCGCGCAGGAGCACGGAGGAGCAGGCAGGCCACAGGATGGCCTCCTGCCGTCTGGGGAGGACCCCGAGGATCGCACCAGCGGCCCGAGCCACGAAGACAGGCCGGCGGTGGCTCCCTGCCACGGAGGCAGGCTTCAGGGCAGCCTCCAGGCCATACAAAGTTGTCGGAGCGGCAGCGGACCATCCCTGCCACTCGAAGAAGGTCCAGGGCGGCGGCTCCCTGCCGCGAGGGCAGCACCTCGGCGGCGGTGCAGGCCACCAGAAGATGGCGTCGGCGGCGTGCTCCGTGGAGGGACAAAGACAGCCATGGTCTCCGGGCCGTGGCAAACAGAGCTGGCGGCGTCCAGCCGCGCCGGGGGAAACCAGGTGGGTGGCGAGGCCTGCTCGCGGAGAGTAGCTCTGCGGGCAGGAATCATAACAGTTCAGAATGCTGCAGCCCATGTGTTAACTGGAAAATCACATAGAGACCACATTTCTCCCGTTCTTCTCTCTCTACACTGGCTGTCTGTCGAATTCAGAATAAAATACAAAATACTATCCATGATCCATAATCTTTTACTTGATGACTCATCAACCAGGCTCAGTTCTCAACTTCGTAAATACAAACTTAACAGAAGTTTACGTTCGGCCCAAAAACATCTCTTACAAGTACCCATCATTAAAATTGCCAGCCTTGACATTACCAGAAGATATGCATTTTCAGTCGCAGGCCCCCAACTCTGGAATTCTCTTCCAGACAATTTGAGACAGATCGACAGCTTGAAGGAATTCAAGAAGAACTTAAAAACCTTCCTTTTTAAATGCGCTTTCGAATCTAACCACATGGCTTAACTCTCTTTCCCTTTACCCGGCCTACCACCTGTGACTTTCTCTACCTGTCCCGTTTTTTGTTGTCAACGATATGTACTGCGCATAGATCTTATTTTTATTGTTACTTTATTTTATGAATTTCTTAACTACTTTGTTATGGAGTCTCAGTTTAGTAGACCCTTGGGCCGACCTGCAAGAGACTGGGAAAGGTATTCAATCTCTCTGGTACACCTCAGGCCGGGAGGCAGATGTTCAGGCAGGACGTAGAGGTGCTCTTCACCCTGGAAGCTGGTGCTCCCCCGGGAGGAGCCTGTAGGAGCCCAACCGCTGGGACTTAGGTGGCTTCACCCTTGGAAGCCGAAGCCCCCCTGGGAGGAGCCCGTAGGAGCCCGGCCGCTGGGACTTAGGCGGGTTGATGATCTTGAGACTGGAGTGGGCTGGCTGATGAGCAGGACTAAGAACTGGAACCAGATTAGAACAGTAGACAGGAACTGTAGCAAGACTCGGATACTGGAACCAGGCAGGAACTGTAGCAGGACTTGGGTACTGGAACCAGGCAGAAACTGTAGCAAGACTCGGGTACTGGAACCAGGCAGGAACAGTAGCAGGCAAGCAGGAACCAAGCAGGTACTGTAGCTGGCAAGCAGGAACCAAGCAGGTACTGTAGCAGGCAAGCAGGAACGGAGCGAGTTCCAAAGCCAGCTCACTCCGGGGCACGAAGCAACAGGGATCCGGTAGGTAAGCCCGTTGCAAGGCCCCAACTGAGTGTCCGCGGCCGGCTTATCAAGGCCGCGGCGTTTGGCGTCAGGAACTGGGCGGAGTCACCACTGGCGGGAAACGGCCTAGAAAAGCGCCCAAGTGGCGAGCGTGCGCCTAGAGGCAGGGCATCCATGGGTGAGTAATTCTGCTCGCGGGGAGGGGGGGGGGCCCGCGGGTCATAACATACTATGTATGTTTTTTATTGTAAACCGTTTTTAGTTACATTCACGTAAAAAATGGTACATAAATAATTTTAAATAAATAAATAAATAGACATCAGTAGTATTCCCCCTCGCCTCTGAGTGATCTCCATTCCACTACCCTTTGTCACCTCCCACTCAACCATTTTCTAACCCAGTCAGGGTAATCAACAACCTTTGACAACTCAATAATGTTCTTTCTTTTTTAATTTGGCAGGTTTTATTTACCTTGGTTATTCTTTTGTTATCTCATTGTTAATCTCTCTTTTGCCTTCTCTACATTCCAAGTTGCATTTTATCCCTGTTTTATTGTAACTGCTACCTAATTCTTCTATCACATGTTAATGTTTTAAGTTATTAAGTATTTATTCTTTTGTCACACCTTGTTATTTGTAAACCGGCATGATGCGACTCCCATCGCGAATGCCGGTATATAAGAAATTTAAATAAATAAATAAATTTAAATAAATTTAAATAAATTTAAAATTTAAATAAATAAATAAAACTTTAGGGTCCATACCAAGGACATTCAGTTTATTTATAAGTCGCTTGTGCGGAACTGTGTCAAAGGCCTTACTGAAATCCAAGTACACTATATTTGACATTCTCCTCTCATCCAACTCTTTGGTCACCTAGTCAAAGAAAATTATAAGATTTCTCTGGCAATATCTGCCTCTGGTAAAACCAAGTTGCCTCGGATATTGTAATTCATTGGCTTCCAGAAACTGCACTATAATCTGTTCTGCCAGCAATTACATTCACTTACTTACCACAGAGGTCAGACTAACTGGTCTGTAGTTCCCTTCTAACTTTTGTGAAGAGGAACCACATCCACCTGTCTCCAGTCCTCCAGAATTCAGACTCTGAAGCAGCATTGAACAGGTCAGCCAGTGGAGTTACCAGAACTGCTCTAAGTTCCCTTTAAATCCTTGGCTATATCCCATCCAGTCTCTTTTCTTTATCTACTTTTAGCAAGCACTTTCTTCTGGAAATGACTGGAAGTTTACCTCATTTCCAATCCTATTCATGTCTGTTTTCTGTGGTCCTACTCCTGGCTCTTCCTCAGTGAATGCTGAACAGAAATATTTGTTAATTCCGCGTCTTCCTTGCCCAGCTCTTCATATTCCTTCTCTTCACCTCTGAGTCTCAAAATTATATTTTTATACTACCTCCTATAACTAACAAAAGTCTTGTTCAAGTTATTTTTTTTTTTTGTCCATTTGCATCTTCCTGACTACTTTCTCAGATTCTCTTAACTTTTCCAGATATTGTTGCTTGCTTTTCTCTTTCTGCAATTTCTTATAGTTTATGAACACTTACCTTTTACCCATTATCTTTTCAGATACTTCTTTAGAAAATAATGGTGACCTCATTTTTCCTTTACCTTGATTTACTTTCCTAACAAAAAGGTTAGTTGCCTTTATATTATCTCCTTAGATTTTCCCACTGCTCTTCTACTTCCCTTAGATTTTCCCATCCAGCTAATGACTCCTTGAAGTACTCCCCCATTTTAACGAAGTGAGTTTTCCTGAAGTCTAGGACTCTCACCTTAGAACGCTGTAAGCTGCCTTGAGCATTATTTAGAAAGCTGGACTGAAAATCCAAATGTATTATTAGCAATACTTCTCCTATTGGGAAAACTGAACAAGCTGGTACCACCCCCAAAATTATTGCTGCTCTAGGCGATCACTTAGTCTGCCTAATGGAAGACCTAGCCCTGCATTTGGTCTGGACAAATGTGCTGACTTTACCTAGAAGAAAATTAAGCAAACCTAAAAACAGCTCTCTGCCTGAAGACTGTGATATAAAAGAAGGTGTATAATAATTATCTAGGAGTAGAGGAGGGTGCGACAATCCAGCACAAATCACTGAGAGGAAAAATCAGCAAAGAGTACTACAGGAGACTGAAATTGATATTACAAAGTGCTTTAATGGCACAAAATAAGATACAAGCCATCAATCAGCTTGCAGTCCCTGCACTCTCATACAGCTCTGGCACTGTACACTGCTCCCAGAAAGATCTTGAAAAGTTGGATGTAAGATCAAAGCAACTCCCCCATGCCCGCTAAGCAATCTATTAAAACCAGTGATTGCTGAGACTGTGCATTCCAAGAGCTGAAGAGGCATGCGTCTTATAGAATAAATTATACTTTCAGAGCAACAATCACAGGCCTTCAGCTTACCTAATGGCATCACTAGACATACAAAAAGTATTGCAGTACCAAAGTGAAGGGCCATAATCGGTCTCCATTCTTAAACTTGTGTACGAGTGCTTTGGCAGACAGACAGACCACGCAATGCAGAAAGGCACGTTCAGCTGAATGCACCTTTTTGCCTGCACTTCAACGCGAATTTTCTGTGCGCAAAACGTACTGCAGATGCAGCAAGAAGTTTTGTGTGCAGAAAATGCGGGTTTCCAAACAGTACTGCTTAGCGCCCTCATATGGAAATCCCATGCAAATGAGGGCGTTAAGAAGTAATCCCCAATGCAGAGAAACTGCATCTGGCCAGTGCACCTTTTTTAGGGCTGGAAACTTAACCTCTGGTCAGAGCTGGAGTTAAGTTTCCAGCGCTATGAAAAAAATTAGTTAAAATGTTAAAAATAATAATCAGAAACTCTCCAAGTAAATGCTGGCAGCTGCCGTCACTTAACCAGATAATTACTGACTTATCTAGGCTGCTGCCACTTAGCTGGAGAAATTCTGATTTACATAGAAAAGGGGTGTGTTGAATTCGATTTATATCAATCTGCAGCAAAAATGTCTTAACCAGAATCAATATGTATTGTTAAAAGCTGGGCAGGCAGTCACATACTTTCAGAAGCAAAACTTTGCAGTTAATTCATAGGTGCAGCATTGGTCCCCCAACTCAGACAGTGTTTCACAGAAGGCTGCGTTGGGAGGGACAGTTTAGACTGCTCGGGCCTTAAGCAAACAATGTACTCTGCAATAAATAGAAATAACTTTGAACTGCCTTGATTTGCTAACAGCATATATCAAAGAGAACATATCTTTCAAGAAGCAACTACCAGCGGGAAAAATGCCAGTAGAGTCTTTAAATGACCAGAAAGTACGCCAAAACCAGGTGATCATGTGATGTCAGCTCATCAGCGTCACAGAAATGTCAAAGCACGTAAACAAATGAGAATAGATCAAAGCCAGTCTAAAAGAGAGACTCAGGTCACAGAAAAATGGACCATTCAATCTCCTTATTTAACCCACGGAGGGATAAAGACCCAAATTCAAAAATCTACCGTTGTTTGCTGCAGGTCAGGGTAGTAGAAAAATCATCACCCCGGGGAGGTGGATGCAGTACTTCAATAGATCTGAAACCAGATTTTCTCCAACCAATGAGAGACAAGGGGAGCCTCACTCTTAGATAGGCGTATGCAGGATCAATGTTCAAAAATCCTTGTTTTAATTTTTCTAATGGTCTTTCCTACATAGATTGAAGAGCACAGGCAGGACCTGATAAAATTTAAATAATACCAGTGGAATCACAATCAGAGTAGTGCTATAAGGGTACTATCTACCATTAACAGGATGGTCACAGATTCAGAGAGAGGCCATGCGGTACAATGGCCACACGGGGCATGGCTGAGGACAGAAAAGACTGAAGACGCATATCAGAATTTGTGAGCAGGTCCCGAAGGTCCCTGCCTCTACAAAAGGCAAACGCGGTTGTTCGCTGAAAATAGAGTGTGGGGCTAAGACTAGCCACTGTCTCCTAATGCTATTCAAACCTCACTACTCCTAGAATAAAGGAGCATGACATGAGTCTATCAGCTGTAGAGGGACTGAGGTGGGTAAAAGTAATAAATCACGACTGACATATAAGGCACGCTTATATGCTTTCTATATAATGCATGCTGGCTAGCCCCTGGCTAAGAAACATGCTCACATAACCTGGGCCTGCATGATAAAGACCTGTCAAGATGTACAAAGCTGGAAGCTTAGCTGGAAGCACTGACCAGTCCCTGAGAGCACAAGGATGGTCATTCTCATAACGTCAATGTATATAGAAAAAGGGACCAAGAAAAACATTCAGAATGCTAGTGTTGCCACTCATTCCAACGTACTAGCAGAAATCTTCTATCTGATCAATTTTTAAGGTTTTTTTAGAATTTATTTTATATTATATTAACAGCTTTCCAGCTTTTTCTCTGTTGATAATTTTAGTTAAATTAAATGTATGTAGAAGCCGCATCAGCAAGCCAGACGGAGTACCCAATCTACCGACAAGGTCTCCCGGACTGTTCAATCATCTGCGGTTTCAAAATGATGATATATTTTACAGTCCATGTTTTTTTTATCAGCATGTACTGAATACAAGCAATTTTCTTCGCTCATGACTTAAAAGTATAAGCTCGACAGCGGCCGGTGTTTCTCACACCGGCCGCTGGCCGCAAGGACAGGCAGTGGCTCTGGCCGCGCAGAGGGGGGTCGGCAGGCCTCCGGCCGCGGAAGAAGCTGAAAAAGGAGGTGAGAGGCTGCCCGCAGCCCTAGCCACAGGCAGAATAGTAACAGGCCTGCGTTAACAGAAACTTATACATATGGAATAATTTGTACGGTTTCTTGTGATATATACATAATCATTTTTGAAAGGTACTGGATGTAAAATCCATCGCCGTGACTGGTGTTACTGAGGCTATGTAACTGCGCAGTTGTACATAAACTAAAAAGTCCGAATTCCAAAATCCCAGTGATTCCCGGCATGTAGCAAAGCTGTGCATCCTCCCTGTTTGAGCATTTATTAAAAAACAAACAAACCCTCAAGGTATCTATTTTTCTTATTCTTAGTTGCTGGAAACAGCGGGTCTGTGTCCTGGGCTGAAAATTAGGGTTACCAGCAAGAGGCAACCACAAGGAGGTCTTCCAAGGTAATCCCAAATGTTGCCTTAAAAATCTCCATACCTGACACATGCTATAAATCAATATATTTGTTCGGATTGAATAAGATAGTTGATCAGTGCGCACATGTAGCACAAATCGCAAATCTAGCGACTTTTCTAAGAAACATTCCATATGTGTGTTTGCATAAGTGTTGGAATTGCTTAGCCAGTCTCCCAGTACCCACAACAGGCAACCCATACCATAGTGATGTAGATTTGGGAAACCCCAACCTCCTTTCTCTATAGGGGCTGCTAAAGTTTTGAATGATATACTTGCCCACCAGTGCACATTTTATTAGCGCCCAGATTACTGCATTGGGCTGAGAATTAGCAAGAATCCACCAGCATATGAGGGGAAAGAAGCAAGAGAATTTGCAAATCAAGAGAAAAAACAATTGGCAAAATACAAATCCTGTGGAAAATACAATGAATTACTTTAGCGATCACACGTGGATCAAATCCTGACCCAGGATAAGATAAGATATTGATAATTGCAGCACAGGACAGTGGACTATGGTAAAACAGACAAATGCAGATTCTGGAAAACAGAACTTGAAAGAGTTACATATTTCATCACATGGGTGACGTGCCAATGGCAGAAGGCACAGTAAATAGCACGGTTCATCCACTGGAAACCAGGTAATCACTATAACAATAATGTACCAGAAGAACACTGGGATCACAACTTGAACAGATCACCTGGGACATTCCCATTCCCATCAATAAAAACCTCAATGCTAGAAAACCTGATATAGTGATATGAATGGCATTGCTAATAGAAGCGCCAGTGACAACTGTCTTGTTGTGGGCATTTCCCACTGTAAGAATAAACACTGAATACCAACAGCCAGCAACGAGAAAAATCTCAATTAGTAAGGTATCTTAGGAGTAATGTGGATTTGCCCTAACAGTATAAGACAAGTGCAGAGCTTGAGAGTTCCTTGGCTGCTAGAGGTTATATAGGTCACCTCCCCTAAACCTACACACCAATAAGTTAATTTCTTTTGGGCCGATACAGTACACACACAGGCCACTCTCCTGTGCGCGTGATTCTGTATTCAAATGAGGCCCCACGGCAAAAAGAGGCGCTAGGGAGTCGGGACAGCCCACCGCAAAATTGAGCGTCCGGTTTTCAACCCGCGAGCCGATTTCAAAAATTTTTTTTTTAACTTTCAGGACCTCTGACTTAATATTGCCATGATATTAAATCGGAGGGTGCACAGAAAAGCAGTTTTTACTGCTTTTCTGTGCACTTTCCCGGTGCCCGGAGAAATTAATGCCAGCCTTTGGGTAGGCGCTAATTTCTGAAAGTAAAATGTGCAGCTTGGCTGCACATTTTACTTTCTGAATCGCGTGGGAATACCTAATAGGGCCATCAACATGCATTTGCATGTTGATGGCCCTATTAGGTTCAGGGGGGTTGGATGCGCGTTTTCGACATGCTAGCTTTACCCCTTAATCAGTAAGGGGTAATATGCGTTCAATAGCAGGTTAACAGTGCGCTCCACTGTACTGTACTGTACTATATCGGCCTGTTTGTGAGGATAACATTTTTCTAACTGGTTAATACTCTTAGCCTATCTGTGATATTCTAATAATACTGCAGTCATATGATTTCTTGTAAATTGAGTCCAGAAGGTAGAAGCAAAATTTAATATTGATCTTTGACATGCTTGAGCATTCTGATTCATTTTTAGCATAATTTAGCATTCTTAAAGCCTTGGCTATTTCCACAAGTCTGATCAGTTCAATCTTATTATACTGCTGAAATCTTTCTGCTTCTTCACTGTAACCAACTGATCTGTCTCCATAGAGAACTCCCTGAAGCACCCTTACAGTCTATCCTATACAATCTGTAGAGAGACAGATCACCAAGTACCAAGGGATGCAATCAGAGACCAGACAACGTGGCAGACAAACACAAATAGTCCCAATTGCATTGAGCACCACCGGACTGATTAAAAAGAACTTCCAAGCACACCTTGCTATGTTGCCTGTACATATTACATCCTATGAATGTCAGAAGGAAGCTCTCTCTTTGGCACAATGCAAGTAGTAAGAGAGAACTAGTAGTACATTGAGAGACTGAGATTGTACCTAACATACCCTAGTTTATGAATGAGGACCATTCTCTTCACTGTGGGGTACATTTAAAAAAAAGCGCGATCACATACTTTTGTTCGCGCACCAGGCGCAAACAAAAGTACGCTGGATTTCAATAGATACACGCGAAGCCGCGCGTATCTTTTAAAATCCGGGGTCGGCGCGCGCAAGGGGGTGCACATTTGTGCACCTTGTGCATGCCGAGCCCTGTGCGTGCTGCCCGTTCCCTCCGCCTCCCCCCACCTTCCCCTCCCTTTCCCTACCTAACCCCCCCCAGCCCTATCTAAACCTCCCCCACTACCTTTATCGCAAAAGTTACGTCTGCCCAAAGCAGGCATAAATCGCGCGCACCGGTGGCCCGCTGGCGCGCCATCACCCAACCCGGGGGCTGGTCTGGAGGCCTCGGCCACGGCCCCCGGAACGCCCCCAGGCCGGCACCACGCCCCTCAGAATGCCCCCCGGAATGCCCCAAACATCGCGCTGCCCCCCCCCCCCAACATGCCCCCCGACACGCCCCCCCTAGCAAAGCCCCAGGACTTAAGCGCGTCCTGGGGCTTGCGCACGCCGCCGAGCCTATGCAAAATAGGCTCGGCGCGCGCAGGAGGGTTTTTTAAGGGTTACGCGTGTAACCCTTTTAAAATTCGCCCCTGTGTGTGCAAAACAAACCCATTTGGAGACACTACCCCAGAAAGAAAATTAGTTAAATTAGGACAAGTTTGAAACTTGTGCTAATTCTTTAACTGCTAATGTTTTGAAGCTTTTTTTTTTTTTTGTTTATTGCTTCTTTTCAGGCCGATACCGTAAAAATTGCTTTTCTGTACACCCTCCGACTTAATATCATGGCGATATTAAGTTGGAGGTCCCAAAAGTTAAAAATAATTAAAAATAATAAAAAATAAATAAATTTAAAATCGGCCCGCGGCTCGCAGGTTGAAAACCGGACGCTCAATTTTGCCAGCGTCCGGTTTCCAAACCCGTGGCTGTCAGCAGGTTTGAGAACCGACGCCGGCAAAATTGAGCATCGACTGTCAAATTCGCCTGCTCTCCCGCAAATTTTACTGTATCGGCCTGTTTGTTTTTTGTAATCGTATCATCAAGTGTCCTTCTTTCTATTTTTGATTTGCCGTGGGCTATAGAATAAACACGATGGGGCCCATGCAATATCATGTGTAGTAAAACGGGCGCTCGTATTGAGCGCCCGTTTTCCTAACACGCACACAATCACCTCTCCAGCCGCGCTAAAAAGGATGCGCTAGGGAGAAATTGTACATCCCTAGCACTCAAATGCATCGGGTGGCCAGGAGACGTGGAGGGGTGGGGGAAGTGTACAAAGGTGTCTGTGTATTTTGTGTAGCTATGGAGTTTGGGGCAACTATGAACTTTTCCACCTATTTTTTGTGCAAGCAGATTTTCTATAGAAAAGAACATGAGTAGAACTGAAAATGCAATCTGCATGCATTTTATCCAATCCCACCCAGGAATGCCTCCCCTAAAGAATGCAACTAGAAGTACCAGGATTTTGAAAGACTACTTGTTCTTTTAGCTCTATTCAGACAGAATGATTTTCTGAAGGCCAATTTACATAGGGAAATCTCTATCTACCACTATAAACAGCTTTGAAAATTGTCTTCTAAGGAGGTAATTTTGTAACCACCTAAGAAAGTTGGAAACCCCAGGCTCCCCTCTTGCTATGCGCACAAATGCGACTTGCAGTAATTGACGTTAAATTTGCTGTGTTAAAAAGGGTGCTTTGGGTGACCAGCAATTTTCTGCATCGGGGGGGGGGGGGGGGGGGGGTGATAATCTACATGGAGTTTACATGCGATGAGCACTTTTGGCTACGTGTGAATTTAGGCATTTTGGACAATGCTAATCCCCTTATTGCATCGGGAGTTAGTCTACTGCATCCAAAACGCGCATCCAACCGTGCGTTAACCTGTGCACCTGGCTGGGCGCACATTATTGCATCGGCCTATATGAATTTTGTATTATCTTCTTTTCTTTCGCATTAAACGGATGGAATATTGCATTGCTGTGTTATGCTTCTTCTATTTCTTTAGCAAGGTTTTCTTTAAATTAATTGTAAATGCTTACAAATACCAAAAGAAATATGTGCTAATTTAACAAGTTTTTTAAAAATATATTATTGTGTCTAATAGATTTGTGCATATTTTTCTGCATAATTAATGTATTCGGCATATGCACTACAGATACGCCATATAGATCAAAGAAAACGGGTCCTTTATTTGTGAAGGCTGACAATTTGCTCTGAATTTTGTAAAATGTACTTTAATTAAATTGACCAAGCTAAATGGCATCAGAGCTGAGGCTGACACATTGACGATTAGTGCTTTGACTCACTAGTTGTACACTTGTGCTAATTCAAATTTTTTTCTGTACTGGGATGGATCAGAATTTTGAAAACATTAGGGAGTGGCCAACTTCAGTTCTAAAGAGCAACAAACAGGCCAGGTTTTCAGGATATCCACAATGAATATGCATGAGACAGATTTGCAGGCACTACCTCCATTGTATGCAAATCTGTCTCATGCATATTCATTGTGAATATCCTGAAAACCTGGCCTGTTTGTGGCTCTCGAAGACTGGGGTTGGCCACCCCTGACATATATGTTTTAAACAATTTTAGGATATATTAATGTGAGATGGTAGACCAGGATCTTCTGTGTCAAGAGTAAGTAGTAACTGAAAATGGTTATTTTCAAAAAGTAATTTTACAACTCAGACCAATCATGAGGTTAGTAAAGACTAACAAAGAGCTTTGCAGCCCACTAAATGCACAGAAAAATGGAAGTTGCCACATGATGGCGCTGTGGAACAGGGCTGTGATTTCTCTTACAATTAGACAGAAAAAAATATAAATCAGGACTGAATAAACACAGGCTTCACATAAATGAGCAATAATACCATACATGTCAAGATTTCAACTTCATTATTACTTTTCTGAGTTATTAACCTGTTTTAAAAATGTATATTCCGCCTTTGCAATGAATATTGTTCTAGGCAGATCACAGTAAAACATTGACATTTATCGTAGGTCAAAACACAGTAACAGATAATAATAAAACCAATAACAGCATGTCAAGGACATCAGTCAGTAATCAAAAATACCTATAACTGCTATTAAGATTTAAAAATTATTATATATATATTTATATATTGCTATACTCACAAATACTACTACTAAAACGCCCTATGCTAAGGTAAATATCACCATGCATGGATCACAGAATAAATTAAATGTGAACAGATAAGTTTTCACTTTTTTCAAGAATACTTTCAAATTAATTACCCGTGAAAGGGCATTCCTTAATGTTGACCGAGCTCCAAGCTCACTTGATTTATTTTTTTTTTGTGCTTTGAAACAGACAGGTCTTATAAGAAGGGACATTGATCAATGATTTACCTTGTGATCTCAATGAGCTTGCCAGGGTATAAGACCGGAGGAGTTCTCAGGTAAACAGGGCTGTTATCTTTAAGCACTTTAAAAAATCAATTTTACTTTGAACTGTGAATAAAAAGGCATCGGGAGCCAATGTAACTCCATTAGCCATAAAGAAATATTTCTATCCCATTGATAACCTACTATCAACCTTAGTTTTTTTTTTTTCATAAATACAAACATTTACTACATGTCCCTACTAATGTAGCAAGTTTATGTATGTTATGCGATGAGGTGGACTGCTGTAAGGGAGCTGTAAAATAAAGATAAACAGCAGGCAAACAACTTTTGGCAAGATACAAAATGGCTCAGAGATCAAGTACTGCTCTATGTAGACACAGTAATATAGTCGATGATGCGGTGTGGTTGCCGTATTAGTCCAATTAAATGCATGGAAATAAAAGTTAACAAATAAAAAACAATGGGGTGAATATTAAGAGCCCGGCGTGCGCTGAATCCAGGAGCTGCATGCAGAAGTCGAGCCGGCGCACCCACTGCACAAATTTTAAAAGGCGCCTGCATACGCGCATATCTTCTGGTAATGTGCACAACCTTTTTTTTTACAGAAAAGGGGCAAGGCATGGGCGTTCCAGGATTTATGAATGAAACCAGCATATAAATACTTAGGCCCACAAGCGCGGGCCGGGGTCCCCTACCATGTTACTTTACTTCTTCTAAGGATGGTGCGTAAGTCCTAAAACAAAAAATACTAGGCTAGTCAGCGGAGTTTTCAGGGTAGGTACTAACAAGGAAAAAGGTAGGATAATTAACCAGGGAGATGAGGAAGTCCTATCCTTTACCTGGGAATGAACTGGGGAAACTGTTAATTGCGTCAGCGCGCGTCTACTAAAATCCCCTCACTTACACGATAGAGGTGGCATTTGCGCACACATGGACACATCCATTTAAAATTATGCGCACATATGCTCATAATTTTATATGGATGTGTCCATAATATATGCGCACATATATTATAAAATGTTCCGCTTCCCAATGCTTGCTTCTTTTTTCCAGCACCATGGGGCCAATCACTGATGCTGCTCCACCTCCAGAAATCCGCTTCTTTTTTCCACTCCCGCAGGACCAATCACCGCCACTGGAAGGAGCAGAAGGCATTAGCGATTGGCCCTGTGAGCTGAAAGAAAGAAGCAGGCCTTGGCAGGCACATGCAGCCTGAGCAGCAGTGGTGTTGGCCAGGCCACTATGGCTGAAGAGCGAAGGAGGAGCAGCCCTAAAAACCTGTCTGCACTACAAACTGGTGAAAGAGGAGGAGGGACTAAGGAGGAGGCTGTTGCTGCGGAGAGAGAGAGAGAAAATGCAAGCATTGCACTGTGTTTTATGTGTGCGAGAGAGCATGTGAAAATGCATGTGTATGTGTAAGAGAGCATATGTGAGAGAGGGAATTTGTGTGAACATATGTGAGAGAGAGTGCATATGTGTGGGCGAGAGCATGTGGGAGTCAGAATGTATTTGTGTGTGTAAGGAGAGAAAGCATGGGCATGTGTGAGTATATGTGAGGAGAGAGAGCAAGGACATGTGAGTATATAAGGGAGAGATTGAGTATATATGGGAGAGAGCGAGCATGGGCATGTGTGTGTATAGGTAGGGGAGAGAGAGAATGGATGTATGTTTATATGTAGGGAGAGAGTGGATGTGTGGGTAAATGTGGGGAAGAGAGAGCGGATGTGTGCATATATGTGGGAGGGAGAGAGAGAGAGTGGGCACGCGTGTGTAAATGTGGGAGAAAGTGGGCACCTATGTGTATATGTGGGAGAGAGAGAGCAGACACGTGTATATATGTGGGAGAGTGTGTGTGAGAGAGCATGTAGGAGAGAATTGAAATAGTGTATGTGAGGGCATGTGGAGGAGAGAGAGAACAGGCATGTGTGTATAAATGTGAGAAAGAGTGACAGTGAGTTTGTATGTGTAGGAGAGAGGCTCCCTATCCGCTCCTGCATACAGTTCAAGCTCCTCTTTCTCACCTACAAATACCTTCACTCTGCAGCAGCTCACTACCTTTCCACTCTTCACTCTCTCTACACCTCTCCTTGTGCACTCTGCTCATCGGACAAGTCACTCCTATCTGTGCCCTTCTCCTCTACCACCAATTCCCGACTCCATGTTTGTCACCTGGCTATGCTGTATGCTTGGAATAGTCTTCCTGAACTGGTGTATCATGCTCCTACTCTTGCCAAGTTTAAATCCCATCTAAAGACCCACCGTTTTCAAACTGCTTTTAAATCTTATGCCTGATTGCTTTTAGTCTTGTTAACTTTCTTTTTGTTTTTAACCATTGTCTTGCTTTAGGAAATACCCCAAGTCTCTTGTCCTGTATGTTTGTCTTATTAGACTGTAAGCTCTATTGAGCAGGGACTGTCTTTCTGTATGTTTGTACAGCGCTGCGTAAGTCGTGTAGCATTATAGAAATGTTATAGTAGTAGTAGAGTGTGTAAATGTGTGTTTGTGTGGGAGAGAGCATGTGTGTGTGCATGTATGTTGGAGAGTGGGTGTAGATGAAAAAGAGTGGAAAAAGTTTGTGTACCCCTCCCCCACCCCAATTTACTAATCCAAGACAATTGCAGCGTGACTGGAAATCGAAAGTTTTCATGTATGGAGAGCAAGGGATATATTTTTTTTTATCATTATTAGTTTAAATTATTGGATGTTTGATATGTCTGCTGTTTTGAAATATTTTATTGTTTGGGAAATTTAGAAAAATGTATGTATGAGTTTATAATTATTGGAGGTTATTCTCTTCGTCAGCTATTTTGAAATATTTATTCCTTTTATTAGCATGACTTTACTAATAAGATTGT
Source organism: Rhinatrema bivittatum (assembly GCF_901001135.1). Classification (NCBI taxonomy): domain Eukaryota; kingdom Metazoa; phylum Chordata; class Amphibia; order Gymnophiona; family Rhinatrematidae; genus Rhinatrema; species Rhinatrema bivittatum. The sequence goes on along the minus strand of NC_042618.1, from coordinate 204,312,048 downwards.
TTATTTTGCTTGATTTTGTTGTTTTATGAGGAATGGTGATAATTCCATTTTTCCATTGTTGCACTGCATACCCAATCTGGCTTGCTGCAATTTTTGGTTCAGTTTTTGTCTGCACATTTCTATTTATTTTATGGTCTATTTATTCTGTATTTGGTGAGGATCTATCTGTGTTCTGCATGTGGGACCAAGATGTGAGATTCTTCTAGTGTGTACTTTCTCTGTAGGGATCTATAGCAGCTTGGCTTGATCTTTTTTCCTATTAGGAAGTATATTAGTGTTTTGTGGCCTGGTGTAATATTTACGGTGATGCTTTTTCATAGGTTGGGTTGTTACTGTTTGAATGTTGGCAGTTACTGCTGTTTTGGCAATAGGCCTAATACCATATGAGTTTAAGTGATTATTTTGCAGGGTTTTTTGGTTAATACCACAGAGGTACATATAAATATAATATACATGTTATAAGTAATTTTTATGAACTTGAAATGTTCTCTCATGTAAACTGTTATAAATGCACAATTTTTAATTGGGTGAGGCAAGGCTGGGGGGGGGGGGGCAGGGCACGAGGCTGTAAGGTTCACCTAATACCCTTGCAGGGGCCCTGATTGTGAAAGGTTTTAAAATGTCCAACAGTATTGGATCCTCATATTGAAAGCAGTAGCATTGGATAGTTTAAAAGAGGCTATGGAGTGGTATGATGTCATTTAGGATTATGCCAACTCTATTGGTTCTTACTTACAAACTGTGTATTTATTGGTTAATTCCAGACTAGTTACTCATTAGTTGTCTCTATAGTTAAACACAGAAGGTAAAATGGCTACCGATCCCTCCACCATGCAGGATTGCAGGACCTGTGGAATTAGAATAGAAAAAAACCCTCTGGGTGTCATATGGTCTCCATTATTAGGCCAATTCAGCAGAGTGAAATGCTGTGGAACAGAAAAGCAGAGCTACGCATTTTGTTTTTTCATGTGTCTAAAGTCTTATGATCTGATTGAATGATTACATCATAATTGTTTGAAATCAAGAATTATTTTAAGGCCACACCTGGAGTATTAGATCATAAATGAAACAACGATTGTTCTCCTTTTTGTAGGAGATAAACACGTTTTCCAGCTGAAAGAGTGAAAACAAAAACACATGATGCTCCCTCTAAGATGGAGGACCAAAGGGCATTTTGTCTTTGGATGTAAGATGGTGGATAAGTTTTAAGATGGAGGACAGGGGCATATTCTAACTTACATCATACTAATTACTAATCAATCTAGCTTTGCATGAAGGAATAAACCCTATCCATGATTGGCTCCATGAGATGATGATGATGTCATGAGAATATGATGCAAGAAAAAAGGTAATCAAATAATGTATTGATTGGCTATGTATAAGTGTAATGAACAATATATAACAAGCTGCCAGTGTAGGATGGGTGCAGAGCAACTGAATTTTTAGATTTTACTGTTAGAGCTGTACTTTATGCAATAAAACCACATAAAAGAAGAAATTTAGGTTTCATGTTAGATTTTCTTGGTCGGGTCCCTCTGCTACTTTAAAAGTTGCTGTGGAGTCAAGGGACCTGAGAGCAGTTTTATGTTCAGGATTTTTGAAAGGAAATAAGGGACATTATGATATGATAATTATTAGAGATGTGCTTCATTTTTTCATCTTGGGTCGGGCTATGGGTCAGCCAACCTGTGGAAAACTTTGTTTTCCATCGGATCGTTTTTTTTTTTCTTGGCAATTTTCGCCGAAAAACCACCCACCCAATCCTTAAAATGTAGTTATTTACAAACCCCCCACCCTCTGGACCCCCCCCCCCAAACTTGCTTAAAATCCATGGTGGTCCAGCGGGGCTCCCGGGACCAATCTCCTGCTCTCGGGCCGTCAGCAGCCAGTAAACAAAATGGCGCTAGTGGCCCTTTGCCCTTACCATGTGACAGGGGCTACAGTGCCATTGGTTGGTGCCATTGGCACCGGCCATCCATTGCTCCTACCATATGACAGGGGCCGACCAATGGCACCGTAGCCCCTGTCACATGGTAAGGGCAAAGGGCCACCGGCACCATTTTGTTTACTGGCTGCCGACGGCCCGAGAGCGGGAGATTGGTCCCGGGACCCCTGTTGGACCATCACGGATTTTAGGCAAGTTTTGGGTGGGAGAGTCCAGAGGGGGGGGGGGTTGTAAATAACTAAATTTTAAGGGTTGGGTGGGGTTTGGGTTTTTTTTTTTAAATAAAGGTGCCCCTCCACCCGCGCCAACCTGAACAACAAATTTTCTCCGAAGTTCAGGGAAAATCCATCTCAGGATTCGGGTCCTCCGACCCATGCCGAATTGGACTATTTCTTTGAAATATTCAAATTTGGCAAAAACGATTGCATATCTCTAATAATTATACTTGGGGAATCATATTCAAAGGCAAACATTGATTCCATATATGATCTCCTAACTCATTTTTAATTTTGGTAGTCTAATAGGTCTCATGTAGAGAGATATTTTGGGTACTATTATGTATAATTTCTACCAGTAGTGGTTCTAATGAATAAGTACTGTCCCCTTAATAAGCACCATAAAAAAATCTGAATTCTGGTTTCACCTTAGTAACATTGATACAAACTTTTGCAACTGTGTGACAGAGCTTCCCAAACTGTGGGTCGGGGTCCCCAAAGCAGGTCACAAGTGCCTCAAATGTCAATGCTTTTCAGGCACTTGTAGTAGCAGCATTAGTAGTGGTCAGCATGGGGTCTGTGAAACAGCCTGTTCTCACAGGTCCTGCAGTGATTCCACCCGTGCATGAGTTTCTGTGGTAACAGGAAGACCAGAACGAGGAGTGTGTGGCTACCGCAGGGCCTGTGAGCTTGCCCTGGCTCAGAGGCCCTATGCTGACTTTCATTACTAATACTGTTGCTGCTTTCAAATCGCCATCGGGCTTGGAACCAGCCATGAGGGGAAGGGGAAAGATGTATGCACACAGGCTGGTGGAGATTGCCACTGCTCCCCTCTCCTCACCCAAGAGAAAAATGTCATCAACCTGCCCTCTCTTCCCACCCGTTGTCACCCATCTTTCCAAAAGAAAGTGTTGCAGCTGGCCCTTCTCAGGGGGATGTTTGGAGGAGGGGCTATTTGAAAGGAGATATCAGAAGCAGGAAGGTTTAATTAGATGAGGAGGATGAGGGAGAATGACAGAAAATCAACTGGGGTGGGGGTGAGAGGGAGGAGATGACAGAGGATCAGTTGGGGGCTAAGGAAGGACTTGGGGGTGAAAGAGAATACGCTTTGCAAATGCAGAAAAGGCTGAAGGGGATGAGATGGGAGGAAGTTAAGTGAGATGGAGCTCTGGAAGGGGTTGAAGTTGAGAGAAAGGATTAACTAGAGAGGATGAAGGTTATGAGAGGGGCTCAGCTGGAGTGGGAGATCACACCTCTGCTATTTCTGTTGGCTGTCCCTTGAGCTCATGAATTTTCAGGTACTAAAATGGGATCACATTTGTTAAAGTTTCAGACAGGGTGAGGGGACAGCATGGGATTGAGAGAAAGACAGAGTGGGAGGATTGATAGAGACTGGTGGGGAGGGGAAGGAATTTAGAGTTTTATGGGAGATTATTGCATCCTGTTGGAGACAAAATTGAAGAGATGAAGAGAGACTGGTAGAGACAGGGTGGGATTGAAAGGGAAGCTGGTAGAGACAAGGTGGGAGCATTGAGAGAGAAAGCTAGAAACCGGCCTGCAGAGCCTGAAAGCGGAAAAGATGGAGATCAGAATTTGGTGGGGACAGAATACGATTGTGAGAGATTAGTGGGAATAGGGTGAGAGTAGTGGGCAGAGAGTGGAGAGGTTGAGAGAGACTGGTAGGGAGATTAAGCAAGACTAGTGAGGATTTAAAAAGAAAAAGAGAGTACATTGGGATGGAAAGAGACAAAGTGGTAACAGAATGGGATTGAGACACACTGGCGGCGACAGGATCAGGGTGGGAGATGGAGAAACTCTAGATAGGATTGAGAGATTATCAGGAACAGGGTGTGAGGAATGAGAATGGTGGAGCGGTTGAGAGAATGGAAGGGGGATAGAAAAACTGGTGGGGGACTGAGAGACTCATGGGAAGATTAAGCGGGAGGCCAGATTCAGGAACTTCAGAGAGAGAGAGAGAGAGAGAGTGGGGGTTGAAAGAGGATGCTGGCAACAGGGTGTATAGACAGAGAAAGTGGAAGGGATGAGGATTCACCCCCCTCTCCCCGTGAAACCCTGAGGCTCTTTAGTATTAAGCATTCTGAGTCCTCAACTCCTGGTGCCTTAAAAGGTTGATTTAAGGCGTTACAATTTGTGCATGTGTTGGCAATGCAATGTTTTCTTGAATCAAACTGAAGAAAAAAAGCTGGAGTGCAAGGAGCAAGAGGGTAGCAGAGACAAAATGATGAAAAAAAAAAAGGAGTGTATATATAAAATAGGCAAGAGCTGAAAGAAAAAAAAAAAAGCAGCAGCAGAACTGCAGCAAGGGGTAAAAGAGAAAAGCAGAGCCAGCAAACAAAGTAGTCAAGAGGCATCAAAAGCTGGAAAGCAGTTTATTTGTTGGTATTTTTCAAATACCCTGGGGCTGAAAGCTAATTATTGTAGCCTGCACTTATCTCCTGAACTGAGGGGATTTCCATGTTGGAATAAGCTGAAGGACAAGTTTTTTTGGTTTGGTTTTTTTTTTTTTTTCTCCAACTGGCAAGTAATTACGCTCTCTGCACGAGAATTGTGCCAACTGATAGTTTGAACCAGCTGCCCACGTCGTGGTAACAAACCTTAAAGAATGTGCTTGAGTAGGTACACGGAAATTGCTTGTTTTTTCCTGGACTGTTAACTGCTTGCGCGCTACTAGAACGTGAGCAGAGCTGGTTCAAAGAACTTGCCTCGTGTAAACTCTCTGTGGTTTGTGAAAACTTCATCTCGCAGCCTCCGCCATGACAGCTGGCAGGCATCACTGAGAAAGCAGCACAAAAAAAAAGACACCAACTTGCCCTCCAATTTTGTCCTCAGTCAGTGCCACTTACAGTCTTATTCTTAGGGTGCACGGGTTCCCCCCCCTCCCCCCCTATTTTATATCAGAAGCATGTTTTAAAATATAAAGTCAACAGTGTAGTAATCATCGATTTTTAAACATCTTCACAAAGTGGAGCTCACACTTCCTGTTGGTGAGGTGAGGGGTTTGGCCTTGCAGTTTCATGCGAACTTTGAAGTTCCAACTTACGTCTTGTTTAGACATTTTCCAAGATCTGTATGGTTTGCCTGATGTTCTAACAAGCGTTCATATTTACTAAGCAATAGGTTAAAGGCAAAAGGGGCTTTTCGATACCCTTAAACACACCTCCAGAATAAAACATCCTCAGCATTGAAGTATAATGATGTTGTTTGACTTATCTAAAAATGTTAATCAGCACAGTTGCTTTCAGAAGATTTCCAAATGTGTGTATAGGGTACAGGAGTCCTGCTATAAGCCTCCACATAGATCACACAAAATCTTACCCGTCATGAAATATTTGGCCCAAAATGAGATGCCCTTTTTCTTTTCTGCCGCAGTGCGGCCAGGAGTGGCTGCAGATGCTGGAAGATGATAGTGCTGGAAAGGAGGGTAAGTCCGCCAGTGGTACTTTGGTCGCTTACAAAAGTAGAAAAGGCATCCGACGATAGGGGGCTGTTCAGGAGCTGTTGAGAGACGCTACCAGAAAATTCTGGTCCTTTATTCCAGCGACCGTTTTGCTAAGCTTCTGGCTGAAGAGATCCATGCCATAAAAAATTCAAACAGAATCTTAAAACCTGGCTCTTCAAACTAGCATACCCTGATTGATTGTCTGCAGCCATAGATATATACCCGAAATCAGTCACCCTGTCCGACTGATTCACATTAACATTTCTACCTCAGCTACCCCCCCTCCTCATCCACGCCTCCTCTCATACATCCCTATCCCCCTACATCCCACCCCCTCCTTATTCTCCCACCTTGCTTCCCCCTCCCCAAACTCTTTCCACATATATTCCCTTTTCTCATGTTAATATCTAATTGTTAGACATATCTTCACATGTTAAGAGTGAATAAATAGACTCCTTTGTTTAATTGCTTTACCTAAAAACACGAAGTTCTCCCACATATTATATCTGCCTACCCTCTTAGATTTATCTCTGTTAGACATTAAACTATTGTAAAGCTTGTTGCTATGTTATGTTACACTGTGAACCGAGGTGATGTTTCTAACGTGCCCCGGTATATAAAAATCCTTAAATAAAATAAATAAATAAATTATCTCCCAAGCAGGGGAGGTCATGGGCATCCTCCCCCCCCCCCTATGCTACTTGCCCTAAGCACACCCTACAACATGCTCTGATGAAAGCTGAGGAGGTACTGGAGACAGATTCAAAGGACTTCAGACTGATCAGAGGAGGTGACAGACAACTTCATCCACATCCAGAAGAGGTGGAGGATAATGAGAACTGACCTCTAGTTGCAGGAAAGACTTCAGCTTCTGAATGCAGTTGTGGATAAACTGTACAATATAGAATTGATGTATATTGATTCAAGCAGCGAACATGAAATCTTGAAAAACCTTCTTGCCAAGGAGCTTGAGGTCTTTTCCCAGAGGGGAATTTAGAAGGTTCATTATGGATCCCATCTTTTCAAGGAATTTTGAATAGACAAGGTCTTCTGATGGCAAACTGTGGTCGGGGGCCGAGGGCATGTCAGTAAAGTTAAACCCAAAAGGTACAGGGCTACTCTCCCAGGACCGCAAGGAGGAGAAAGAAATCAGGAAGTTCATCCAGTGGACTCAGAGGGTGTAGCCCACTCTAGTACTTCTGACCTATCCCACTCCACTGCTAGAGTGGGATGACAAAGCACCTCAAGCCAGGGGTTCTAATAGAAACATAGAAATGAGGGCAGAAGAAGACCAAACGGCCCATCCAGACTGCCCAGCAAATTTTGCACTTATTTTTTTCTCATACTTATCTGTTACTCTTGGCTCTTAGGAACCTTTTGGTTCTATTTCCCTTCCACCCCCACCATTAACGTAGAGAACATTGTTGGAACTGCATCTAAGTGAAATATCTAGCTTAATTAGTTAGGGGTAGTAACCGCCGCAATAAGCAAGCTACACCCATGTTTACTTGTTTACCCAGACTATGTAATTCAGTCCTTGTTGGTTGTTGTCTGTATATAGATCCACTTTTCTTCATGCCTCTTGCCGTTAAAGCAGAGAGCTATGCTGGATATGCGTGAAGTATCAGTCTTTCTCCCCTGCTGCTGAAGCAGAGAGCTATGCTGGATATGCGTGAAGTATCAGTCTTTCTCCCCTGCCGTTAAAGCAGAGAGCTATGCTGGATATGCGTGAAGTATCAGTCTTTCTCCCCTGCCGTTAAAGCAGAGAGTTATGCTGGATATGCATTGAAAGTGAAGTATCAGTCTTTCTCCCCTGCCATTGAAGCACTATTCAATCCTTTCAGTGAACCATGGATTCTCAAAATAGGGCTTGCTGCAGCAACAGAAGACAGAAGGGGTTGGAGATCATTCTGATTCCTTGGTTAGTTGGTAGAGACATTTTTCACTATACTAGTGAGCTGGTCAATGGACTGTTGTGTCCTCTAGCCTGGTATAGACGGTAGAACGTCCTTCTAGGATAGCAGGATGGGCTCCTATGTGAGAATTTGTGGTCTGCTAGAGGCCAGTAGGATGACAGCCCTGCTTCAGTAACCAAACCAGAGAGGGCTCTAGTAATTTTAGAGGAAGCAGGGGCAATGTGACTCCTCCTGCTCAAGATCTAAGATGACATCTATAACTAAGGTGGCAGAGCAGCCTGATGGATTGAATGATTCAATGCGGTAGAATTCTTAGATGACTTTGAGGAACGTGGCTTGGAGTGCTTCTCTGGTTTTTGTGTTCAAGTCACATCAAGGAATCAGGCTTAATATGTTAAAAGAACCTTCAATAGCATCGAAGCTGAACTGTGTAAGTCTGCACCATGTGATGAGGGCAGGGAGATGAAATGCATGAATGGGGTGTGTGTGATCTTGGCATCTGTGTACCAAGTCCTTCAATGTACCAATACACGTTACATCAGTGTGGCATATGTCAAGTGCACCAATGCATCAAGCAGTCTGATGCTCCGTGCACCAAATGGATCAAGGAAGGCCGAGTTAAAAACAGCAATACACTGTACTTAGAAGCTGGGTCTGGGGCTACTAGAGAAAGGCCACTTTTCTTCAATGTGGTGCAGCTCGCTGACGATGTCCCAGCTTCAGTCTGTGCTGATGGAGGGGTCTTGGAGCAGCTTTTGCTCAAATTCTTTTCCTGCAGACGAAGACTATGCTGCACTATGGGATGAGGATTTCCTGTGGCTCCAGGACTTACGCAGGTCCTCTATTTTGGCGAGCTGGGAGATGTCCATAGATGTAGCAGTTGCCCTGGTCATGGTCTGGTTCTAGGCATATGTAGCACAGCTTGTGCCTATTGGTGAGGGGTGTCACCTTTCCACAAATGCACCACTTGAAGCCACTCTGGGTTGGGTCTTTCTTTGAGTCAAAGATGGCTGGAGGCCCTATTCTAGGAGAATTTTTTTATTTTTTTGCAAGTAGCTCTGAACTGTGCTTTTGGGGGGCTATGGAGGCAGTGAGACAAAGGAGTGACGAGAGTACATATCCTTTCAATAGGTTGGACAAAAAAAGGCTGGGGAGGCTCATGAGGCAACTCCTGCCCATGCTCATGACAGCACAAGCTCTACTAGTTAGGAGACAGAGTTCATTTGTCACCCACAGATAATGGCTAATTCAACAGGAAGATAAACCCATTACATTCATGCTACAGCTACACCCAACGCACAAGAGCAGGTTGATGGAAAGGGAGAAAGTTAAAGAGCAAGTGATGCCATCTTGTACCCCAAAAATAGTTTATTGATATTGCAGCTTTCAGGTGCAGTCTGGCAAAGATCAGCCCTGGATCAGGGCAAGCTTTGCCCACCAAACAAAACAAAATCATTCATTTAGACATCAGGAAAAACATCATAAAAATACAGCCTCTTTGGTGTAGAGTTTCACTCTTTACAGTACTGGATTCAGTTGAGAGAATACATACAGTATATTTGCATTTGACTGACAGAATTGGAGTCGCTAAAACATTCAAACTTGTGTTAGTATTACAGTCAGACTGCACAGAGCAGGCATTTTGTGATATTTGGAATGGGCCAGAAGACGACATTGGGATGAATCACTTCATGGAGTATCATATGTACATATGGGTTACAGCAGCATGAACAAGTGAGGGGCAGATTCAGAAAATGATGTGGAACAGGCCATGTTGATGGGTGTAGCTTCATGAAAGCCCCCATTCCCTAATACTATATTGTAAAGTTAAAAAAAAAAAAAAAAAAAAAAAAAGCTTTTGTGACCTAATTAGGGATCTGTCTTAGGAGGCTGTACACACCCCAGGTGACTACAACTCAAGTCACATCCACACCCGAGGGTGTGCGCAATCTCAAAGCCACCAAGCCCAATGCCAGTACATCAACTTGGAATGCCAGAACACGCCAAACTCTCAGCTTCCTTCAGAAGAAGAGTCAATGTTCTCAGCACTGAAACTTAAGCAGATTGCTTTGCATTTTTAAGAAAGCCCTGTTGTGACTGTTACAAGATCTCCGTAATGTGCCAACACAAGTTAACAGTTTTGCCCCTTAATATAAAACATAGCTGTGCCCAGCCAGTCCTATTTCTCTTATTTTACCGTGTTACTCCACAGCTTCAGGAAGTCATGCCCGTGTTCTTGCATTACACACAGATGCCTCACATGGTGATTTGTTGAAGAAAATCAGAGCTACAAAAAGACATCCCTGCAGTGGGATGAGCAGCCCTAATGAGAGCCAGCAATACATTGTGCTAATGTGATCTTTTCCTTGTCCAGGAAGACCAAAGAATGTTCTAATCAAATTACCTGATGAGCACATCATGCCAAAATCTTTTATAGGCAGACTGGGCTGATGAAAAATCTTTACAGAAATCAGTATGCCTACAAGCCAGACATTACTTGATTGAAACGTGTTGCCACTGAAGTCTAGAAATGAGCAGCATGGCAAGGAGCTTTGATTGCCTTCCTGCCATGGTGTCATCCTCAGCATGAGGATAAGATGTACACAATCACAAGCTACTGGTACAGTAAGGCATGCAGAGGTGGTTTGAAGACACTGCAGCCTTCACCAGCTCAGTATACAAAAGGGAGAATTCTCTTCCTTTGCTGCTAATAAGGCACCGCAATGATTTTTTGATTCTTTTCACTACTCTGAGGCTGAGCCTCGTTTGTTTCCCCCCCTATAGATAAAGCCCTTCCTTTTCAAGTTTTGCTGATTATTAAACCGCTCCAGGAGTTACAGAATTGTAGGTGGGGGATCTGTATTCATTTGTGCATGGAATATAAACGCATCAAGATCTGAAATCAGTTGGCCAACTGTGAACAATAACTGCTGGCATTAGGAGTAGTGCCAGCACCAGAGTGGTCCTTCCATGTAACGGTGCACACCGTCCCACCTTCTACAGCTTACCCCTACCACAAAGAACAATACTAGAGAATCATTATTTACTCCCTGTTAACATGACAATCTAGCTGAAATTAGTATCAATTTTAATTTGAAAATAAGAAGTGACACACCAGAAGGTTAAGGCCTCACCTATGGGGAATAGGGGGGAGAAAACAAGGCATTTCTTTGCAGAAAATACAGATTCACATATAATGGACCATTCCATTGGTACTTTTAGGAGTGGGCTGGCTTTCTTGATATCTCCCCAATACCTGCTCTGCGCAGTTCCTTATAGATTACATACAGTATTCATGAACTCTACCTATAAAACAGTAATCTTTAAGAAAAAAAAGAACAGTACTTTTTGGAATTGCAATTTAAAAATGATTTTAAAAAGTGCTGGTAAATAATAGATTTATCCAGTCCTTTTTTTTAGCCCATGGTCATGTTGTTCCTGCTTTTCTTAATTCTGATGTCTCTAAGTCCATGCATGACATAAAACTGGGGACTGGATCAGGTTGTCCTTTAAATAAAAAAAAAAAAAAAAAATATAGCCAGCTGGAAACTTGGCTTGCCATTGCCTTCCCCAATCGCTGCCCCTGCTCAGCCGAAAGGTTTACAGCACACCGACTGCTTCTCCCGTGGTGCACACTCACACACTCAGGCCCTCCCCCCTACGATTGCACGCGACGCTTCCAGCAGATGTCTCTTCCTCAGTTTTCCTGTTAGCAGTGCGTTGTACGCACACACACACATATACATTCACGCGCAGATGTGTTCTTTCAGTCCATCTTCCATTCACATGGCCCCATAGAGCGGCCCGGCTTGGCAACCTCTTCTCTGCCCTAAGTGGCGTGGGATGTAGGCTGTGGGGAGGCTCAACCTGGAGTACGGGCCGTCAGCGCCTCCTGCATCTTCTCCCGACAGCAGGCGTACTTCTGGAGGATCTGCTTCACGTGCTCCTCTTCCTCACGCTGCAGGATCCGCAAGAAATTCTGTAGCTCTGGCATACTGAATGCATCCCACTACAGCGAAGTAAAGAGACTATTTATTGGAAGGACATCCTCCTAGCACTACTGCAAAACAATACACTGGTGCATAGTTTATAGTATAGCAAATGATGTACATATTTGCTACATATTTACAAGTTAGAAAGTGCTAAAAGCGCTATATGTTTTGTGCTATTTTGTTTCCATCTGTCCAAATGTAAAAGTATTCTAACTTCTGAAATGCTAAATTAAAAATAAAATCAAAACCACTAATCTTCCAAAAAGGGATCAAGTTTGGAAGTTAGCTCTTCCTGTCCTCAGTGAGGGACAGTGCTCTATGCCAAGCAGTGGGTTTTAAATCCGGTCGTGAATTTTGGCTTTAAATGGCCAATTAAGTACACCGACATGAAGGTTTTTTTGGAATATCTCACAGGGAGCAGAAGCCAAACTGAAGCGGGATTACCTGAATCAACATTAAGAATAAGCCAGGTAACTCCAGAACTCAGCAGCCTGGTTGCTCAAAGGTTCATCTTGTTTTGAGCACATAACCCCAAGTTCGGTATGGTCTACACTGGCTACCCATTAAATGGCATATTTTGTTTTAAAATACCAATGTTAATTCAAGAGGCTATAAGTGATGATGCACCTTCCTGTATTTGTGCCCTGTTAAAAGATTAGAGAGGAGTTTATGGTCAGCAGGCTCATGGTTATTAGATGTTGCATTTGTTCGAATGATGATACTTAGGGAATCATGAGACAGAATGCTTGCAGTGGCAGGCCCTACTTCATAGAATAATCTACCTGAGATTCTGTGCAAGACGACCTGCCTAAAGTCATTAAAAAACAAAACAAAACAAAAAACAAAACCCCAACAATCTTTTTAGCTCGGTTTTTAACATTACTTAGGATTTAAGTCAGGCTGTAAAAACCCATCATGGCATCCTTAGTTTGTTTTATCTTGTTTAGAGTAATTTTGTAATGTTTTTATATATGATTATCTTTTAACCATGTAAGATTATTATAAGCTGCTTAGATTCATGGAAAATGCAATCTATAAACATTTTAATAAATATTCCATTTGCTTTTCTAATCACACAGCTCTAAGCATTCAGGGATCTGTAATCCTGTTTTACTCTATTTCAAAGACAGGACTGCAAGTTCCAGAATGCTTTGGAATAGTATATAAAAAGTCTGGATTGATGTATCCTTGGTGACCTTCAGTTCTGCATAATGACATGTTGCAGATTCAAGAATCCCCAGGGAGATTTTTATTTTAACAAATGTGTTCCTCCTCTTGCCTGTATCCTGCAGGACATTTGTTATACTAGCTTAAAATGCTAGAGTCACTCTATGCAGGATGGCCGAGCACAGCACACAGCAATGTCAGAGAGGGAGCAAGGTAGCTGCTGCTGTTTCTGTGCAGTTAAAAAGTAGCTCAGACGACAAGTGCAAAACTGCAGCGATAGGACAAGAGCACACAATCTGTTCATCCCTTTTTGTGCCCCCATCATACTTACATTGACCTCTCCTGTCTCGTTCTCCTTCAGTACAAAGCTCAAGACCTTCTCACTGGGTCCTGCCAGGAGTCGTAGATGCAGGGGCTTCTCATCATCGGCCAACTTACGCAGGTACACTAGTGAGATAGAGACAACAACGTGTATCAATATCCATGTGGACGGGATCCCAACAAACTGGGAAGCATGCCAAAACATGGCCATGCAGCCCACTTTCTGGGGCAGAGGATCCTGCAATCGGGGTGCGTGGAAGTGTTCTGAGCTAATTAGCAATGTTCTAATTACCATCCAATTACAGGAAGGTGAACCAAATTCACAACTGTGAGCTTGCACCTGTGTTACCCCCTGCAGTCCAAACTGCTCCCAGCAGAAGATTCTACAGAATGGTGCAGGAGCATTAGCTGCGAGGGGGAGCTCACAGCTCCTGCAGTGCCAGCCTCTCTCAGCCATGGTAGTAAACTAGAACTCTAGCTTGTGATTTAGGTTTTAGGGCACAGGGAATATTCCATGGATGAATAGAGGCCAGGTTTTTCAGATGAGAATTTGTGAACTATGGGATTAGGGTGAGCCTCAAAAAGTAATTAGGCAAGGGCCCGAGACACAGAAAGCTGTTTTGTTCCACATACCCTCGTCATGCTCATTTGTCCAGGAGAGGAAAGGAAGGACTTAACTACCACAAACTCCTGCTACAGACACCATACCAGACCTGGAAACTTTTTTTTTTCATATTAATTTTGGAGATTAGCTCTTTTGTCGCCTTACTGCCAGCTTGAAGCTAACCTGTGCAGGATTTGATAGTCGGGAGAGCGCTTGCCTTTCTCCTCCTGCTGCCGTCGTTGCACTCTGTGCCCTACACCCTTTCCCCGTGAGAATGTTACTGACAAGTAAACGTGCGAACTGACCGATGACAAAAAACTGCGGGCAGGAGAAGCGAGGCATGCGTTATCTACCTTGGTCCTCTTTCTCAGCTCTCTCGAAAAGTGCAAACTTGCGGGGATTGTCCACCACCATGAACTTCTTGAGCAGGGCCTCGATGACCTCGCTGGCCTGCGTCTGTGCGCTCACATGCAGGTGCTTCGCCGTGCCCTTGGGCAAATAGAAGGAGGTGCGTCGCTTCACCGTCTGAGCCCGCGCAGACTGTTTCCTGCTGTCCTGGATGGAGGGTGGCTTCCGGGAGGCGGGTACAGACACAGGACGAATCAGCTTCAGCTGCACTTTGATGAAGCCAGTGTAGGCGCCATCCTTGCTCTGCAGGTCAAGAGAGAAAGCGGGGTTTGTCTAAATCACACATGGTGCTTTCCCTACAACAGTACGCCAACATCTGCTGGAGGCATAGGAAACTAAACATGGAAAAAGTCTCTGCTTCATCTTTGGCCTGCGACAAATTCATCGTGGGCGAACACAACACAGCTATCGGCATGTCCATAGCCAGCTTCTCTGCCAGAGGTGGAGTGGATCAGACTCACTAGTGCATTAGATGACATTGTAATGAGAAGTCCCATGGCTGTCACAGCAATAAGCTGCAAGAGAGACACATTTAAGTCTCTTGGGACCTTTGAGTAAGTGCCTTATGGGAAATTATTTTTATTTGTTATATTCCAAATCAATTGATCAATGCGGATCACAATAAAACAAACATAGACATAAAAAAAATGAACAAACACAATAATGATGTGCTCAAACCCCATGGAAAGAAGAGCACAGCTCGCGGAACCAGGGTCCTACACAGGAGACTTTCTATTCAGCCCCTGGTCAGAAAGGTGGTGGTGTTCCAGGAACACTCAGACAATCGCGAGGGAGAAAGTATGGGCAAAGCACAAAAAAAAAAAAGATTAAAGCGAACCCTGGACTGCAGTTCTAGGCCTTGGGGATGGAGAGCAGATACCTTCCCCTCTTCCCCATTATTTCAGCTCCTCTGCACACCCCTTTGGGATCTTACCAGGCTCATGAAGAGGTTGCTGTTAATCTGCCTGTTGTATTCTTTAATCTTCTGCTCAATCTCATTTTGGGACAGGACTGGCTTCTCCCAATCGATCTTCTCATCCTGAGGAGAAAAAAAAAAAAAGTAATTCTCTCTTCATACAAAGTCCTACAACTGATGGAATAATCTCTAAACGTCCAGAAGGCAAAGAGAAGCAACTCAGCTACAATGATGATATTAAGATCAACAAAATGGCAAAGAAAAGCTTCTGTTTCTGGGAGCAGGAGATGGAGGGGTGTATGCATGCTTGAAAGAGTACAGCAAGAGGCTGTTTTGGCCCAGGAGTTTCCTTCTCCTCTGGGCTTCTAACTCAGTCAGAACTAGTGGCTGGGATCTTGCCCCATGTGTCCTCATTCACAACTACCTGAGAATTTCTTTTCCCATTTTAACCCCCTCCCCCCCAATATATCCAGCCTGGTCATTGCTGCAACAGGCCTTGGCTTGAGGCCATGCACCAAGGCTTCTTACAGAACCCTGCAACCCGACTCCCTTCCCCAGGGACTGTGAACATTGCCTCCGCAGCATCCCAACCCTCAGCCAACCTGGGAAGAGGGGAAAGACCCAACTTAAGTGCTGCTGCTTAGCCGGCCCAACATTTGGGGTTTACGCAAAAGGAAACCAAAATGTTTATTCCCAGGCCCCAAAGAAGAGAGAAGCGGGGAAAGAAAAACAAAAAAGTGCTGCTTTCTGAAAGGAAATCACCAGAATCCGTGCAGCTCGGGTCTCACAAAGACAAGACAGTTCAGTCCATACCCAGGGATGCAAGGTGGGGGATCCTGCCAGGGACATTTTTTGGGGATCCATGTATACATGTGACCTGGAAAGCGGGCTCTAGACTTCTACGTGGAACTTGTAGTTGAAAATATTAGGAGCTGATCATGAGCACAGAGACCTCAACAGCCACCCCTCACCCAAGCATGGCCATGTTTCAAGGAAAGGCTTTCAAACCTCTGTAGAAAGTCAAATGCAAAATGAAACCACAAAAAAATAAATAAATAAATAAAAGACCCACCACACACAAAGGGCTGGCCTAGTGTGGCCCATGCCGTGTGGAAGGACCTGGGTTCATTCCCCAGATCCAATCTTCTGATCTCAGTCTCAGGCCCCAGCCCTGGCTGAGCCGGAGGGAACTGCCAGGCTGAAAAATAGAACTACTGTAGCTGCTGTTCTCCTTCGAGTGTAACACTTAGATGTAAACTCCACATTCTGCCCCGGCTTTCTAGAAATCCAAGCAGCGGCAGCACTGTAATGGAATCAGTTTGCACGGGCGATAGCAGGCAACCTCTGTGCAAGAGACTGAACTCGAGGTGGAGAAATATTACAAGTGTCCTCCTTATTGCAATGAGCAGCTTTTCTGCTCATGAGAGAATTTTTCAAAATGTTTATCACCGTTTTCTGCTTCCCTCCACCCACCCTTTTGGTGCTGTAAGCCTTCCAGTTGTCTCTTGGATAAAGCAGAGTATGACTGCAAGATCAGATTAGATTTTCTTCTGTCTCGGAGATTAAACATTTGGTTTCCGGATGTTGAGCTTTTTCTGTCTAAGACTTGTCACACACCCATCTTCTTCTCAGACAGTGTTTTATTTCTCATTCTGAGCCAGGAAACTCGTTAACCCTTTCCTTGCTAGTTAAGTTACCTTTAATCATCTCCATTACCTCAACAGAAAGGAAACCAACAAGAGTCCCACTTCCTAGTACCCAAGAGTGCAAACACACCCAATACGCCTCCTTTATTCTCACCCACACACACACATTGTAAAGCATGAAGTGCACGGCTCCTTCAATTCTCTCTCTCTTTTTTTTTTTTTTAATACTGCACTCTTACCAAGAAGCTGTAGAAAAGTCGATGCATGAAATGAAGAATGGTGCACAGTCAGTCAATCTGAGAATACTGGTGCGGGATAGATATGTCAAGCAGAGATTACCACAATTCAAATTTATTCTTGCACTGATCAGAATGACACTTATGAGCTGGAGCGAGAACGTTTATTCTCTCAGCCACCACACGTGGCTGGGAGGAAAAGAGGTCCAAGACTACCACACCGCATCCAGCCTCAGCTTAACATTCTTCCCCTATCACAGTGGTCCCCAACCCTGTCCTGGGGGCCCACCAGCCAGTCGGGTTTTCAGAATATCCACAATGAATATGTATGAGAGAAAATTTGCATGCACTATTCATTGTGGATATCCTGAAAACCCGAATGGCTGGTGGGCCCCCAGGACAGGGTTGGGGACCACTGCCCTATCAGACTCAGACACCCCCCCCCCCCCCCCCCCCCCAACCTTAACCTGCCCAGGACCCTTCTGCGGCTTTGAAGTGACCGTGCTGAAGTTTTATGGCACAAAAATAAAAAAATCCAAAACAGCTGGGAATCTCTCGTTCTATGACCAAGAATCATCCAGCACCAGAGAACTCTGCCATGACTGGCCTGCTATTCCTCACAAGGCACAGAGGAACAATGACTAATCTAAAGAGGAAGAGGGTTCATATTCTGAGTCAGTGCTGTCTCACCGGGTCAGAGCACCCCCTCCCCGAGATTAGAGGCTTGTGAAATAATAATCCCTGAAAAACGTCAATCCTGACTATCCTGCAGGGGGTGGCTGCTCCCTGAGGTACCGAGCTCTGGTGAAACTGCTGTTCCACATTCCAGCCTGACAACTCCCTCTTTCATTTACCCAACGTCAAAATCTCTTTTCTTTTCTATACTAGCAGCCTTGCCGGGGCCGATTGCTCTGGGCTCCGTGACTCCATGTCCGGCCTGTGCCACCACTGCGAGATTAGCATGGGAACCTGCCCGGGCTGCGGTGCTAACCCCCGGCATTGCAGTAAGCACAGCCGCCTCGCACCAAACTCCTCCTGCTACAGCAGGTTTTCTGAGGAGGAGGAACTGGGTGGAACCCTGAGTGAGAGGTAAAATCCAAACTCCCCCAACTTCTGAAAAGGGCAAACCTATACAATTTTGTGTGTTAAAAGATGCCTGCTGTAACTGAAGAGGCAACGATTTTGTAGCTGGCATCCGCTTTAAAACCCTGTCTAACACTTCACATGCTGTTTGGGCTTGCTTTCTGAGGTACTACTGTCTGTGATAACTGGAACTCAGCTTCTCATGTGACATTCATGGCTGCTGGAAGAGCAAGAACCAGGGCCCAGCACTTACACCAAAAATACATAAAGAGGAGGAGGAGGGTAGCGATTTTTTTTTTTTAAACGGGCAGTTTCCAAAATCTCCGCCACCTCCATCCTACTGGAGCCATTTCTAACAACATTTTTAAACATGCAGAGGTCTTAATACCGACTTGTAAAAGTTAAGCTGGCGCTTAGCAGTGACGCAGGGCACGAGAAGCAGAAGACACTGCACGTCCTGCACTGTGCCACCTTCAGTCTCCCTGGATGGCTGGCTGGCTCTTCCAACTCAGAACGAGGATTCAGAAAAAGTAGACCCAAGGCCGCTAAAACTCTGCTGGCCTGCCTCTCGCTGATACAGGCAAGATCGCAATCTCTTTTTGCTTGCATCCAGTTGCAGGAGTCTTGCTTCCTGCTGACTTCACTTTCCCACAGAGGAGGGGGGAGGGGTGCAGCTGACATCATCGCTGGCCAATCAGAAGCCCCCAGAGACTCCTGGGAACCGGTTCCCGCCAAGGCAGCCACATAAGCAGCAGATACCAAGGACAAGAGCTGAGGAGGGGGAGGGGGAGGGAGGTAAACATTTTCTAATCACTTCTGTGAAGCAAAACCTAAAAATGAACCTTGCTCCAGCCTGTAATTATCACAGGACACGCCTAGAATGGCCTCCAGAGCCATAAAAAGGCATCGCAAAACTGTTTCAGAGCCACCAACACCTACGGTTCTATGGGCAAAAACATAAGGGTACTTACTAGTCAGCTCCACAGCATGTCATTCAGACACTTACATGTGGTTACTAATTCAATCAGTGGTGTACTACAATAAAACGGCTGGCTCCTAAATATAGTGTTCCCTCTTTACGACAAACAGGCTACAAGCCAAGGAATCTAAGAGGATTTGTAACTGCAAAGTATGATTTGTAGCACCAGGTTTACTTTGGAAACAAGACTGTTAGCGAGAGTCCACGTCTGTAAGCGTGCCCCGAACGGGTGGAAAACCATTCCTGTGCCCCCTGGCCACAGAAGGCTGCTGCAGTGATCGGGAGAGGAAGGAAGAGAGCAGAGGCTTTTCATGACAGACGAAGCAGGTAGGGCAGAGAATCTGTCATGCATTAACCTTGTCATAACTGCCCGTATGTTGAAGAACATAATGAAGTTTTAGCTGCTCTGGCGCACTGGCACCTGCTCCCACCAGAGCGGATAATCAAGCCAGTGCCACAGAGAGGATAGGTGTGGAAACGAGAGGTGTACCAGTGCCAGCCAAACCAAAGTGGCATCCTGGCACGGTTCAGATAACTACGGAGTGCCTCCAGAGCCATTTGAAAATATACAGCATCTTGCGACTAGACAGCTGTGCAGCAGGAAGGAGCAGGCAGCATCTCCTCATGCTCACACGTCAGCTCTAATGCTGCTTCAGGAACTCGCTCAGCACGTACAGCATGTATCTCTGGGACAGGACCTAGATCCGATATACTTTAACTAGGTATGGCTGATGAGAGTAGAAGAGAGATTCAAACAGCACAGAGAAGAAGGGGGATTAGATTTATTATTCAGAATCCTTGATATGCAGAGTAATTACCCAGTTACTAATAGCTCAGAACTTCTGCATTCTGTCTCCCCACAGCAGAGAAGCAGCACAGTATGACTGCACTGAAATTGAGCATACAGATTTTTAACAGAAAAAAACCCCCTAACTCCCAATGCAATAAGCAAATGCTACGCTAATGCACTGGGAGTTAAAAAGCATGCTGAATGCACACTAACTCAAAGGCCGATGCTATAAGACGTGTGGTAAAACATTGCGCTCTTACTGAGTGCTCGTTTTCATAACACACGCAGCCATATTCCCTGGGCACCCAATGCAGTATTTAAATGAGGGGCTGTGTAAAAAAGGATGCGCTAGGGAAGACCTGCAAGTCCTAGCACTCAAATGCATCAGGCGCTCAATTGTTCCTTCGTATCCCACTTCTGGCCAATTTTGCTGAGATTGTTGAAGACGCCCATAGCTAAGCGCCACTTGCCTTGGGCATCTAAATTGTGCGTCCAGAATTTTTTTTTTTTTTTTTAAATCAAGCCAATATACATTTATCTTTCAACACTGCAAGCAGTACATTTAAGTGTCAGAATGATACTAAATAGGAGGAACCACAGAGGACAGTAATTTTTAATTTCTCATGAGCCCTCTACTCGCGAAGTTAAATTTGCCACGTTAAAAAGTGTGCATTGGGTCCCAATGATTTTATGTATGGTGGGAGGGGGAGGGTGCAGGTAATAGCCTCATCTACATGGAATTTACATGTGATGACACTATCAGCTAAGTATTTGCTTGGACGCGATATTCTCCTTATTGCATCATGTGCTAGTGCATCCAAAATGCGCATAAATCTGTGCACTAGGCTGGGCGAACTTTACTGTATCAGCCCCTCTGACAGGAAAAAGGAGTCTCTCAGACTCATGATTTATACATACAAAAAAGAAAAAAATGCACTTTTCTGCACCTCCCCCCAAAACAGTCTTATTTGCAGAAGACACACTTTGTGCACACAAAACATGTTTTCTGCACATAAAATCCCAATTCCAGCTTCTGCCTGTAGACAAATTAGCCCTGGAAATTTTACTCCACCACAGATTAGGATCTCATTTTCCAGTGCTAAGAAAACACGAGGTAAGCCAGCACACTTAGTTGCATTGGGTGGGGGGGGATTATAGAAAATGCCATCATTAGCATGGGATTTGCATAACAGCACTAATTTGTAAGTGGCATTATGGCATGCATGGGTTTGTTTTGGGTTTTTTTAGCCCAAAACTCCCTGATGCAGCGGCAGTAAAGTTTGTGCACAACTGCAGGTTAAACTCTGCTGAGCTACACCTTATTACAGCAGTGCCTGAGGTAGCAGGCAGCAAGGATCTGAAGAAACCAGCTCTTGGTCAATCGTGGGAAGGGGTCCTGCTTTTCTCTGGGGGGGGGGGGGGGGGGGGGGGCAGTGTCCTTTCCTCCTGCTGAGATATGACGTGAGAAAGAGAGGCTGGAAAGTGTCTGCATCCTGAGGAAAGGGCTTGGGAGGAAGCAGGCAAGGGTGCGCCTGCATTATGAGAAAGCCAGGGCTGGCTGTAGGAACAGGGACATCCTGCTGGCAGAACAAAGGCCACTCTTTCCACTCATCAGGGAACCTATTGCATAGCCCAACCTCCCAACTCAGGAACTCCCAAGGAGAATGGCAGGAACAGGCTCAGAGGGGCCGGGAGCAGAGCTAAAGCTTGGAACTGCAATTAGTCTTCCAGAAAGAGAATTTTTAAAATAAATCGTGGTTCTTTCCCCCCCCGCCGCCAAACAATCTTTTCATACTGGAGGGCCAGCACCACAAGTAAGAAGGATGCAAGAACAAATATTTGAAAGGATTTCTGCCCAAGGCCCCAGAGAAGAAGATCACAAGCCTGGTGTTAGCAGGCAGAGCATGATCAAGAGGGCACCTCAGGCTCCAGGGTCTTGAAGTGCAGTCAAGACAGTTCTGGAATTTCAGCTCTTGCATCAAAATATGTCATAATGATAAATACCTCTGAAAGAGCAGCTGAATAAATGGCACTGTTTGGGATTTTAAAAAAATGGTCCTCTTCCTAAAGCCTGATCAGGACATCCTTTGCCAAGCGTGCTTTATTCTCCTAGACCTAGGAGAAGAATTGCCCTTTGCACCATCATGCTAAGAGAGCTACCAAAAATCCTCTTTCCCTGGCACTTCTGATCTGACTTCTGAGGCCTTGATCTCTGGGATCTGGTCTTGAAACACGACACTGGTTTGTGCTCAGACAGGACTTGTTTTTTTGAGTTCCACTTCTTCGGTTTTATAATAAATTAGTGGTCAGACTGTTTTTCCACAGTGGAAAATTATATTTAGCTGCTGGGTAATTTCAGCATACTGAGACTATAATACTGAACAGACCACAAAGGCGCATGCATTCATATGCATACTCACACACACAGACATACTATTCAAACGTTCCCTTCTAAACATCAGGGATACTCAGATATAGCTGAACATACACATGTCACACACAGAAACTCACTTCAACATGAGCCACAGCTGTGTAGAGAATAGAGAAATGGAACCAAAAACTAGAGCTACCCATGGATTGTGCAGAACAGAACATCCCCACATCTGTATTTGTGGGCAAGACAGAAGATAAGGGGTGGAGGGAACAATTCACTTATTTGAGGAACATGGCCCTGGAACTGGAAGATTCCTCAAATTGCTTTACACACTGGATGCAATCTAAAGTATTAAAGAAGAAATTTAGACTTGTCTTGTTTCCTTTCCTTGAATACTGTTAGATCCATCCAGATGCATGGTTTTATGCCACCCTGCCAGCAGATGGAGACAGAGCCCAGTTTTTTCCTCAGTGACATCACTGGTATTAGAAGTGGTACAGCACTGTTACTAGCCAGTAACCTTATGACAGAGCAGTGAAGTAGAGTAAACCCTTCTAAAACTAGCCAAACTCTTAAAATGTAGCAGAAGAAACACTCTCCAATGAAAATCCACTTCTCTGCAAGACAGACAAAGATGAGGAAACAAAGAAAAGCAAGTCTGAGATAAGCCTCAGGCCCTCTCTAAGAAAGGGAAGAAACACACCTGTGTTCTGTGGAACCAGAAACTTTTGACCAAGAATAAGCAACCAAATGCAGGCACTGAATTTTTGGGAAAGTCCTGGACTGGTCTAGCAGGATTCAGGGGAAGGAAATTTACAAGTAAATCTATTTCTCCTTATCATTTTATTAGTCCAGACCACAAGTGTGGGAAGTACCCAAGCCCAATTTAACATAGTTGGGAAGAAAACAGTGCTGCTCCAAGAACGTTTGCCCCAAAGCTGCATCTGTTTTAGCAATATATATCCACTCTAATAGTTAGTGAATTAATACAGAGATAACTTCCACTGACTCTGCCAATGAGAAGCCTGAACCCTCACTGAATTGGCACAAAGTGACTCAGGAACCCACAGGCCCTGTAACAAGCAAGCTGAAGAGATTGCCTCCTTGACTGAGTGAGCCAAAGACAACTTCAAGGCTGCCTCTCCAGTACAAAGACCACAGTATAACTCAAACAGCCTATCAGTTCTCCTTAAGGAATTACTCACCTTTAGTTACCTATGGAGAACTCAGTGAACATCCAAGAAGCAAAGGGTCCTACCCTTCCCACAACATTCTTCTTTTATAAAAGCTGGAAGAGAAACTATATGGTTCAAATAAAAAATGTGAAAATAACTTTAGGCAAGGACAGTACTAGGCAAAAGAAAAAAAAAAAAAAAAGACTGCCTCCAGGAAGTTCACCAAAAAGGAATCCCTACATGATTAACTGAAGAAGAAAAATTGATTCTTTTCTGCACCCCTCAATACCTAGGATATCGACCAAGACCCACAGGTACAAGGGTGCACCCCAACACCTGCCAACCATAAGTTACGTACGACCTACTCAACTGGAGGAACAAAAAAAAAACAAACAAAAAAATAACTATGCCCCAGGAGCCAAGGTGTTTACCAGTCCCAGGTACAGAGTCCACAGACTGATGCCCTGGGAATGGCAAGCGCCTTTCTCAAACAAGGAGATCAAAGACTCTCACTGGTAACCTAAGCATCCTACTGTACCAACCCATCATGTGCACCAGCTGCTGGAGAACACTGGCTATGATGGCACTTTACTACCACCGATTAGGTCACTGAGGAACATGCTGCGTTCTGTCTCCATCATAAACCCACACATCCGGACTAGGCTAACAGGAGAAGGAAATACAGTTTTCATTTGCCATCCAGTATTTCCTCCCAATCAGCTTCTCTCTCTTTCAGTGTCTGTTATATCAATGAGGCAGCCTGGGCAATTGTCCAGGGCCCTGTGCCAATTGGGGGGGGGGGGGGGGGAAGAGCGCTCCCTCACAATGGCAGGTGGAGGATATATACTACACGACCCCTTCCAGTGCCCTCAGCGGCACCCCCCTTCTCTCCGGCTATAGTGAGCAATCTCGTCTCCAGTAGGAGCAGGGGTGCAGAAGATGCACCTGCTGTGCAAGACGTGGGAAGCCATGCGCTTTCATGCACCTTCGCCGCCTTGTGCTACCGTATCTTCAGAGACCACCTCCTCCCGCCGCAGCCTTCTAGTTGGGAGCCCCACCCACCATCACTGCCGCCCGCCTGATTGAAAGCTAACTCTGCGGCCATGGAGGCCTAGGTCTGCCTGGGAATCCTCCTCCACTGCGGAGGCTGCTGAAGCTGGAAGTCTGCTGCCTGCCTATGAGCCTTTCCCCTCACCACCACATGCTTGCCAGAAGGAGAAACTTGGAAGGGGGTCACTGAAACCCTTTTTTTTTTTGTGGGTGGTAGGGGCCAGGGAGGAGTGGTTGCATGTTGAGATCTGACCGCCACAACTCATGGTGGTTTGTTTTTGTTGGGGCGGGAGGTGGTGTGTTGGGGCCTTTTGATGTAAACTGCGGTGCATTACTGAAGGGACATGCGTTGTGAAAACCTTCGCTTTAGTCCTGTTCAGAGTGGATTGGGGGGGGGGGGGGGGGTGTAGGATCCCCATCCTTGACTTTTGCTCATGACTGTATGCTTTCTCTCCTGCCGCTCTCTCTCCCCCTCTGTCACTTCCTCCCCAGTTATTCATGTTTCAATTTCTAATTCAGGCAGTTGCATTATGAAGCAATGTTGCTAAGTATTTCCTCATCCTTAGTCACAGATGAATAATTCACCCTCCCCACTTCCCCCCCACCCCCCCAAGCGCACATACAATCCTCACAGGTTCTACTGTCCTGGGTAAGGGAGCAGGGGTGGCTTCTCCACGACGATCGACTCTTCCCTCACAGACGCCAGCCTGCTGTCTTGGGAGGTAGCTGCCTTGCAGTAAAATTAAATAAATATGCCAGCTGATACTTCTGCTTGAGGCGATGATGCATGGTCGGAAGGAGGGGGAGAAGAGCAGCAATGGTGAAGCATCGACTGAGCTTAAGTTACAACCAGGCAATGAATCATTCCAAAACAGAATATCGCAAGCAGCAGCCGGCAAGGGGGTATTTCTGTCTCCTAAACATCCTAACCTGATGAAAAACTCCTTCCAAGAGCAGTCCTACACAGAAGCTCCTCGTGGGGAGCTAGGAGACACCCACAAGCTCTGTCTGCAGGGAAATCCCCCCCCCCCAGCCCTTGGCAGGTTCAAGAATAGGTTCAGTGCAAGAGGCAGCTCAGCAGCCAGGCTGCCCCCTCTACAGGCTCCAGCTTCCCCAGTCCACATCGGGCAATGAGCAGCCAGCCGGAGCGAAGCAGGCCTCCTGGACACGAGGCCTGCCACAGCATGCTGCCCACGGTGGCAGGTGCCTCCTGTCAGCTCCTGTCTTTATAAATCGCAAGGACCCCTGGTCCTAGCATCCGATTTACTTGTAATAAACCAGAGCTGCTTTACGTGGAGGGAGAGGTAACTATTAATACTGCTAAAAACTTTCAGTGCAAGCACGGATGTGAACATGGCATTCTTGGGGCCAGCTTGATACCCCAGTGACTGACGTCATGGCTTCAGAGGGTATCGTTCAGGACCCCCTGACAGACCGTTAAGCATCTCTCTTTACAAACACAAAACCCCTTTGGTACACGACTCTTAGTAGCGAGTAAAAGGCAAAACTTAGTAACTCAGGAGGGGGAGGCAACCCTGATAAGAAGCAGATGGGAAGGCAGTGGGGAGGACTCATGTGTAAAAGCTCTCTGATGAGAATGAATAAATAGAGACGTTGTGCATTAGGAGGCCGTCGGATAAGCAAAACAGAGCCGAGTGAGCATGGAAGGCTAAAGCCCAGCACCTGGCTTTGGGTTTTGCTCGCTGTTTTCACAAGATGCAGAGCCCGGCGTACTCCCCACCCCTTGCAGCATCTTAAATTTCCACTGCTCTCTCCCCTCAGTTCTGGGCAGCGAGGTAGCGCAGACCCCGGAGGTGGAGAGAGAGAGAGTGCTTCTATCTGTCCTCGCGGCTTGCCTGCCTCCCCTGCTTGTGAGCCTCAAACAGGATTCAAACATGTGGCCAGAGGCAGCGGGGGGGAGTCTCTCTCAGCTTCTCCTTGCTGCTTCAGGCCGAGGAATGGAGAGAAATGCAGGGAGATGTCTTTATTTATTTAAAATTTTGTATTCCGCTTTTCGGCACTTCAAAGTGTACATCAAAGCGGATGAAGGTGTGAAAGAGTCAGGAGATGAAGGTGCAGGAGAGAGACAAAGAGGAGACTAGTAAGGAAGTTGGAGGGATAAGAAGGGGAGGTTGAGAGTTAGACAGAGGAGGGAAGATGGAAGCATTGGGAGAGAGAAGGAGAGGGATGACAAACAAAAGGGAGAGATGGACTAGGTATATGGAGGGGGAAGAAGGAGGGAAGATTAGAAGCATTGAGGCAGTACCTCAAGAGGAAATAAAAAGAATAAAAGGAAAGATGTGAAAACTGAGATGGAAAAGAGCAAGAAAGGAAGGTATTTGCAGAGACAAGTGGCTCAGCTCTACTGGCATTTCTGAAGAGTGGCCTGGCCTGATGGTTTCCTGAAGAGAGAGGGGCGCGTGCGTGCCCCTCTCTCTTCAGGAGATGAACAGGATATGCAAGGGTACCCTGTGTAACCCCAGGCGGCAGCAGCAAGCCACAGGACGGCAATGCCAGCAACGTGGTGGGTAAGCACAATGCACAGACCAATGCAACTGAAAGCAAAGGAAGGCGCTAGAGGCGAGGACTGTACCCAATTTAAAAAACAAAAAAAGCAAAACACCTCTCTCTTTAGACTAGGGGTGCTGCTATTCTAGTCATAAGATTATACACTCACGCAGTGGTTTGACTCCAGGCTCTTTATCTGATTCAGTTCTACCATAGCTATTTCCTCTGCCATAGTCATCTCCTCTCATGACCTAATTACAATCTGTGAGCCATAGGGAAAAACATTTCCAAACTACAGGTACATGACCTTAGATTCCATGTTAGGAGTCACCACCCAGGAAAGGATCTAGGTGTTAGTGGACAATACATTGAAATCCTCAGATCAGTGTGTGGCAGCGGTTAAAGCAAATAGAATGTATGGAGGAATTATTAGGAAAGGAATGGAAAAATAAACAGAGAATATGATAATACCTCTGAATTGTACCATAGTATGAGTGCAACTAGAGTACTGTGTGCATGTCTGGTCACCACATCTCCTTATCCCCAGGCATAAGCAACATGAAACATATCTACTATTTGAGATATTGCCAGGTACTTGTGGCCTGAATTGACCACTACTGGAAAAAGAATACAGGGCTTGATGGATTCAGTCTGACCCAGTATAGTAGGCAGAGTCCATGAATGGAGGTTCCATGCAGAGAACCATCAGTAAGGATGAATCCCTGTGGGTGAATAACTTTCTGTATCTGTGATTCCCAGGGCACATCTGCTCCATTTACTGGTTTAAATCCCTTTTAGGAGTCACTAGCTGTCTTCATCCCCCTCCTCACATTACAATAGGAATAAGTAGTACTGGACACTTCCTACATATACTTACAGTACTTGGATCAAGCATGGAAACTTGTATGCTCATCTACTTGATATGGCATATGATCAATGAGGAAGAAAATCAAAAACAGACAGAAAAGGGTGTCAGACCCTACAACCTTAGTAGAGTAGACTGGAATATGTCTTCATCTACCATTATGTACTTTGTTATTCTTAGCAATGAGGCTAATAAACAAAGTCTTGGGTGCACCATTTAAATGAGAGACCTCAGTACTTCATTAATACATTACATGAGGTGGGAATTTGTAGAAAAAATTTACTTCTGGATAAGAGTTGACCCTAAGCGAGTGAATCGGCTAGAGGGGGGCCCTACAATGTGTCCTCTGCTCCACTCATCAAAACAGGAAGTGATAGTACCACGGTGGAATAGGGCAATCACCCGAATTCACTCTTCCCCACCTACTCCCAAAGGATGGCAGAAGACTAATGTACTATGGAAATAAACCTCCATCTCAGCTGACAGGAATCGATATGCACAAGGCTGATGGATGGCCCATTTGGCCATTTACTACTAGACCTTTGCTTTACCCAAGTTAGGATAGCAACACCTCATTAAAGCAAGCTTGAAATTATCTAAAGCAGTCACACACACACACATATATACACGCCTAAATCCTGCATGTCAGCAATGTCATCTTGAAACAAAACAAACATAAGAACTTAAGACTTGTCATACCGGGTCAGACCAAAGGTCCATCAAGTCCACTATCCTGTTTCCCCAACAGTGGCCAATCCAGGTCACATGTATCTGGCAGGATCCCAAGGGGTAGATAGACACCATACTGCTTATCCCAGGGATAAGAAATGGATTTCTGCAACTCTACCTTAATAATAGTTTATGGACTTTTCCTCCAGGAACTTGCCAAACATTTTTTTTTAAATGCAGCTACACTTACACCACATCTTCTGGGAATGAATTCCAGAGCATAATTATGGACTGAGTAAAAAAATATTTTCTCGTATTAGTTTTAAATGTATCACCTAGTAACTTCATTCTGTGTCCTCTGGTCTTTACTTTTCAAAAGAGTAAACAACTAATTAGCGTTTATTCATTCCATTTCACTCATTATTTTATAGACCTCTATCAGATCTCCTCTCAGCAGTCTCTTCTCCGAACTGAAGAGTCCTAACCTCTTTAGCCATTCTTCACAGAGGAGCTGTTCATCCCCTTCATCATTTTGCCGCCGTTCTCTGTACCTTTTCTAATTCTGCTACATCTTTCTTGACCAGAATCGCCCAGAGAATGCAAGATGAGGTCGCACCATGGAGCGATACAGAGGCATTATGAAATATTTTGACTTAAAACTATGGGAGTCAATGAAGAATTTCACATTGTGTGCTGGGAAATACCTAAAAGATCACATTTTTTAGTCCTGTTGAAAAGTAAAGCACCTGATATTTTTCTCCGACGACTTTCCTGAACAGCTGCTCTGTTTGCGTACCCGCCAGATTTTAGGCCTTTTATTGGCATCTCCCAACACTCACTGCTCACTTTGTGCCAGAGCTGGACGTTAACAGCTTACATTGTATGCAGGCTTCCTGCACACTCAGCACCCAAGAGCCAGTGTAGCCCAGAGGTCAGCAACCCCATCTCCACCCACAACCTCTGATCCAGCTCCTCTTCTCTTTTCCTCCCTCCCATCTCTCTCTCAGTGTCCCAAG
The DNA here is from genome assembly GCF_901001135.1 of Rhinatrema bivittatum. Taxonomy (NCBI): domain Eukaryota; kingdom Metazoa; phylum Chordata; class Amphibia; order Gymnophiona; family Rhinatrematidae; genus Rhinatrema; species Rhinatrema bivittatum. The sequence goes on along the minus strand of NC_042618.1, from coordinate 204,282,713 downwards.
CCAGTATGTCTCCATTTCTTTCTTCTCTGCCTTTCATCTCCACCACTTGTGAGCTGATCCCTGGCTATACCCCTCCTCCTCCCTTTCATCTCTCACCTTCCAGTTCTCCCTATATTGTCACCTCGAAGCCATCCATCTTCCCTTCACTGAGTTGCTCCTCCCGTATCATCCTCACACTCTTTCCCCCCCCAACCATCGCCTCTTACTCTCACCCTGATTTAAGCGTTTCACTCACCTCCAACTCAGATTCAATTCCAGCACCATCACATTCTCAACCTCATGTATTCCCTTTCCTGTTTTCTCAAGCCCCATCATCCCAGCTCTGACTCTCAACCCCCAATCACTCCCTCTCATGATCCATCACCCTCTGATTTTCTCAACTTGTATGTGCTCTCTTCCCACTCAACACCCTCTCTCTCTTACACCCTCCCCATATCACCCCTTCTTGCCCCTCCTCCTCCTCTCCCCATCTGTGGCTCTCTCTTACCTGCCACCCCCACCTTTGGGAAGGGAAAGAGAGCCAATCACCATCTCTGTCCTCCATTAGTACCCCTGGCTTTCATTTGCACACTCTCCCAACTCCCTTCTGGTTTTCTTAAACACCCCTTTGCCCAGGTCTCATCTACCCCCTCTCTTCACCACCACACTCTCACCTGCCATGAAACATAAGGTACCACAAACCTCATGAAGAAAAATTGTGCCAAACAGCCCAAGTTTACATTCTAACTGCAGAAAGATGAGGGAAGACATGGTATTAATCCCCTTTCATGTCCCGCCCCACAGCATTCAAACTTCCCTTCTCACATCATGTCACGCCCCTCTCCCCACTGCTGTCTGCTCCCACCCCCCTCCACTCACAGCAAGAGGCAGCAGGAAGGGGACCAAGGGCAAGAGAAGGACCTACGTGCCCCCTCCAATGCACCCCTGGGAGGAAAGGGGAATAACTGGCAATACTGCGTGAAGTGCTTCCTCCCTCCATGTCAGACCACCAACTGATGTCTGTGTGTGTTTTTTTTTAACACAGTTGCCAAGCATCCAGAAAGAGAGAGAGGCAGGTGACAGCCCTGAAAAGGAGAGGGGCAAAGAGGATTTTAGGCGGGCAACACCTACGGGCAGGACTTTGAGGAGAGCAAGTGGATTGGAGGTCCAGACTTACTCCCCCCCCCCACAATTTTGGCATTTTTGGGGGGGAAGCGAGTCTTGACATCTGCTCTCACAAAGGTTTTAGCACATTACACATTAGGGAAGGAGAGGCTGAGGCGGGCAGCACTGCTTTTTGGCAAAGATTGATTGTGATGATATAATAGACATCAAGGCAAAGTAAGCATTGATCCAAGGCGCTGAACACCATATTTGGAGTTGGGAAGGAATTTTTTTTCCCAGTGTGCATCAGAAAGGACTACAAAAAGCTTTGTGTGTTCCCACGTTCCTGTGGATTATCTCAGACTGCTTCCAGGTGCTTAGGTTACACTTCATGGCCTTTTAGTCTTCTTCCAGCCTAAACAACCTGTGGCTCATTAGGACCCCGTAGCATGGCTCAGCACCACGGAAGTTTTCAAGAGTCAAAGTGAAGGTAATTCTTACATTTTAAAAGGTTAAAAAGCCAAGGTACAAATCCAGCTCTTTGGGGCTTGATTCACTGCTAATGTGGCAAGTGGCAGATAACTGCTGTGTGCCACTATACTATGGGGTGCCTTAAAGCACAAATGTGTTGCTATAAGCAGAAAATAAAAATATGTTTTAATAAATAAACTGAGTACCCAATGAGAAAAGTACCTGCAGCAAAATGCAAAGCTCTAGCAGATTCTTTCAGGAGCAGATAGGATGAGACTCATCCTATGTTTACTGTGCACTAACTAAATGTATAAAAATTAGCTTTCACCTGTAAATTGAGAAGGTATATAAACTGAAGGTCACAGAGCAGCCTCATAAGAGAAGGTGAAGGCTTTGGAAGGGGACATCGCTGGAGGGCAACATTATAAAGCATTAGGAGCACAGTATGGGTGATTGGTGAGGCAGTTCATCCTTTCAGGCTTTTACCTGCACTTTTGTTTGTCAAGGACCTGATAATTTACAAGAGCTAGTCCTACAAAAATATGTGCTAACCTAATCTTTAATGACTATCAGAACCTCCACTGACCTATTTTTAAGCAAGCAGCTTAATTTAAAAACAGGAACCAAAGTGTTGAGTGACTTATCTTTCGATCTCTATTGTTAAAAAGTACAAATCTCATCTCCCAGCAAATATTTTTTTGAATACAGTATAGCTATATGTACCTCAAATACCCCTTTTATTTACATACTAAATGACAAATCACGGAGGACATACAACCTGATTAAAAGAATAATAAACCCATTTAAACTGATGTGTGCAATTCTTAATTTACCCTGAGGCATCAGAAGAAACGCAAGGCCATGGACAGCAAAACTGTTACACTTCAAGCATTTTATTGGACTATAGTGACAGGAGGAAAACTGGTCAGTACTTCTAGCCAGAAATTAGCTACACACAGGCCGATACAGTACAGTGCTCTCCGGTGGAGCTCACTGTTAGCCCAGGTTTGGACACGCGTTTGACGTGCTAGCTTTACCCCTTATTCAGTAAGGGGTAATAGCGTGTCAAAAACGTGCATCCAACCCCCCCGAAACTAATAGTGCCCGCAACATGCAACTGCATGTTGATGGCCCTATTAGTTATTCCCGCAAAATACAGAAAGTAAAATGTGCAGCCAAGCCATACATTGTACTTTCAGAAATTAGCGCCTACCCAAAGGCTGGCGTTAATTTCTGCCGGCGCCAGGGAAGTGCACAGAAAAGCAGAAAAAACTGCTTTTCTGTGCACCCTCAGACTTAATATCATAGCGATATTAAGTCGGAGACCCCAAAAGTAAAAACAAAAGTATTTAAAAAAAAAAGTAAAATCGGCCCGCGGGTCGGAAGACGGACGCTCAATTATGCTGGCGTCCGTTTTCCGAACCCGTGGCTGTCAGCGGGTTTGAGAACAGACACCAGCAAAATTGAGCGTCGACTGTCAAACCCGCTGACAGCCGCTGCTCCTGTCAAAAAAGAGGCGCTAGGGACGCGCTAGTGTCCCTAGTGCCTCCTTTTACCGTGGGCCCTAATTTGCATAGGCCACCCTCCGGAATCGCGCCCAGGAGAGAAGCCTGAGCGGGCACTCGCCAGCTCTCCCACGCGTTTTTCCTGTATCGGCCTGTTATTTATACAAAGAAATAAACAATTAAAAAAAAAAAAGGGCAACATTTCAACTGGACTAATTTAATACATTTCTTGACTAGCTCTTTGGGAATTAAAATGCCCTTTTCTCAGGTCCAGAGATGACATCTTGCCAGGAAAAACAAGTGAATTATAAAATGTATTACAATGGTGGTGTGAAGAGGAAGGGGAAAGGGAAAGGCAGTTAATGTGATAAGAGTGATAAGAAGGTAACCAAGGCAGTAAAATTACTTCTGGTAGAGAAGTGAGACATCTGAAGTAAAAATGATAACTTCCTATGGCACCCAAGGATTTAAGAACGATTTGGGTTCTGTAACTAGATACCAAAAATAATCTTAATTTATCTGGCACCTTCTGATCACTCTACCACGTCACCCAATGCTCTCCCCCCTCCCCAACTACCACCATAATGTATTTTATAAAAGTCATTTGCATTTTCTGAGAAATGACATAAGAACACTAAGATTTGCCATACTGGGTCAGAACAAAGGTCCATCAAGTCCTGTATCCTGTTTCCAACAGTGGCCAAGCCAGATCATAAGTACCTGGCAAAATTCTAAGGGGTAGATAGATTCCAAGCTGCTTATCCAAGAACAAGCGGTGGATTTCTGCAGCTCTCCCTTAATTGTTAATGGACTTTTCCTCCAGAAACTTGTGCAAACCTTTTTCTAAACGCAGCTATACCAACAGCGTTCACCACATTCTCTGGTAACAAATTCCATGCATTAAGTAAAAAATATTTTCTCTTATTAATTATGTATCCCTTAGTCTTTCTAAGCAAACAAGGTTTCCAGGTCAATTATTTGATTTATATTCGCCACATTAGTCTTTCTACATTTTGAAAGAGTAAACAACTGATTAGTGTTTACTGTTCCATTCCACTCATTTTCTAGACGTCTATCATATCGCCCCTCAGCTGTCTCTTCTTCAAGCTGAAGAGTCCTACCAGTCCTAACCTCTTTAGTCTTTCTCCATAGGGACATTGTTCCATTCCCTTTATCATCATCTTGGTCACCCTTCTCTGTACCTTTTCTAGTTCTGCTATATCTTTCTTGAGATATGGTGACCAGAACTGAACACAATACTCAAGATGAGGTCTCATCATGGAGCAATAGACATAATATTGAGTTTTATTCTCCGTTCCTTTCCTAATAATTCCTAGCATTCTATTTGCATTATTGGCTACTGCTGCACACTGAGCAGAAGATTTCAACCTATTTTCACCAATGACACCTAGATCCTTTTCCTGAGTGGTGACTCCTAATGTGGAACCTTGCATTTTCTAGCTATAATTTGGGTTTCTCTTCCCTAAGTGCATCATTTTGCACTTGTCTACATTAATTTTCATTTGCATGCCCAGTCTCCCAGTTTTACAATGTCCTTTTGCAATTTCTCACAATTCTCTTGTGATTTGACAACTTTGAATAATTGTGTCATCCATAAATCTGATCACATTACTATTTGTTCCCCTTTTCAGGAAATATATAAATATAGAAATCCGCTCAGTCTATTTGGACCTGAGGAAGCGGGGTGTCCGTTCCCAAAAGCTAGTTAAAAAATGTATTTTGTTTGCTTAACGTTTTTCGTGCATTCTAATGGACTAACACGGCTACACTATACAATAATTTTCTTTAAAAATCAACTTACATTGGACATGCATGAAAAAGTTTCTCAAGGTGGTTATCCTGATTACAATTTTTTTTAAATGCATAAGTAAACTAATGAAACAAGCTCACAAATTGGTCTTTATTCATTTCACTGTTTCTTCAATTTTTTTTAATTGCCCTGCCATTTTAAGATGGTAAACCTTTACACTAAAAATACCACATTTCACTACAGGGAGTGATTAGTTGTACCTTACTCAAAGCGCTCATAAAGCAATTTACGCAGGGTAAAGCCTTACTGGAGAAAAAAAAAGTTTCCTTGCAAAACTACCCAAGACTGAGTTGCCAAGGGGAAGCGGTTTAATTTGACCCGTTCAGAGGTCCCGCCTTCAATGCCGGTGGTTTCTCCAACCCTTGCGTTGGCAAGAGGAAGCCTTAGGCGATCGGACCTTGGGATTTGCAGCCAGGCGGGGGCCGCGAGCCCTGCCTGTCCATCATCGGCTCCTCCTTTAATAAATCGCCCTGCCTGGATTAGGGTTAGGTAGCGCGGATCCTTTCGCCACCTCCCGCCATAGCCGGCACAGCGGCGGCGTGTAATGTGTGCGGAGCCGGAGCCACGTGCTTCCCAGGAGGGGAGCATGTCGCGCTCCCCCACCCCCACCCCAGTTCTCACCTTGTCCTTGCGGGGTCTCCGGATGAACGAGGTGCGAGCAGTGAAGTACTGCTCCAGCTCCGAGTCCGAGTCCTCCTGGCTGCAGTAGCCGCTGCTCGTGGTGCTGCTCCAGGTCATCTCGAAAGACGGGGTGCCCGCGTCCACCTCGCACATCGCCCGCCCGAGCCTGTCCCACCCTTTCGAACGCTAACCGGTGCGGGGGGGGGGGGGGAGCGGGCGCTACTCCCGCAACCTCTGCAAGCAGGTTCCCTATCTCCCGCAATGCTCAGCCGTAAGCGATCCCTCCCGCTCCTGTCCAAAATCAAGCGCTGGCTACCGCCTGTAAGGACACGAGCTCGGGGACCCTGCGTCTGCCTCTTGCACTACCGGCAGCCGTTGAAGATTGAAAGCCGCACAACTCTGCGCCGGAAGGGAGGGAGGGCGAGTGAGAGGTGCGGGGCGTTACGCTGACGCCAGCGGTGATCTCATCACCAAAATAGCTGGGACGGGCGGGTGGCTGCGCGAGAACGCGCCTCTATGCAGCGGGGAGGTGCTGTGGAGCGCGCGCGCGCGCGCCCGCTAACCTTTCCAGCCAGTTGGGGGTTTCTTTGCTCTTGGAGAGAGGAAAGAGTAACCTTGTCGGGAATCTGCTCCCCTGACCACGCAAACACAGCAGCGTTTTAAAAATAATTTCTTCCCCTGGTACTATATATGTTTAATGATGGATCTGTCCTGCTACTGAGCAGGTGCTGGCAGGATAGTGGAAAAAACCTTCAGTGAAGCTTAGTTATGAGGCAAGGAAGGCAGCTCTGAAGGACTGGCAGTTGGGGGTGGACCAAACAGCAGTAATGGCACCAGGATCTGATGGAGTCATGAAAGCAATGCTTCCTCCTACGGGGGGCGGCTGAAGGTAGTCTACTACCGGAGGTGAGGTGAGGGTGTTCCCCCCTCCCCCAATGTACAGCACTGGTTAGGATCCCAGAGAAGGGGCAGGTTAGAGTTTCACTGATAGAAGCTGACAATCCTGCCAGACTCCTGGGAACCCTACCACCTACCTTCCACCCTTCCCCAGCATCTGGCACTGGGTCAGTGCAAGGGTATTAGGTGCCCGAGGCAACCCTTACAGCCTTGAGCCAACTCTCCCACCCCCAGAATTAAATATTATACATTTATTTTAATATTTTCATTAACTACTTTCCTCATGCAAAAGGACATGCACAAATATAAGCTTCAGAAATAAAAACATCACTTACAACATGTATATTATATTTACATGCATTGCCTATGCTGCCAGTCAGAACATTCTGCAAAAAAGATATCTGATACATATGGTGTTAGACATATTGTGAAGCATGTTAGATGTGAGCTTATCCATCAGAAAGCATTAAGTACCAGCACTGAAACATTAACATCCCTACCTATTAAAAAGCAACATTGCAAATATTTCATCAAGCCCTAAAATACCAATACACCTCTTATTAGGAAAACAGAACAAGCTAGGCTGCTATAGCTGCCCTCAGTACAATACCTCATCTTGGTCACATATACAAAACACACAAACCCTCACCAAGTACAGAATAAAGATACCATAAAGCAGGCCAATTCTGGTCCTCAAGAGCCACAAACAGGTCTGATTTTCAGAATATCCACAATGAATATGCATGAGATACATTTGCATACAAAGGAAGCAATGCATTAAAATCTACCAATACATAGAAACATAGAAATGACGGCAGAAGAAGATCGAACGGCCCATCCAGTCTGCCCAGCAAGCTACGCACTTTATCCTTTTTTTTAATCTTTTTCTCTCTCCCACCTGTTACTATTGGCTTCCAGTACCTTCCAGCCCTAATTCCCCTCCACCCCACCACCAATGTAGAGAGCAGCACCGGATCTGCATCCAAGTGAACATCCAGCTCAATTAGGGGTAGCAACCGCTGCAACAAGCAGGCCACACCCCTGCCCCATACTCTTACCCACCCCTGTTTTTGTTTTTTTTTTGGAGATGGCAGTCCTCCATCCTTCCACTCCGGGAAGGTGGAACACCAACCACTGGCATCCCGCTCCGTGAATGCCTCTGTGGCTACTGCCGCTCCGTGCAGTGTTTTGCTGCCTCCTCTTTATTCACGTCCTCTAGACTTGATGGATCCACAGTGTTTATCCCACGCCCTTTTGAAGTCCTTCACAGTTTTAGACTTCACCACTTCCTCCGGAAGGGCATTCCAGGCATCCCCTTTCCGTGAAGAAATACTTCCTGACATTGGTTCTTAGTCTTCCTCCCTGGAGCCTCAGCTCGTGACCTCTGGTTCTGCTGATTTTTTTCTGATGGAAAAGGTTTGTCGTTGTCTTTGGATCATTAAAGTTTTTCAAGTATCTGAAAGTCTGAATAATATCACCCCTGCTCCTCCTTTCCTCCAGGGAGTACATATTTAGATTCTTCAATCTCTCCTCGTATGTCATCCGATGAAGACCCTCCACCTTCCTGGTCGCCCTTCTCTGTACCGCTTCCATCTTGTCTTTGTCTCTTTGTAGATACAGTCTCCAGAACTGAACACAGTACTCCAGGTGAGGCCTCACCAAGGACCTGTACAAGGGGATGATCACTTCCCTTTTCTTACTCGATATTCCTCTCTCTATACAGCCCAGCATTCTTCTGGCTTTTG